>NW_020187364.1:1161360-1182060 GCF_900000015.1 Plasmopara halstedii | reverse complement strand
GAACGTGTGAGTTCTCAAACAAGGTTGTAATTATTTGTGGTGCAAAGAAGGCACCGCTGCTTGTGAATCGTGGATAGGGGTTGTGGGTAGGCTTAGGGGCGAACAAGTGATTACTTAGGGTCAGGGGAGGGGTTTGGGTTGAAGGGAATCAGAGCTGAGAATTAGGGTTGTACATAGGGCTAGGTGCTCTAAAAAACTGCCTATGTACTACGCAGATATTACTGTCTATGCATAGAGATATCAGACTTGATGTAGGTACAGGTGGCACAGTAACCACCTTTACTGTGGCGATATAAACCGACATGATAACCCCGTTTTTATATCAATAGATTGTACAACACGAACGACCAAAGAAGTCAGTGAGTATGTTGCTACAGCAACTTTTCATAATGCAGAGATTATTCATGAATACTATTCAAAGGATTGTCATAAGTTAAGAGTTTGGTAGAGGAAGTCTAGGCATATCTTGCACTAGCCACATTTTCTTGCGTCAATCGCAAACGATGTGTTCATTATCTCAATTTAAGTGACGCAAGTCAAGACATCAGCGTTTGGGTACGCTCTACTTGAAGAACACCAGTCAGTGTGATATCTAGAGTCATAAGACAAATCATCAATCAAGAGATGGGGCATAATGTCTCGCTCTTCTTGATATTACAGAATAAAATAGGATTTGGACGACCGTGGTATACGACTTACGAGCTCATCTAAATGTGCTCATCAACTTTGAAATTGCTTGGCATCTTCAGCGTAAGTAGCAGCTGATGAATGCCCAAACACATGCTAAGAGAGAGCGAACTCAACAAAGTTTTACATGCCTGCTCTGCAAATTGTTGACTCAATGAACCTGTGATAGATAGGCATGTTTAGTTTGAGCAATGTTTGGTTTATGCAATTATGGCATTTGTTATTTCTTTGTAAATATATGCTTAAAGATGGTGAAGCAATATATTCTTGCTTGTGTACTATTTTTCATTTCTGCGTACTATTTTTAAGATCATAAAGATCTCGCTGTATTTCCTAGAGTATACGACTTCAAAGTATGTACTGACTTGTGCCAACGAGTAGTTATGAGAAGCAGAATATGCTTAATCCGTCGACACTAGCGGGCTTAATGAAGTAATGAGTTTGCTTTATGGCATTATAACTTGTCAAATAAGGAATTTAGTATTTATAGCAAGATTAGTTTGTTCTTAAGTTTTGTATCAGTTTCAATGTGTGGCTTACAAAAGTTAATCTACTATTCATTAAGCAAAATTTGTGAATAAAGCGTTGGAAATAATCAACTGTTACGTTACAATCACCCCTTCCAATCATATATGATATCTTGGTATACTGATAAATGCCATCCGCTCAAGCTGTTCAGCCGCCCAGCCAGTCGCTTTCCACCGCACAGTCCAAGACCTCTTTTTAATCCGATCTAATGGTGTTCCTCCGTAAACTCCTGGCTACATCGGCCAAGGTGTCACGTTCAGCCACGCGGTCTATGGCTACATTTGACCGTACCAAACCTCACGTAAATGTGGGAACAATTGGCCACGTTGATCATGGTAAAACAACGCTCACAGCTGCTATCACCAAGGTATTATCCGAAACGGGCGGAGCTGAATTCACGAGCTATGCTGACATTGATAAGGCTCCTGAGGAACGTGCTCGTGGTATTACAATCTCCACTGCTCATGTCGAGTATCAAACAGAGAAACGTCACTATGCTCATGTAGACTGCCCAGGTCATGCAGACTATGTAAAGAATATGATTACGGGTGCAGCTCAGATGGATGGTGGAATCTTAGTCGTTTCAGCTGGTGATGGTCCAATGCCTCAGACACGTGAGCACATTTTATTAGCTCGTCAAGTTGGTGTACCCGCTCTTGTGGTTTTTATGAATAAAGTAGACCAAGTCGAAGATGAAGAACTTTTGGAACTTGTTGAGATGGAAATTCGAGAGCTTTTGGAAGCATATGATTTTCCCGCTGATGATATCCCAGTCGTACAAGGATCAGCTTTAGCAGCTGTCGAAGGACGTGATCATACAATTGGACGCGATGCTGTACGTAAATTAATGGACGAAGTTGATGCGTACATTCCAGACCCCGTTCGTGATTTTGAAAAACCATTTTTAATGCCTGTTGAAGATGTTTTCTCGATCTCAGGACGTGGAACAGTTGTATCTGGACGAGTAGAACAGGGTGTTATTAATACGGGGGATGAAGTGGAACTTGTGGGTATCAAACCTAGCTCTAAAACGACGTGCACGGGTGTCGAAATGTTTAAAAAGTCGCTAGATCGTGGTCAAGCTGGTGATAACGTTGGTTTACTTTTACGTGGTCTTAAGCGTGATGAAGTGCTTCGTGGTCAAGTATTGTGCAAACCAGGTACCATAAATCCTCACACGAAGTTTGAAGCGGAAGTTTACGTTCTTAAGAAAGAAGAAGGTGGACGCCACACCCCGTTTTTCAGTAATTATCGACCACAATTTTTCTTCCGTACTGCTGATGTTACGGGTAACATTTTGCTTAAAGAGGGCACGGAGATGGTTATGCCTGGTGACAACACGGCTGTTAACATTGAACTTATTCATCCTATTGCTTTGGATTTGGGGATGAAATTTAGCATTCGTGAAGGTGGACGAACCATTGGCGCTGGTGTAGTGTCCAAGGTCGATGTTTAACTGCGGCAAGTATATTTGTCAGTAGATTAGGCCAAGTGTGTCATCTACAATAACATACTAATACCTACACTTTTGACAAACACTTTTTTGTAGACACCCAATTGATTAAATCTCACATGTATCGTCAATTCTTGTCTACTTTTTTCTGTTACTAGCGAGATCCAAGCTCTTTTACTTGAGACTACCGTCGATTTTATGACGCAGCTACAGATGCAGCCATTGCAGCCTTCGCAGACGCTGCCGCGCTGCTCGTTGCTCGCGACTCTGAGATTGAACTTTGATACGTACGAAACGCATTGACAATATGCGGAAATGTTGGACGCAACTCCGGCTGACGATTCCAACATGCTTTCATTAGTCGCGAAAAGAATGGCGGGCAGTCGCGTGGGATATTTGGACGCAAATTGCGATTGAGTACACCCAATGCAGCCTGAATTTGACTCATTCCGTCATATGGGCACTCTCCTGTCACAATTTCCCAAATGACAATCCCAAATGAAAAGACATCTGCTTTTTCTGTATACTTTTGATTCCCTAAAACTTCTGGTGCCATCCACTGAACAGTACCACAGTTGCCAGTCATCGTTTGTACATGGGCCTTGACACGCGCAAGTCCAAAATCGGATAATTTGATATTAAAGTTTTTATCCACCAATAAATTAGGACTTTTTAAATCCCGGTGCAAAATGGGTCGTTCGAAATGGTGCAGATACGACATGCCCTTGGCCGTGTCGTAGATAAAACGTGAGCGCATTTCCTGGTTAATCGACTTGCGATTCATACGTAACACACCCCATAGTGATCCACGTTGTAATAGCTCCACTACTAGTGCACGATGAGGTGGTTCCATGCATGCACCCAAAAGTCGGCAAATATTTGGGTGTCGCAACACACTCATAATTTCCACTTCTGACTGAAACTCATTCAAAATGTCACTACGCAAATCTTGGCAAATTAGCAATTTGACTGCCACACTTTTACCACGCCACTTTCCCTCGTGCACTTTACCAAATGCCCCTTCGCCTATCATACGACCCAATGTTATTTCGTGAAAATTAATACTTTGACTGTAATTTGTGGCACGGTGTTTCAATGTCTTGTCTTTTGTTGCATCCACTGGCGCAGGTGGAGGTTTGGCAACTGGCACTGTATCTTGTGCAATTGGTTCTGCCTTGACAACTCCATCACCGACACTTATAATGGTCAAATTTGTCCTAGTTGACTCGGTGTCACTATTGTCCGTGTCAGTAGTTGCCTTCGTGTCGTGACCAGCATTGAACCATGCCGACAGAAAATGAGGAATTTTGGCCTTCTTCGCTCCATCTAGCTTCAGTTGTTGAACTGGCTCCATGTGTTCACCCAAGAACTCGGTCGAATCGCGACGATCACGTTGTTCACGAACATTGTTATTACGTATAGTCGCCACGGCATCTTCTTCTGGCTGAATCTCTTTTTCTTTCGCTCTTTCAACACGTTGCTTTGCCTTTTGTTGTCGCCGCAACTCTTCACGAAACGCAACTTTTTGGGTAAGATCTAAAGTTGCAGCCTCTGAATCAACAGGTTCTGGTTGTGGTGACAGTTTGGGTGCACGTCGTCCTACCCCAGGTGTTGGACCCATTTTAATAGGTGACCCCACTGTACCAAAGAATGTGCTTGTTCGCGATGCAGGCGCATTTGGGTCGATCCGCAATGGATTAATGGGCTTTTTGCGGCGCTGGAACGTCAATTTCCGTTGATTCCCCCTCAATTTGGCATTCTCCTTGTTCATAGTCAAAGATTGCCGAGACCCTTTGGTTTGAAGTAGTAAATGGAATGTGGCTGCCACCCTCTCGACGGCTTTTCACTCTCTTCCACACTGCGAGTCGGTTGCACTCATTCTCTCCCGCACGTTCAAAACGGATCTTGCCAGCTGAAAAGAGTTAAAATTTAAAAAGGGCCCTTTTTTTCTCTTCCAAGTGGTATTACTAAGATAATGAACAAATTATGAACTAGATGGAAACGCAATGCCGAAGGTGAAAGACGTCGACTTGAGACGAATGTCTTCCTCTCTTGAGCTTGCAGAGCATTGATTGATGAGTATTGAAGACTACTATACTTATGATTATTATTTCTTTAGCTTGCAGAGCATTGATTAATATGTGTAGAATTAAAATGTGTCATACTTATGGATATTAATTTCACGAAATTCAGCAACATATTGCTTGAAAATGACAAATGCTGTAGAGTTTTAAATACTGGATGTTGTACTGGCTCAATTTCTCTGTAAGAACACTAAAAGCAAGAATACTGTACGTTCGGGTCAGTGTACATAGTTTTCGGTTCCAGTTAAAAGTTATTTTGCTTAATTTACACCTAGATTACTTTAAAGAGTCAGAGTAGTATAATGAAAAATTTCAACCTAGGAAAGATTGTGTAAATAAAGTCTGAAATCTAACATGAAGTAGTCATTTTCATAACCAAGAACATCAGAAATGGCTCTAGTTCATCAGCTTTCTTCGAATAGAGTTTTTAATGTCTCAATTGCATCGTAGAGACGTTCGATGATGTTCTTGATCTCAGTATTGCCAGGATAAGAGTAGACAACATTGATCAGATTCGGTATTTGATTATTAAACATTCTCGTTGTACTGCAATGCTTATCACTTTGATTGCCCTTCGCATCAAGTTACCTCATCTAGTTCAGCGTTAGTCGAAGATATACATCATTAGTTTCAAATTAATGTATTTGAACTTCATAGTCCTCATCTCTATATAATCGTATCCTTACACGCACCTAGCTTTGCATTAAACATACGTTTCTTCACAGTATTTTCTTCTAGTTCTACCTCACTTGATACTGAGCCATCATTCTTTAAAGTCGTATTTAATTCAGTTCAACTATCCGGTAGATGCATCACTTCTGAATTGTCAACTATATCATTGATTTGGATTTTATTAAGATTTGTGGCTCTTATCCACTGGCATCTTCTGTCCACATTGTTGAAGCAATTCTACAAAACTTATCTAGTCTCAGTACCATCTTCATATCAACTACGGCAATTCTCAATCATCGATTACAAGCTCACATGTCAAATCTCGTCGCAATTGATGCTTATAGTGCGAGTTTCTATTTCAGGTTTATCGTATTTTACTTACTTACAGCTCGACTCCTTAATCTCTTGTCGTGCTAGCTCTGTGCTTATTCCTTCTTATGCCGATATGCTTCTGATTTCTTCACAGCATGAAATTTGTATACATCGATGCATGGTTTTAGAAGTTACGTCGTGATTTGCTGCTGGTTGAGTCTGAGCGCATACAAAGTTGGCGCATGATGGAAAGATGTTGTTGAGTAGATGTAAGAATTTATAGTTGTATGCTATGATGTCAGAGAACTTTGTGCCCGTGCAAAGGCATAAATGTAACTTTCTTACATCCAACATTACGAGAAAAATTAAAAATTGTATTGACTTACGCTCACATCGTCAAGAAACGAACGCGAGTTTGTAGCTCCGATATTAATATTACTCACAATTACTAATCAAATCTCGGTAAATTAAAGGCGAATGTTGCTGTAAATGTCGATGCGAACAAATTACTATGATATTAAGTATATTAGAATGAAGTTGAAAACATATATTACGCTTTTTTTCTTTGACTACTAATTGATTTTCTCGAACCGACGATAATTTCTTGTGGCAGTTTTAAAAGTCCAGTGACTTGTCACTTCACGTCATCATTTACAATTTCCCGAAAACAATCGCTAACGTTGAAACTCACGTTATCCAGGGTTGACAATATTATAGTTCATAAAGTAATAATTAATATTCAAAAGACTTGATTGTCGTGTTTTTTTCAACATTTCTATTCATCTCGGCTTTCTTAAAATTTCCAGTGGCGATCACAATTGTACAATTCACTCCCCAATAGTAATATCACTCACTAGCCATTATAAACTCTCAAAAGATCAGCTCCCACATGTACGTTCACTCGATCTGTCCATTCCATGTCGCTTTTCGTCGCTTCTCGTGTGTGTTTGAGCTAATTCTTGGCTTTTAAACTTGTTTGCTTTGCTTTAAAGTGTTCATTCTCGTCATCTCGTTTGAAATATAGACAGGGACAAACGTGTTAGAGTGTGTGGAAGAGATTGAAAGAAAAGGAGAGACGAACGAACGGAGTGGTTTTTAAAAAAAGTTTTCATTTCGTCTTGTACCACCGAAAATGACCGACTTTCTTCATTCATTACGAGGTTTACCATGTTTGAACTTTAGTAAAGAACGAAAACAAGAGTTGGAATTATCAAGTGATGATCTGATTGAGAATGCATTAAAAGTATATGATCAATTTCATGCTCATAAACTACATGATCAAATTACACAAGAATGGCGACTTGTTAAACGAAAGAAATCATTACATGTGTATCGAGAACGTGGGAAATCCAAGTGTCCAATATCTCGAAAGTATCTTTGCAGTGGTGTGATGCCTGGTACGGTTGAAGATATGGTCAATGGTACATATTCCGATGATACGGAAAATATGCGCATACGTCTTGGAATTCTTATGGAAAAATATCTCGATGCACGTGTACTACATGTCTTTGAAAGAAATGATCGAAGTGATAGTGTAATTTTCTCGGGAATTAAATGGTTAGCAATCAAGACTCCAACATCTGCTTCATTAATATATGATCGTGATATGCTCTTTTACAGTCGAATTGGACGTATTGTCGATAGTCGAGGACGTTATTTTGTTTATTATGTTGTCAATTCAATTGAATTAGATGAATTTCCAGTCCAACGACATCAGAATTTAGAACGAAGTTATATTTCATTCTGTTATCTCTTTCGACAAGTACAAGATGAATGGATTGGTTGTTTTATTATTGGAACATGTTCATTAGAAGGAACACTTCCACGAAGTTTAAGTGAACATATTACTACTGAACGAATGCTTTCAGTTGGAAAATTTCTTAATGTTGCTCGAGCAAAAGCATTTTCAGCACGTATTATTACAAATGCTGATCGTTTACCATCAACAAGTTCATCATGTGATGTTTGTATGAAGAAAAGCACAATCTTAAGTGGAAAATTCAAACTTTGTATGGGATGTCGTCGAAATACATGTCGAAAATGTCGTGAATGGTGTACTGTCTTTCGTCTTGATTTACGAAGTCAAAAGCCTGGAAAAGAACGATTTTGTTTACAATGTATTGCAGATATTACACGTCCAACAATCTCATCGTTTTATCTTAATAGTCTTCAGGAATCAACAAGTAGTTCAATGGAATTTCAAAGTACAAAATTGGCTTCGACATCGACTTCAGGTATTAATAAACACAGTGACAATTCACTCTCAGATCGTTCACAAGATAATGAATTGGAGGTTGGAGAAATACCAACGATGGAAGGACCTTTGAATTTAGATGGACTTGCCACTTTTATTGAACGTGCAAGTTTAGCAAGTACAAGAGAAATGCAATGGAATCAAGATGAACTGGAGTATTATGTTGAGATTTTGCGTGAATCAGGACACTTTAATCGGACAACTACGACGCAACATTTGTTATCTTTAGATAAAATGGACCAGAATGATGAGACAGATATAATCTTAGATGACACGGAGACTTTTTTTAGTGTCGATGAATTAGATTGATTTAAAAGATATTGACAATAAAAACAATAGACGCAACAATAACTTTTATACACTCTTTTTGGGTTCTATAGACTACTAGTAATCACATCTGCTACAGCAATAATGATGTTAAACATCTGCGAGTACATTCCAAGTCTTGAAGCATAAGCCATTTGTGCCGATGTATTAATAAGTGGAATCATTGGTTCTGCTGTCAATGTCTTGTCAAAACTTTTACTTCCTTTAGAACGTACATCTTGCAACTTTTTGCGAAAACGTTCTTTCACCCAACTTTGGATACGTAAAACAACCCCAAACCACTCGTCAAATTCCAATGTACGAATTGATTTGAGAACGAAAAATGTACGACGAAGACTTTCTTCTTCATATGAGATCATCATCCCCATTAAAAAAATTACCGACATATAGCCAGCATATTGTTGATAATAAGCTGGTGAGAGGTTACTTGCAGCAATAATAATGCCTAATGCAACAATAAAAGTTGTTGATGTTGCGTAGATGAAACGTACACGAAAACCTGAGCGATGGGCGAATAAAACTGCGTTTAAAAAACCCATATAATACACAGGTTTTGGTTGTCCAGGCGACTTTAGATTCGCTTTTTCGTATGCATCAACTTTTGGACCCGTGGATACAGCAAGTAGTAAAATTCCCATACAACACACATGACACGCAATGACAATAGATGAAAAAATTTGAGTTGAACGCACGTAACCTCCTTTGTTGATAAGAATATCCAGCACTCGATCTCGAGTTGCATATTGAACTTGAGCTGCTTCAACCACTCCTTTCATTCGTACTGTAGCTTGAGTTGATTGATCTGCTTCAATTGATACTTGACTCTTGTGATTTAGACTAATAATAACCATTGAATCTCTCGTTAATGCAGCATTTTTTGCTTCTTCAGCTTCTTTTACCCAACGTGCATAAAATGCTTTTCCTAAGAAATACATGAATAAAGCAGCGGAAAAATATAATGGAACAGTGACACCAAATCGAAGCACAAGTGCATACGTTAAATCACCATCATCCACAAGTTCATCTTTGTTGACTTTTAGAAATTTAATGTCTTGAAGTAATAAAACCAATTGATTGAGCAATAAGGTCCAAATTGCAAAACGAATTGTACGAAAAACTCCTTGATGTAATGAACCTGAATTTGGGTTTTCATACGGAAATGGATCAATGAGATACCAGTACCGATAAAAACATTCTTCAACTTCAGGATGACGAAATTTTAACGACAAACGATGCATTAACGTTTCTTTACTGAATTTGTCAGTTTTAATCTCTTCCACAGCATCAGCATCCATAGTACCTGAAAATGGCAATTGCAAACAAAAATTGCGTCGACGCAATAATTCTTGCCGATATTGTGAAACCATACCTCCAATTGCTGTGATACCATAATTAATTGCTTGATACGAAATGTCAGTAAATGAGTCAAAAAGTGAAGGTTGAGGCAAAGTATTGCGAACACTCATCATCACAACGAGATAGCTAAAGAAAATGGACCATCCAATACAGCACGATTTCACGTAACGCATTCGAGTGATACCAAAGATCGGAATGAGAAGAATAAGCAGCGGAATGATAGGTCCACGAATCTTTTCCACGGGTTTCTTAGCTATCATCATGGCCGCAACAACCACAAATACACAGGCCGTGACATTTTCCAGATATTTTCGACCAAGGGTTGTAAACGTGGCAAGAAATCCGAGTAAGAAACTGGGCAACATCACCCCAAATGTAAGAGTCATGATAGTTGTCTCATCTTGTTTCGAGCGCCCATTTACGTCCGATGGTGCCCATTTATTTGATTGCCACTCATTCACATAGAGCGTTGTAAGACCAACAAAACCAATAAAAAAACATGCACGCACTCGTGATACCGACGTCTCCTGTGTAATCGCAAGATAATTCTCTTCGTAGAACGTTGGAGCAACATTCGAAAAATAAAGAGAACGTCCCATATTCGTCTGTTGTTGGATCCGCTGAAATTGTTGCGTATAATAATTTCGTGCTTTAATTTGCTTCATGATGTCTGCAAATAATTATTCAAAAGGTTAGGTCATGATGGCTATGATGACATAGTGGCACGTGTAACTGTACCATTAAAGCCACCAGTGTAATTTGGTGGCGCATTTGCACGCAAAATTGTTTCATTTGCATCGTCATCAGTATACGGTTTCAAACTATGTGAAAGCACACGATAACGAGCGTGACTTTGGCTCTGACTCATGCTAATGCTCTGTCTACTACGAGAGACATTACTATAAGATGGACGAAAGCTTCCTCGACTTTTGGGTGTATCACTCTTGAGCTCAACAAAAGAACTGGTGCGCTCTTCCATTGTATTTCTTTGTACTTGACATACACAGCGTAATAAAAACTGCGGAAGAGAATTACAATTGACGTAAATGTATGAAATACAATGCAACTGGCAGCTTTGTTCAAACCTTATCTGGTCTGTTGCTTCGAGCAGCAGATTGAAAAGTGAACTGAACTACAGTAATGACAAAGTCGAGTGGGTAGAGAGAGCAATTCCCCGATCCCTACAATAAAAGACTGTAAAACGGTCGCACGCTGTGACCGACTGGAAGATCGTCTGGGGCTACGACACTAAACCCTTCGCCCGCACTTTCGGTGGTTAAACTAGAAATGATGCGGCAGGAAAATCTCGTGAGCGGCTGAGTTGCTGGATCATTTCTCAGCGGAAAGTCGTGGAGCGCAAATCGCTGACAGAATGCGTGACACCCCTTCCTGATGATGTCGTGTCAATAACAGATTAAAAAGGTCAGATACATCAGAGGTTTCTATATAAGCGACTGGCTATCAACGAAAGTGTTACATGTAGATGTTTTTGATTCGATAAATTGTTGGCGTGAATATCTTTCAGTCTGGGTAATTCATTTTTATCTGTCGTACGGATGACATCCGTTATTCCTACTAGACAGAACGCTGAGCTTATTACTGATAGGTGAATCGTTTGGACGACTGGAAAAAATGGGAGAGGCACGCACTCCAGACATAAACTTCAGAACAAATGAAAACGCCGATTTTGTGATTACATAATTTACTTTAGCTCATACTGTAATAATGGATAGTTAAAAAGCACGCAATTCATCAAGTTTGTGTTGGTCCGGATCTACTAATACTGCACATCACCGCCTCATATGGCCGATCACTTCTCCTATCAGCTAACGCTTGACTTCAGAATCTCATTTCTATTAATGTTCGCGAAAAGGCAACCGCCCGCTCACACAACCATGTTAAGTGGGTGTTGAATACTTAAAGCACCCGTGAAACTGTCCCGTTGCTGGTCAATACGTCACCAGCCTATACTAGGTGATAAACACAATCCACCTGTAAATAGTTGTATGACCAATCATTGTGACTTCGTAAGTGTAGTGTATAGCTTGTGGCGTACCAGAATGTCGATTGGGTGTTCGAAATTACATCCTTGCGCAATGCACCGTCGTTTTGACAGCTTCACTTCTTCATATATTAACTGTACATGATACTCGCTTTTACACTACACTTTACTTCTTTAAAGTTATTTTAGAACTTTTTCAATTTCTTACTCAACTCTTAACATCAAGTACTACGAAGTACAAAATTTGCAATTTCCAATGTTGCATTAATCCAGCTCATCAATACGAATGATTTTCGTTTCCCGAATGTCTTCCAATTGAACTTCGGATGATCTGGTTGAATGAGTTATAGGGACAGGAATCTTTACAAATTCTTGTACATCTTCATCATATACAACAGTCCATTTGACACAATGCTTGGGCTCCATCCGTGACCGACATTCGTCTGCGTCATCTTCAAAATATTGATTCTCGCCCGCACTATACATGCTTAACGAAGACGGGCTGTCGAAGTTGTTGTATTGAACGTCGTAATCTGGGGGTGTCTCTTGTTGCGCAGTAGAAATGATCGAGCTGCTCACTATGTTATCGCTCAAAAATCGATAACGTGTACCTTGTCGTAATACTGTATGTAGACTTGATCCTGATTTGCGCCGCTCCCGACGGCGGAATCGATTACTCAAAGTTTCGAGAAATTGTGTAATCTCGAGCAATTCTGCTTCATTCCATGTAATCGTCGCATCGTTGCTTGCCATGCACTTGTAACTCTGACAGATAAATTCTTTCTGTGTGCATAGTCGCATGGACGCATCCGACTTTGAGCGCATCGAGTTATACTCTTCGGTACCCTCATCACTTGATTGAAATGACTTGATACGTGTACCACATAATCTTTCATATACGTCGTCCAGTCCAGCACAAGTTTGAGCATATCCATTTCCAGTGACATAATTCACACAAGAGTGACAAAAGTATTCCGTTGCTGGTTTACCTGATCGCAATTGCATGTGGAAGACCTGACGACGCTCACGACATTTCCAACACACTTGACGACGGCAACCCATACACATTTTATGTGCCAAGCCAAGAATCTTGGCAGGCATAGCTCGACACACAACACATTCAGGTCTCTCTTTATCTACTTCAATTTCCATGCTCTTCACCATGAGTGCCGAAAAGTATTTAGCACGTGCACAACGTAGGAATTTGTTTGCACTTAGTATTTTTTCAGCAGCTATAAATGACGCAAGACTCATGGGCATATTAGTATTTAAGTTGACGTATCCAAAGACGAAAGAGCCGAGCCAATCGGGAGTTAATTGACGATAGAGATAACACAATGAAAGGTCCACACGTTGAACACCTCGCTCTCGATTCGCAGGGTATTCTGGTAAATCAATTGATTGTAGTATATGATATGCATAGCATTGACCACTTTGGTCTCGAAAGTGGCCCATACGCTCATACGTGAGCACATCTCGGTCACTCAATAGTCCGCTGGTTCCCAAAATGCCCCGCATCATAAACCACTTAATACCGGCAAAACTTACTGGAGCTTGAAGGTCATGCGCTTCAAAAACGCGTAATACCGCACCATCCAAGAATTTATCACTCAAAAGAGTTTTGCAAATACGTAAACTTTCCGTTGTGTCACAGTAGACGCCATTTAAAGTGTCGTCAAGGGTTCCAGGCACGATACCACTACCCAAAAGAAAATGCTGATCTTGTAGAGTGATGGCAACTCGTGGACGATAAACGTTCAAAGCATTACGGCGACGAACTAATTGCCAGTCTTGTAAGTCGGACGCAGTGTGGAATTTATCATGCTCTTTCAATGCCGAGATAAGAAGGTCATCACATTGACTATCGAGTTCTGCACGACGTGAGGCGCTAAATTGTATCGAAGGTTGACTTGATGCCATCCGTCGTGGAATATTAGAAGTGACATTTTAATAAAGCAAGTGGATAGATCACGTAAAAGAGGAAAAGCCATGGCACCTCATTTGGTGATCATAAGGTACTAGAGTAATCTAATATGATGCTGAGTCGAGGTTGACTGTACAGTAATTTTATCGATCAATAAATGGACTATCCAACTGCAAAAGGTTGTAATCAAAAAAGCAATCTTAAGACTATCCAAGATCGAGTCTGCGGGATGCGAGGGTTGCTGTTGTCCATATCGGAATAATGGAATTTAGCGGACATATCTTTAAGAGAGAATACCAAATCTCAAATCTTTACCATGAGTCGTCACGGCGATATAGCGAAACTTTTGTCTTATATTGTGGGAAAGACCTTGAATTTCCTCCTGATTAGGCAGCAGGATGTGAAGGAGGACACTTATTGTGGCTGCAACCCAATTTCAAGTAAACATTCGCTACAGATAATGTAGACACTACGAAAGCAAGTAAACACAACTTGTTACATACAGACAAATTTCAGCTTTCTTACCCGACCCTTTACATCATCAACACCTTGCATTTACATGATTTATGACAATAGAAGTATAGTTGACGAAGAGCAGAGTTGGAGAAGATTACGCATATTAGCGCACTTGATTAATGCTGCTGCTTATTCAACATGGATAGTCGGTCCAGAAGCTACAAATTCTCCTTTCGAGAAGAATCAAAGACGTGATTATAAAAATCAAATGAACAACAATTGTGATTATTCAAAACTACAATCTAGATACAGCTGACGAACACCTTCGTGTGAGCACGAAAGTTGTCGACGGCTAACCATCTATCCCACTTTACATCGCCGTTCCCTTGTTTGCACATCCGTCACGAGCGCATATTCAGTGCCATTTTAACCCATTTTCTTCGCTCCACCTTTATCGTCTTAATTCAAATGTCTAGGTGTCCTACAATGTTCGCGTTGTATCGGAACCATAAAAAGCCTCAGACAAATGCGCTTAAGTAGAAAGCGTAAAGGAGTAGATTCAATACGCAGCTAAGGACGTACAAATTAAAGTGCAGAATTGAATCTAGGCAAGTGGGACTCAACGTTTGATGAATTTGTTCAGGTCTGCCGTAGATATGAATAGCAATACACTTTGCACACGCAACAACCTTGCTTTATACAACTTTAAGAGCCCCCAGAGTAGACAAACAACAGGCATCCAGCCAGCATTGAGAAGAGCCAGAATTTAAGCTCTCAGACTTGAAGTAAAATACACAGGTGGGCAAAATTGAAGGGCTACTACGAGCGCTCGATGCATGCATCATTCAGTAAAACAATTGCAGCTGGCGTTGTCCCATATTTACAAGGTAAGCAGGAATAACTTGATATCGTCATTGAAAGAGAACTTTAATAAGGCTGAACTCTAGCTGAAGCTTACCAAGCTCTCGGAATGTGTTGATCCAAAGCTAAACTCTTAATGAAGGCTTAAATCAAAGTACCAAAAATACAAAACACAAATGCTACATCACAACATCCACCGAAACTACGGAAATTGAAGGACCACCAACAACCATACACTATGATGATGCAGAAGCTTTATTGCTGAAGCAAGGTGTTGTCTTACGACCACGCAGATTTGGTACTCAAGATTCTTCTATTCTACACCGAGATAACTGGTTCAGTCATTTTTTTACTGTACTAATCACTAGCATCTTGATAGCTCGTTATCTTGTCCTCAATTGATTTATTCGCAGTTTTTAGATTGAAATACTAAAGTCGAGCCAATGGAAAGGACGACCAAAGGTTCAATATTTTAACTTCTGCGAAACCCTATCAATTAAAAGTACCCATTTTGTTAGTGTCGTGATAAAAAACATTGAATCAATGTTAAAGGCGAGTGAGCTGCTCAATAACTGACAGTCTAAAGCGCCCATTAGGGTCAAATCACGGTCTGTCGGCGAAATCAAACTCTGGCAAAAAAAAGTAGGGACAAAGTTTGGTCTAGATCGAGCTGATGCCTCGCACGCAGCACTAGCTGCGAATAAGAAAATGATGCCCACACAACGACTTTGCTAGGGCAGCGCAGACCAATCTTCCCGAGCGTGAATGGCAAAGGACACTCACATATCGTAGACAAGATCTAAATCGATGTACGATAGCGACCCGCCATTAGTTCTATAATTTATTTAATGATGCTAAGACACCAGTATCGATTCATTATCAAAAGTCGCTTTTTCGTATTCAATATTTTCTAGTCTTCGGGGGCATAGCTACGGGGGGGGGAAGGATTCTCAAGAGTATATTTATTCATCGAGGTGAAAAGTAAGAACTGAAGGCAAAAAAACGTTGCAGACGTATATCTTGCCAGCGTCGAGCAGGCTAGAGTGCGGTTTGACCAAGGTCGAGTTTGCATGATTTTTGCGAAGTATTCCGTATCACAAGGACGTTGATTATGAGACTCACCTATGATTTTTGGGACGTCTACTCAAGAGTAAAATCCTGCTTTAGTAAATAATCAAACGGGAATTCTACAATATTATGAGAAAAATATTGCGTGAGTAAATGTGAAGTTTGCACATCCGTACTTTGCTGGATCGAAACGCGAAGATTGTAAGATCTTCATTATTTCCAGATAGCAGCTGTACGTGAAGAAATATCTAGTTGGCACAATGGGGCGAGAAAGAAGCACGATAGAGATAATACAACGTTGACGGACTGGTGTATTAACAATACCGGCAAACTACTTCGGTTCACCCAACGTGATCAGCAATATACTCAGTATGATATAAAAAAATGCTTTTTTAAAATAAAAAACTAAATGAATGGCTAAAGCTAAACGATTGTCAAAGTCTCAAGGACCATGACTCGTGCTTACTGACTAATTGGACAAGCCCGTCCTAAAACAACACAACGCGCGGTTATTCATTCACTACTGACCAATGCGTTTCTTATCCATCGCTTCTAGCAGCACGCTATTCAAAGCCATTACTCTCAAAGTCAGCACTTGACTGATTGCAAACTGTCTTTGGTCAATCCACTCATCTGCCAGCACTCCAAGTTGTATACCAACGTTGTAATTAGAGCTTTTCAAGCTTGCTGAACTCGCCACCGCCAGGATTACGACGAGCAAGCTCAGCACGATCCGCCGCCTTAAAATCAAACGAACAATTGTGCTGGTCTTCAAAACGGTGACTATTGCAGAAAATATAACCACATCGACACTCAATAGCAGTCAATCCCAGTTTTTTCTTGCATTCCCAGCAGCGCTTCTTGTTTTTCTGCACAAGCTTTTCCGTCGACATCGCCTCAACTGTTTCTTCCTGAAGCCCAGCGTTATTATCAACGATGTCGGCAGACGCAGATGCAGCCGTTTCTACCACAGTCGCCACGTCTACTTTTGCCTCGGTAGCGCGTGGAGATGCCACCGCTGCTTGTCGATCCGACATGGTTTTTTTCCAACACACGCTGCACATACCTCCACTGCCTGGCGCACCAAAAAATCCACAGCCATTTAAACACAATTCAGCGCTCTCACGCTCTTGTTGCATTCTGTCTGATTGATAAAGTAACGAATAATGAAGCTGTCGTAATCGCCGAGTATCGTTTACTAGTACTAAAGCCAGAACTTCGACCTGTTATACTGTCTTCCGACTCGCTTCTTTTGTACCTAGAAAAACGATGAATGTTTCCAGTTTTTCTTCTTCGGCTCTCCCTCCCTCTCTCTCTCTCGCTCTTGCGACCTTTCCACGTTCATCTCCCAAAATTGAACAGCAACAAATTTGTATTTAACAGACCTAAACCACGTCAAGGGTTCAGTTTGTCTTAGTTATTCCTCGCGCTCTGAGATCATTTCATTTTAATTGGACAGAATGTCGTAGAACAAAACTTAACACGCGACATTTACTAATTGGTTAAATTTCAGTAGGCAACTCCATTGCACACAGTATTGTATTACAACAACTTTTTGTGTCGCAAAGTTGATACGGAGTGGCGATATCTGAAAAAAGCCGGTATAGAACCTGAATGACTGGACGTGTAACATTTGTAATAAATCCCACGTCTATTAAACGACTCCTCACCTTTACTGAGATCACTTGAGATTCAGATTTTCACAGCAATTTTAGCCCCAGGTCGACGCAAAGCATTGTAGGCTCTAAGTCGAAAGTTTGATCCAACCTACATGTTAGGATTCGCATCAACATTAGCATTAGCATTAGCATTAGTATGAATGAGCATGAGCATGATAATGGATATCCGTTAGCTGATTTCGTCTCATTATAATGTGAAGTTCTCATAACCCCTCGCTATTAATTGATAGTGTGGCAATTCTCATGCATTGCCTTCGTGACTAGGTGAGCCACAAAAGCTCATAGCTGCTAATCGAAAAATAAATGGAATTTACTATATGATATATATGATAGTTATCCCCTCCTGCGCAATTGCTATTTGAAAATCGTATAAAAGAGCGATAAATTCTGACAATTTCAGTAGGTTCATTGTTTTCACTGACCGAGGATGAGATAGTTGGAAAGTGTGGGCTAGACGATACAATATGACGAGGCCTACTTGATTTCGAAACACTGATGACAGCTCCTTGATATGCTGTGGCACTTCAAATTGACAATTAAGAAAGGAGAAGAAAAAAGAAAACATCACAAGTCAATATGCCTGCAAGCGTATGGAGACCTGAACTGAGTCTCAATACAGTTGGTCATCAGGAGTCGAGCCCCAAAAATTACATGCAAAACTATCGAAATACCTAGCATTTAACCCTAGACCTGATTATGTGAACATATTCGCAATCTTCAAAAAGAGTAATGTGAGCGCGTAGTATGTACCAGCAAAAAATATTAAAAGTTAATATTTTTTGCTGGTAATAAATAAAAAATATTAGAAGTTAATATATTTTGCTGGTACATACTACGCGCTCACATTACTCTTTTTGAGGTCTAATGAATTCTGCTTTCCTTCATATATAAATGACACCCATTTATATGCAAAAATCGAGGCAATTATTTACATTTATAGCACGACATGAAATTTCACGAGATTATACAATATAAGTTGATGCTTTTGAGAGCTTGTCCAGAAATTTCATCTGAAATATGTAAAGTAAGTCATGTCGAAGGCTGCTGGCTAAGTTACTTCAAAGTGACGGCATGTGGTCAGCGGGCTGATTCTCCGAAGAATTAAGGTCATTGGGAGTGTTCAGAGCCACACCATAAATGGAGTTACAAGAACGACATGCCCTAGTGAGCTTCTTAGAAACTAACATCGCACGGCCTTCACCAATCCAATCATACTATTATACAAAATTGTGTTGGGATACGACAGAAGATGCAGCCATCAAGGCTGAGAGGACAAGCCGCGATCGTGAATCAATTCTAACCATTTCAAAGGAGCCTGTCATTCTATGACCCCTGTGACAGCGTGGCTTATACTATAAACTCATAATCTAAAGATGTCAATGGGTATGAATGCGTAATAACGTTTGAACCTCGCCGGTTTTAAGCGACAGAGAAAATACTCCTGTTCGCGATAAGTAACTTATTGCAATATAGTATGCTCTTGTCAGATACAGACTGCACCTGTTTGGCATTAACCCGTCTTAGACCTATGCAAATCATGCGTCGTTGCGCACAGCGTTTGGTTCAATGTTTTTCTTCTCTTCTCTTCTTAAATATATTATTTCATTAACATTTAGATCAATATGGTGGTAGACGCGCGTCTGTGTCTCGACTATGAATCGTCTCATGTCACGATGGTGAGATGACGATACATACAGCGTACAGCTTGCGTGCAATGGAGTACAATACACTTTGCATAGATATAGCATCACGCCTTGCCATCTACGGTATTTCCGTGCTTATGATAATTATATCCTGGAAAGGTGAATTGATTAAATTTTTCAATTGATCATTATTGTATTTGGCACAATTGTACAGAAGTGCAATATTGCATAATTTCATATGCTCCCACGAAGTGGGATTGCTAGAAATAGCTCAGTGCATGTCCGTACATGCTTCACCACATTTACAACAATGGGTTGAAGGATCACTTGGTTCCTCGGACACCACCACGAATTGTTTACAGCTTAAATGGCACAGAGGACTCATGCGATTCTGCTCGCCGATAGTGTGTTGGATAGCCCTGTGACATAATCTGATCTCATAGCTTTCCACTCGAGTCACTCACCACAGTGACACGGATACATATGTCTCTCAAGGGCATCTGCAATACCCATCGATTAGGTCAATGGTACATCAAAATATCTTTCACCATACGGAGCGACAGTGGCTGATATCGGCCTATAGTAGATATGCACGGTTCGTGTAGCGAGGCTGCCGCAGCTCTTTCGCTTAGATAAAGCTTGATTAGGCGGTGACCTTCGTTCTATACTTAGAACCGATACGAGTGTAGCGGCCGCTTACTCCAAGAGTAGCTACAACCTTAACCCGAGGCTAATCAACTCTTCCGTTTGGAAACGAAAAAGGTATTTTTGTTTTATACGCGGCAAAGCCGCCTGTATCTAAATCTAAAGATTTTTCTTATATATATGGTTACAAGCACTGGCTGTTCCAGCCACGTGCAGACTTGTTGTTAAAAATACCCACACCATTGTGTGGTCACACGATATTGTGTGAAAACACCATTCCGTGACCACACAATCTTGTGTGAACCACACCCTTCATACCAGGGCACGTGAAATCCTGTTATACTCTCCTCCATCAAGATTGTGAACAACTACGGCTCACATATAACTGTCGCCTCGAGCGAGAGTCGCGTGTATAAGAAACCACCAAATCACTAGGACCTTCTTTCATATATCTACTCAATGAGCCCTGTGTCGTGGACACGAAAAAAAACAGCCTTGCTGGTTCCGAGAGCGCCCGCGCGCAGAGTATCAGTATAGACATCTATACCTCACTTATGCACCTTGCAGTCATTCCATGGCAGTAGTAACATCTGCGTAGTTACATAGGCAGTTCTTTCAGAGCACCTAGCCCTATGTACAACCCTAATCCTCAGCTCTGATTCCCTTCAACCCGAACCCCTCCTATGACCCTAAGTAATCACCCATCCGCCCCTAAGCCTACCCACAACCCCTATCCACGATTCACAAGA
>NW_020187364.1:1161268-1161350 GCF_900000015.1 Plasmopara halstedii | reverse complement strand
ACGAGGCATCGGAGTCGTATCCGAACTCCTTCTGCCAATAGGCAGGAGTGCCAGGAAGAGGCTCGCCCCTGGCAGGCTCCTC
>NW_020187364.1:1155192-1161258 GCF_900000015.1 Plasmopara halstedii | reverse complement strand
AAATGGCAACTCACAGAGATGTACGTCGTCTCACGACCGATACATTCAATCATGTTGCAATGGATAACATCTTTCCTAGGAATCGGCGTCTGTACCGAAATAGTAGCGGCATTGATCTTATTGTAAGCGCGAACGATACGCCACTTGCCGATCGGCTTCCGGACACAAAACGTGGTGTCGAATAGGGAGACTTGCTCTCACGCACCATTCCTGCGTTGTGCTTCGCACGGAAAAAGGCGTCAGTGACGTCACACTACTCTTTGGACAGAAGCCATCGGCGTGACGCAGCATTTGGTTCCCGGAACCCGGTTGATCTCATGACGCACACCTGGGTCTGGAGGTCGGACCGACGGCGGGTCTTTAGAGACGACGTCTTGAAATTTCTTTACAAAGGGATATTACGGATGCAAGGGATTCTTTAAGATCGAAGATTCACTTCGTGCTTTCAGCAGCCTCTTGGTGTCCTCCAGGACAGCTTCATCCAAAAGCGACGACGAGTTAATCTCTTCTCTCGGTCGTATAATGATTACATCGGCTAAGTCGCCTGCCTTCAAGGCACCGCCGAACTCTTCGAACGACATCCCGTCCAGCTTAAGAAAAGCACCCACCGCGAGAATAGCCGCAAAGGCGACGTCGTCGTCTTCCTCCTCGTCATACCGTTGACGAAGGCGTATGGTTGTGCACTATCGTCTACAGTAGACACATCCTGGGTCAGGGTTGACGCCCGGCGTCTTGCAGATATCATTCGGCGTCGACGTTGCCTCTCCACAGAGGTTTTACATCTCGACGAGACCAATGGGAACACGCACTCAGCGCCGCACAGTGTCCCCACTCCCTGCTCCACCGAAGCCTTAATACTATTAACAACATCCAACGAAGAGCTGCTAGTTCCGCAGTCTTCATCCAGTGGATAACGTGCCACTGCAGGCGCATCTGAAGGCCTTTGCGAAAGATGTCTAGGACCTCGTCCGACCACGCCACTCTTGGCATGCAGCAACTGCTTTAAAACGTGAGCAGTGCTCAGTGGATTACGTGTCACTCCACGCGCATCACAACGGCCTCGCCCTTGATGCCTCGGACCTCGTCCGATCATACCATCCTTGACACGCAGCAATTGCTTCAAAACTAGAGCAGTGCTCAGTGGGTTACGTGCCACTCCACGTGCATCACAAAAATCTTTTCCTTGATGCCTCAGCCCTTGGTCAACCATGCCAATCCACGTTCAGCCCGCGAGCCACGCTCGGGACTCTAGTCCAGGAAACCTTTGATGTTTGGTGTTCGACAACTCGAATACTCCAGATTCCAGCACATTGACCGTCCCGGTCTAGTGCCCGCGCTAATAGCGCTTCTGCTTCGTAGCAGAGGTGATTTCATTACACACCAAAGCTTCACCAGGAGATGTGCGCGTAGCGCCCAAGTTTTTGACCTCCAATCGATCCATAGCTCAAATTGTTCCAACCATGCCATACCAAGGATAAGGTCATACCCTGTATCCAAGCCAAAGACTAGACAGCGTTTTACGCTATCGAAGTCAAGAAACTTGACACTGAGGTCCGCAGGGACCCTCGGCACCGTGACACAAGTACCCGTCGCTAAGCATATAGTGACGGTGTCACTCAGCCACGCTTGGAGCGCCTCGGCATATAGCTGATTTCTTCCTATCGTAGAGCGTCGATCATCATTGCCCATCGTCCCTGAGTCGATGAGGATCTTTCATGGCTTTCAAAGCCCTTTACGGTCGCTTTCATGACCAGCAATCCCGGCTTGCCTACACGTTCTTTGTCTAAGAGCACGGAGCTCTTTGGGGATGAGATCTGCTGCCCGCTACCTCTTTGAAGCTCAACAGAACTCAGTTTTTCTCCAGTAAGGCGCTCCGCGCCTACAGGGTGCTGTCG
Organism: Plasmopara halstedii; assembly: GCF_900000015.1. Lineage (NCBI taxonomy): Eukaryota > Oomycota > Peronosporomycetes > Peronosporales > Peronosporaceae > Plasmopara > Plasmopara halstedii. The sequence continues at coordinate 1,159,363 of NW_020187364.1, read as the reverse complement.
TTTCCCCGCGACAAATTAGCGGACTGGTAAGAAGCGGGATGTCAATTCGGTGAACCTTGGTGCGCCATGCGCTGGGGACAACCAGGCGAAGGTGATGGGTGTCTCCACAGACAAAACACTGACGGGTGTTTGAACGCTGCCCGGTAGCTTGGAGCTCTTTCTCTCCGTTCTCAGCATAGCTGAGATCCATTGGCTCAGGCCCGCTCGACTAGCTATGAATGTGCGCATTTCAACCAAGTTGAGCCGACATAGAGTTGTATATGGTATTCAATGCCACCTAAATCGCTTTTTCAAACGAAGACGGATGCAAGCGGATGTAATCCACCCCGGCCACGCCAGTGAGGAGGCCTATATAAAAACGGTCACTTTGGGTAGAGGATCAGCTTCCATCATCCGGCAATGAGAGTACGCAACTCTTGGACAAAGTCCGCCAATTTTTTCTTGCCCTGTCGGGCAGCAAGGAAGCGTGATCAAGCGCGATATGCCTGGTTGGGCGGCACGAAAACATGTAAAAGCTGCAGCTTCAGCTCCGTTCAGGAGGGAAACGCTGCTTTAACCGAAGAACTACACGTTAGTGTCCATTCTCGCGCTCGTCCCCCTAGCTTGGAGATAGCTAGTGCCACGCGCTGTTGCTAGTTCTAAATTATGGCGGATGCTATAGCCATCTCGGCCTCCCTCACCCAGAGCAGGAGATTTTCTCCATTCTTACCCGAGAAGGTCTTAACACCCACCATGACCGGCTTGGAACAGGGATAGTCATTCTTTGTCGACGGTGGTGTTATATACGCAGTCGACGCCGACATCATCTGCTGTAGGTGCTTTTGCAGAGCATTTTTATAGCTCAAAAATGCCTCTAGGCGCGCACTTATTGCTTCAGGTCTTGCGAAGCAAGGTGTTGAACGCTCTCAAGGCCAAGCAGGGACATCAGCTTATTCAGCCCGTCCTGCATTCCCTGGGGCAAATAGGAGAATTGCTCCATCCTTACAGAGGATCAGTCGAAACGAATCAGGTGTAATTTGACTACAGCTGCTACCAAGTGCAGCGAGGCTGCCGTAGCTCTTTTGCTTAATGGAATCCTGGTTATGGTCGGTGACCTTCGTTCTATACTAGAGCCAGAATGAGTGTAGCGGATGGAAATTCGCTACCTCCAAGAGTACCCAAAAGCTTCTTTCAAGGCAAATGCACTCTTCCGATCAAGATTGAAACTGTATTTATCTGTTTATTTGCAGCAGAGCCGCCTATATCTAAATCTCTAGGTTTTCCTAATTAAATGAAAAAACCTATTGATATGCATAACTACTGGCATTCCCGCCACGTAGTGGCTACTTGTTACGGTGCAGTCACAGTATTGTGTGATGACACCATCTTGTGTAATCCACAACTTGTACGGTCAAACCATCTTGTGTGACTCACCCTATCATACCAGGTTACGTGTAAACCCGTTACACGGCCTGAAAGGTCATGGGGGTCTGAGACCTCGCATCGGCAAGATTTCCTGTGGCGCGATTGCCGCTTTCGACTCAGCGCGCCATCTTTTGCACCCGCATATTAAAGTCGCAGTCCACGATTTTTGACGAGTGGGCACCAAATAGATTGCACGATTGAGACGTGGTTGTAGCTATAATAAAAGCTCATAATATGCGTTCAAGAATTATTAATCAAGTTTTAAAAGGTGATTATTGATGAAAATGATGGTACTTCGTCTAACTCAACAATGCTGTATTCAGCTCAATCGTAGAAGAAGCAAGATCTCTCTGTAAAAATGGCAAATATTCACCCAAGTTAAACCCTTTCTCCAGGATGCGAACTGCTCAGGGGTTCACACATCTGTCGTCGTTAGTCACTGCGCAAAAGTATTAGTCTAGCAGAGGACCGCTGCACTTGTAGCCTGAACCATTTTTGCGCTCCACTGTTACTGCGTCTCAAGTCATATTTACATCAGTGTTGCCTCTCAAGTACTTCTTTACACGGACCAGCGAGCCACTCAAAGAGACTTGGTCCTCGCGACCAATATTTTTAAACACTTAGTAAGTTTGCTGTCGGTGAGAACAGTCGCAGTGACTTTTAGGGTTCTGCCCTAATACGACCGCTCACTAGATTACATACGGCCAAGCCTTTCGCAGAGAAGAGGACGCTCACTGCATTCCGCCTCCCCGCTGTGCGAGCCAAAAACTCCGTACCTTACCCCGATGGTCATAAGTGGAGGCATTTTGCCGTGAGCTTGATGACCATGTTGACTTGTCATCAATGATCTAAACCTGGCTTAAGCAGCCCAGCTTGCTCATCAACAAGTGCAAGAGTCACGACATGATTATGGCTCTACGCCATCAGAGATTGCCCAAAGCAATTCGAGTGTCACGGAGGCCGCCTCTTTTTTCGCACCTTAGCATTATTTGGTATCATCCGAAGAAGATTGTTGATGAGTCAAGTTAAGGGGCATAGTTTGCACCGGATTCGCGCGAGGAGTTTGCGACTTCCATAGGCCTCCCTGGCGTGGCTTGAACAGCTGCGTCACTAGACATTGAAAAATTAAATTCAAACCCCGCTGGTGTGCGTTAGACAGTCTGTATGGTATAACTAGCCTCACTCAGAGATTCCCGCTCGAAGTACTCAGCGCTATATGAGGCATGTCACTGTTTGTCAACAGAAGCTATCAGTGACCATCAATCTGGTCAAGGAAACTAGGCAAAGTTCAGTCATCCGTGCTTTTCTGTGGTGTTTGAAATTAGCGTTTGCGCTAGAACTGTGTCTGATTCTAGCTGATCATAAGCATGCACAATATACCACTCAGTATTATCTATTTTTGCAAAAAAGGTGGTGTAGAGTGGGGAGATTTTTGCTATCTTATCTCACGCGATTCGTGCTTGCACAAAAGAAAGCGTCCCAATGACACCAAGCCGTTTTATTCATAGCGACCATTGAGATGTGTGCAACATTCAGTTCCGATGACCAAGTCAATAGTAAAAAAGAATCTCGTATTAGAAGACAACGCGCATTGTGGGTTTCATGTGACTATGTCCATTTCTTCAACAAAGAATGAAAGTTTCGCTACGACCCTTGAGTATAGCTGTCCCACTACTCGTACTGTGTGTTTTGCAAGCGTTTTTGATGTCAGGTTCATTCATGACGGATGACGAGTTCTACTCCATCCCCAAAACCAGCCGTACCATTTTGATGACTTTAAAAATTTGCAGTTCTTTGCACATACACCGGAGCAATACCCTTTCCAGACCCAAATATTTTGTGCGGATATACTTATCATTTTTATCTCCGTCGATGAGGTCATCAACTATCTCGCTGATTGTCCATGAAGCTTCACTGCTCCCGGTACATAGTACTGCTGAGTCAGTCGGACCGTTACTATTATTTACTTTAGAGGTTGACCCTTCATTTCATGACTTGGAAACGCCCCCAGCTTTACCAGCTCAAACACGAGAAAGCACAAGATCCAGTCGCTTCCAATTCCCACAAGCCCTGACAGGAGACATTAGCTAACAGCTATAATTTATTGGCCCACCAGATATACACTCTGGGACCAAGGAACATCGCCGTTCCTTCCCAGCCCATCATTAACGTACTGTGGAGGCTGCGGTTCTATACCGCTTTTGCCCTCATGATCCGTCCGCATTTCCAACATTAATTTTATCCACGCTTAAAGTTGTTTACAACACATTATACAGGAGTCCAACATGCATATGATGACTGACTTTTGTACCAATAAGAAGCTGGGGAAGGGCGACATTGCTGACTTCTCGACCATCACTCGAAAATTGCATATTCTCAATCTAAAATGTTATATTTTCAGGGCCCCACTATCAAATCGATGCAAACACACCCGTCAGTACTAGCCTCTCATTAAATTTTATCCCAGCTGTACAACTTCTACCCACATTTAATTTAGCACAGCTGATATACAATGCCTGATTTACTACCGTACGTGCAGCGGGCTGCCGTAGCTTTGCGCTTGAAGTCACTGACCTTTCCTTCCTTACAAGAACCAATATGAGTGTTGCGGATCGCAATCCGCTACCTCCAAGAATAGTTAGTACCTTAACTAAGAGTAATAAACTCTTCGGTTTAAATTGAAAACCGAAGAGTTAATTTTTATTTATTTTTATCTGCGGCAAAGCTGCCTAATTCTAAATGTAAAGATTTTCTTAAATATGTATAG
>NW_020187364.1:1154505-1155182 GCF_900000015.1 Plasmopara halstedii | reverse complement strand
GCTCGCGTGTCCGCTAGACACTGCAACTTAATTCGTTGGAATAAAACGACTTCCGTGCCCAATGAGCCCTGTGTCAACGACACTGAAGTCACCAAGTCTCGCTGGTTCTGACAGCGAACACGGGCAGAGCCCAACTTCGTCTCTCGCACGCGGTGCAATGTCGGACAGTGCGTCCGCAGCACCGGGGGATGTAAATTTTAGGCTCGATGAGCACGAGCGCCGCGCTTTGCGCACGCTATCAATGACGGGTGAACTCGTTGAGGATGTGGAGGTGGTCGACTACGAGTCTGACACTCCTTTCCCGCATGGGATGACGAGGAAGGCGAGCTGCGCCAGCGGCGTGATATGAGCCCTGCTCGCGCCTTGCGGACCCCATGTCCGTTCCCTGACTTCTCGTCATCCAAGGGACGTGGTGTAATCACCAATGACCTCGACGGGGCACAAAGGCGGCTCTAAAGCGCCCCCATCCACGGCCGGTCATTGTTCTCGTGTGGAATATGACTTCCGCCCAGCGGATCCCTCTGTGGAAGTGAAGGACACGGAACTCGATCGTTTCGCATCCGCATCATCGGGCTCCCGGCCAGAACGGAACATGAGCTTGCCGAACGGAAAATATCTTCGAGCTCGTTTCTTAATTCCACATGAATTTCCGCTGGAAGCTTATCGCACTCGTCTGC
>NW_020187364.1:1154188-1154495 GCF_900000015.1 Plasmopara halstedii | reverse complement strand
TCGACATGAAAAACAAATTTTCTTTATATTTCCGGCGTTTAATGCTTACTTCCATGCCATGAGCTAATGGAGGTGTCAAACTGAATACAGTGAATCATTACTAGTTTGTTGTGGACTCAAATGTTGCTCTTTACCAAAAAATGTTAAGGTTATTTAGCTCTCTGATATAACAATTCGGCTATCTAGCTTTACCCTTGAAGATGCAATAGTAAGGATCAGTGCGAAGCACAAGCGTCATGAGCACATGGGCAGTGCAGATACTCAAACTGTATATTTGATAGATTTCGCTAGCCAGAAATCGACGCTG
>NW_020187364.1:1153877-1154178 GCF_900000015.1 Plasmopara halstedii | reverse complement strand
TTACAGACTGTGGTAGGTGCTACATTAGTAACCCTTGAAGTTTTTACGGCGTTGCCATCCGCGCATGCTACACACCTGAATATCGTGAACTGGTCATATTGGGGTTGTTGCTTGAACAAACCTTTGATGAGTTTGCAAATTGGCCATCTCGAGAAAAAAGTATCAGAAACTGTCACACCAGCTTCCACCCAGACGTGACTTTCATGTCAACATGCAACGCGCCATCTCAATTGAAATATGATTGAGGCTTTTTCATTTTGTTCTGTTTCGATTTATGCATAGTCGTTAACTGCTGTAGCAC
>NW_020187364.1:1153719-1153867 GCF_900000015.1 Plasmopara halstedii | reverse complement strand
TAGGATCAATTGATATCGCACTGCCAATGTCCGTGGGGTTCACATTCGCGACATCAATGATACCAGAGCAAGACACGTTAAGAAGCTGACAGAACAACTGCTAGCATAGACTCCCTCATTTCTTCAGCTTATTCGATCGATGCTGCAC
>NW_020187364.1:1153349-1153709 GCF_900000015.1 Plasmopara halstedii | reverse complement strand
CCCAGAAGCTGACCCAGCCACTGGTTCTGAGCACGGAGTGCAACAACTCCATTTCTGATGATATCAAGCGCTCCACAGTTGCATGCAGCGGCGCATTCGCCTGCTCCACGGATAAGAGTCGCTCCGACAGAGCGCGGTAGTCCTCAAGGCGAGGCAGCCGGCACACGACGTGCTTTCAATCGTCAAGAGCGTCCGCGCAGCGATATGCTACCTCAGCATGACGCTTAGCGGAACGCCGATCACGAAGGGCCTCGTCCATAAGGGCTCGAAGGGCATCACGAGTCACCGGACGGCGGTCGGTCGACCGGTCGTCACCGCCCGCCACCGACTCTTCTCAATAAGAGCGGTGACGTCCACTAC
>NW_020187364.1:1153221-1153339 GCF_900000015.1 Plasmopara halstedii | reverse complement strand
GAAAACTCGTGGGATTTTGAGACGCCACTTCGGCAAGATTGCCCAGACGCCGTGGACTTCTTTGACCAAAATTATCAGGACGCCCCGTGTCATCAGACGCCCCGCGCTTCCCGGCAAA
>NW_020187364.1:1151789-1151935 GCF_900000015.1 Plasmopara halstedii | reverse complement strand
AGCTAGCAACGTACAATATCGGTACAACGATGACAGCGATTACGATCGAATCGCGTTTACAGTATGTCTGGAGTGCAATTTATCGCCTGGTAAAGAAATGCCGGGTATGTGGGCCATTGATAGTGGTGCTACTCACCGCATTTGCA
>NW_020187364.1:1151123-1151276 GCF_900000015.1 Plasmopara halstedii | reverse complement strand
CCATGGTTCTCTCCCGGTTGTGGCACTACACCGTGCACGTGCCAATTCCACAACGTGTTGTTAGACAGTGGCAATCCACACTCAATCGTTTTGTACTCGCACACCGTTACGAACGCAACGCAAAGCACATCCAGTTAATCCCCAAGGAGTTTT
>NW_020187364.1:1150350-1151113 GCF_900000015.1 Plasmopara halstedii | reverse complement strand
GGTACCAGACACCATCGACGGAGTCGGTACAGCAACGCTGTTCGTGGATCGTGTTTTCTGTCAACACGGACTCCCGGAGTCGATTGTCTCTGATAGAGACCCCCGTTTCACGGGAGCATTTTGGTCGACTATCTTCAAGGCGCTCGGTACCAAGTTGGATATGTCGACAGCGGATCATCCGCAGACAGATGGTCAAGCCGAAAGGGTAAATCGAGTCATCGAAGACGTTCTTCGCAGCTTCTGTGCTGAGACGCCGAGGCGCTGGAGCGCCATATTGCCACTCGTAGAGTTTACACTGAACAATGCAGTGCATTTGTCTACCGGCTACACGCCGTTCTTCGTGAACTGGCTGATTCATCCTCGCTTCCCGCTGACGCCGCCATCCTATGGCTCAGGGCTTGGTAAGGGAGAAATAGCCGAACGGCTAGTGATGTCAGCCCCCTCACCATCCGGAAGGAAGTCGGTGAATCCGTATCTATCAGACTGAGTGTCCTACGACACGTTCGCGATGCGATGGCTGAAAGCCAAGACCTGCAAATAGAATATGCAGATGAAAAAGGAAGAGGCAAAGTGAAAAGCTTTAAGGTCGAAGACCTGGTTTTATTAAACTCTAAGAACCTGCCTACGCATGCAGGATCTACTATCTTCTGGACGAAGCTTCGTTCACGGTTTATTAAGCTGTTCAAGGTTGTGGCCAAGCGGGACCTAGCGTATACGCTAAACCTTCCCAAGCGGATGCGCACCCACCCGGTGTTTTATGTGG
>NW_020187364.1:1145569-1150340 GCF_900000015.1 Plasmopara halstedii | reverse complement strand
GAGTCTTAATCGAAAACGACGCAGATAGCGATATGAAAGGTATGAATTCCATCAATATGAACCCATTGCCTTTCATGTGGATGTACTTTAATAACGACAATACTGCAGCCGATTGGCTTTCGCAGAACGAGTCCGCATTTGACTCATTCGAAACTTACCGTGGTTGTCTGTCCTTCACGCAGATGATTTGACTGGCAAAAAGGGCGTCAAAAGTATACCTGTAACCGTGGTACTCTCGGTTGTCTTTTTACATAAAAGTGGTGGAAATATCAAGTGAAGAAGCAAGTCACAGCTGCACCCCCTTTAATATTGTGTTTACATAAGCACGCTCGGTCTTCTGGAAATACTCAGACAAGCCGTGGATTGTAATTTTCGAGCTCATCGCACACAAACGAGCTAATTTCCCAAATCTATTCACACGCAAAGACCGGTCTTATCGCAGAAAAGTCTCACTCCTCATTTCTTTCAAAGTCACGATCCTTTTTGGTCTCGATGTATGCGTTTTGCTCAGCGCCGTGTCTTATCGGTACCTTCCATTTCGAATGGTGTTGACGCAATCCTGGCATGAGTGGGAAGGTCTGATACATTGTTAGTCTCCACCGACGACCAAGTGAGCCTTTTTGCCGTCGTCACAGATTCATGAGAGCTTCGACAATTGTCCGGCCAAGCGTAACTATGTCATACTGAGCAGATGTATATTCGGCTGAGTATAAGTGTAGCACTGATTTTAAGGGATTTAAAAAACATCTTGTTAATACACATCGGCTGGTGGTGAGAATGTAAGCATTAAGACGCTTTGATTTTACAAGAAGAGCTTTCGTACGGCTCAGTCAGATTTTTGATGTCAGAGGATTCACGATCAGCCAGTATCTTTTTAGCATTTGCAGTCTTCTTTTTTGTCCAATACTTTCCCAATCACAGGCATTTAAACATGCTCTTGTAAGACCTACAACAATCTGTAGAATAGACAGCTGTAGTCTTCTTAGTGGCTCAGATTTTAACCTTTGTTTGAAACTCGGTTGAGTTCCTTGCTCAGATGTGCACAGTCATTTCTGGAAAATGACCTAGAGACGGGACAGCCCACAGTTGGAGTCAGTGTGAATAATCTCGAGCAAGATCGAAGCTCCCCTGACATTGATTACAATAAAAACGAGTGGATAGAAAATTGGCTCTTTAGAGGAAGACTGCGGTTCGATCGTTACCACACTTTCTACTTCCCCTCATTCCTGAGTAACGTTAGTAAAGTATGCAAAATGCAAAGATCAAAGCTGTTCATAATCTAACAATTTTTTTTGACGAGATTCTAAAATGATCGTTTTAGTAGCGCTATTTCTTCAATCGCGATTTTTTGTGTTTACGGCAGATCATTTACGAGGATGCATAATCTGTAAAAAAGGATCATACATTTATCGCTCGATATGGTGTGCAGCATGTATAGAAAAATGCTGCGCCCCTCCCTGTTCGATCTACGATAATCAAATGTCTTGATAATTCTATCAAAAAGAATACTTTTTCTTATCTTCCTTTCAACTGGTTACTTTGAAGACTTAACTTTGTTTTCAATCGCACAATTACAACTAGCGAGTCAACGTAGCCAATTATTTTAAGACGATATGCGTTCATGATCGAAGTCAGTCTTTCTATTCGAAATAGAAGAAAAATGATTTTTTTTTTGATACAATCATCAAGGCATTTGATTATCGTAGATCGTACAGGGAAAGGCGCAGCATTTTCTATACATGCAACACATTGTTTAATGCGATGGAGACCGAATCGAGCAATATATCTATGATCCTTTTTCAGATTACGCAGCTCGTAAATGATCTGCTGTGAACACCAAAAATCGAACTTTCACCGATTAAAGAAGTAAGCGCTTCTAAAACGATCATTTTAGAATCTCGTCAAAATAGATTGATAAATTATGAACAGTTTTGATGTTTACATTTTGCATACTTTACCTATGTTACTGAGGAATGATAGGAAGACGGTGGAAATAGTAAGTGGGTTTATCGATCGAAGCGCAGTCATCCTCTAGAGTGCCAATTTTCTATCCACTCGTTCCTATTGTATTCAGTGTCAGGAGAGCTAAGACCTTGCTCAAGATTGTTCACACGGACTCCAACTGTGGGCTGTCCCGTCACTAGGCCATTTTCAAGAAGTGACTGAGCAGGGAACTCAACCGAGTTTCAGACAAAGGTCCAAATCTGAGCCCTTAAAAAGACTACTGCTGTCTATTCTACAGATTGTTGCAGGTTATCCAAAATCATCATAATGCATGTGTAAATGCCTGTGATTGGGAAAGTATTGGATAAAAAAGAAGACTGCAAATGCTAAACAGATACTGGCTGACGGTGAATCCTCTGGCGTCAAAAATCTAACTGAGCCGTACGAAAAGTCTTCTTGTAGAATCAAAGCGTCTTAATGCTTACATTCTCACCACCAGTCGATTTTCATTTAGAGTTGTTATTACTGCTTTTAGCGATATCGGACACAATAATACCTGAAATGGTTTTTGCTATTATGGATAGAGGTATGGAAGAATAGGGGCTCAAAATATCATGTAGCATTATTATTCATCTTAAGCAAAATTTAAAAACAGAATAGTCACCTCCTTCTGATCGGAATCACGGGGAAGGACCCAGGCTACCTCCATCATCGTGCGGGCCATTTATTTTGCGACCGTCACTTGTTCGAGTGGTAGCTCTTTCAGTCACGTCCATAGGAACAGCATTCAGATTTGTAAGGCGTGCTGATGTAAGTACATGCGAGCAAATCGACGACCGCGGTGGTGACGAGGGTAAATCGGACGAAATTCATTGTACAGGAAATGCGTTACAGACCAAATTGAAGAATGAGGATGCTATGGAAGTTGGAATTTCGGACGCACGGCTAATCTACTGTACTTGTACGATCAAACTGGACGTACACAGTCAGAAATTCGAACCGAAAATGCAATATACAGCGTAATCAAGAGGAGTAATGTTTAGCATTGTATAAATAGTAAAGAAATCATCTCTGAATATCATAATGTACAGTCGAGAAAAATTTGATTGTCTTTGGCAAATTTTCAGGCTATTGTTTTCAAATGTGGCGTGACATTCTCACAGAATTACAACTGTGCACTCATCGCCTCTTTACTTCTAAGTCTTACTACATAACTACAACACTTGTCCGGATATCGGGCGAGAAATAAGCGTAAAGATTTTACTTCGCAGCTAGCCAGAATCGGGAGGGTATTAATTTAACAACTGGATGTCAAACTACTCGACCTGCATAACTTTGATCCGCTTCGTAAAGCTTAACAGTTGTTTTCTGAATCATACTTCAAATGGATGCCTTGTCATCCTTGTCCTCAAACCGAAGCGCCCTGAGAATGGGTTGTGACATATTTGCACAGGTAGCCAGCTTCTGGCTGAATCATATAAATATCTGTAAAGACGGTCCGAGGCCAATCTATTTGACTGACCATTGTACTTTAAGAGGGTAGATGTACGCAGCCAGGATGATCCACAAAGATTCTCACAGCACAAAGATGTCGTCTAAAATTTGGTGAAAGGGATCGTGTTAGGGAAAAAAAGAATAAAAATAAAAACGGCTATCATTCTTTTTTCTTTTAGATCATCCTCGTGCGAGAGGATGTAAATACGGCATGAGATTGAGGGGCTAAGCTACGTGCTTTTAAAATTGAACGAGCAATCGTTCAAAACGAGGCTTTACATGATAGGCCTGCACGAGCATCTTTATAAAAAGGTATACATCACAACATTCACTCCAAATCAATAAATTTGTGTCCATAGCCCATCTGTAAAGTATGCGACAGGAGAGACTAATTGGTCATGCAAAAAATAAAATACATGGTAATATACATCGTTCTTAGATATTCGTAGATCCTATCTTTTCACAAATTCATAATGTAGTGATTGTGGGAGTTGGTAGCAACTACTTATCTTGAACTTCTGTTACCAGTCCGTACTCCTCATCTTTGTCCCGAATTTTCGCTAGGAAAGCGCTAGTATTGGTTACAAGTCTGTCTAGCAATTGGCAACGCTTGTAAATAATTTTTATAATCTGGGATAGAGTAAATACATCGGCTGTTTTGCATGTTATCTGATGACTACTGTTTTTATATCGTATTATAAAGACGATTTGAATTGCATCATCATGAATCTATTCTCAAATAATATACTTCGCTAAATAAAACATTACGATAAGATCAGCAACATTGGGAATGGAAAACTTCTTGTTGATTGCACTGTTGAGAGGTGATTACATTAACATGCAAAGCCGTTTCTCAAACAAGTTTTCGTGCAAATGTTGCGGAATGCAATCTGTTGAGTTGTAGCGCAAAATGTGAAGTGAATATATTTTAGGTCCTTAGTTCGCAAACTGCTTGCTACTTCTAAGCCACTCATTTTATATACTAGGCTCATTATACTAGATCCTGATTTATCTTAGCCTATCAGCGACTGCCATTGCGTGCGTAATCACTAACCGTATTGCGCCCGTAATCACTGACCATAAATGTAACCGTAACCGTAACCGTAACCATCTGACGTCATCCGCCTGTCCAACAAGCATTCAGTGGTGTAATCCCAACAATTATAAAGACGTTTTGGATTGCATCATCTTGAATCTATTTGCAAATGATACCTTTCGCTAAATTAAACAGGATGATAAGATCAGCAACATTATGAATGGAAAACTTCTTGTTGTTTGCAATAATAAGAGGCGAATCAATTGACATGCAAACAAATTTTTAAACAAGTGTTGA
>NW_020187364.1:1145468-1145559 GCF_900000015.1 Plasmopara halstedii | reverse complement strand
CATAGGAGTCGACGTCAAAGCTCTGTCCAAGGCATTGACATATCGACTACAGCTCTTCATACCCAACATCCACGTAGATCAGAAGGCGTTT
>NW_020187364.1:1145077-1145389 GCF_900000015.1 Plasmopara halstedii | reverse complement strand
CTCAAAATTTAATAACAGTTGGGATCTAGATCAACGCGACGTCTTTTTTCATTAAGCCCTTAACAAAAGCCATTATCTTCAAGCCTGAATTTCAGCCGCCTCTGATGCGAGTAAAATGGCACAAACTTGCGAATTATCGACAGCATCATTGATCCACGACGAAGTATCCAGGCAATATGCACCATTTCAGATCACGAAAGCGTCGGCGCAGGTTTCTATCTTGATTGTAAAGACGTTCGAAATGGCCAAATATTTCTTGGTGACGTTCCAACAAAGACCGACCGGTGTGACTTATGGAAACCGAACGCGCTG
>NW_020187364.1:1144903-1145067 GCF_900000015.1 Plasmopara halstedii | reverse complement strand
GCAAATGATGCAGACATCTTCTGCTGCAGGTGCTCTAGCAGCGCGTTTTCGTAACTTGGAAACGCCTTTAGACGCGCACCGATTGCCTTGGGACCTTGCGCTACAAGGTGTTGCATGCCTCAAGGCCAAGCAAGGACATCAGCTTGTTATGCCCGTCCTGCATA
>NW_020187364.1:1144680-1144893 GCF_900000015.1 Plasmopara halstedii | reverse complement strand
TGAATTCCGTCACGACCTTCTGACCATCCATCATCAAGTAGTGAAAGTGCAAACTTGATTTGTTTGTCGCCTTTCGATGTATTACCTTGTTTTGTAGAACGACAATCTTTTGCATGATGACCCTTTTTCCCACAGGCGTAACACTTGTCAGTTGTAGTTCGGCTGTAATTAGCTGTGTTCTACCCAAGATCTTTGCCCACGTGCGTGTTCAAC
>NW_020187364.1:1144305-1144455 GCF_900000015.1 Plasmopara halstedii | reverse complement strand
GTAGGGTCATACTTTGCCATCAGCACCTGCTTTAACTCAGGGCATGCGAACTTCACAAGTTTCTCCAGTACTAGGTCGTCTCTTCCACCTGCCATAGCTGATACTGCTGTGAGGTATAAGTAATGTTTTGCGCATGATCTGGATTTCTCC
>NW_020187364.1:1129893-1144295 GCF_900000015.1 Plasmopara halstedii | reverse complement strand
CAATCCGCTTACTCCAAGAGTAATTACTGCCTTCCCAAGGCTAATTGACTCTTCGGTTCAAAATCCAAAACTGATTTCTATTTATTGATTATTCTATTTTAAAAGTTTACTGGCTACCCAGCCCCGTCTCGTATTCTTGTTTGGGTGTGGTCAAACCATGCACATCTCGTATGACCCCCCTGTTACTAGGGTTCGCGTAACCCCGTTACATTTTGACTATAGTAGATACTGCTACCGCATCCCGACCGAGTGCTAAGCGCTTAGTACTTGAGGGGATCTTGGTCCCGCGTCTGAGAGGCGAGCTTTGTTTTTATCCTGTGTGTTTCTATAATGTGGACTCTACAAGCTGAAAGCTTCCATTGTGCAGGTAACCACAGTAACCACCTATCAAGTTGTAATTTTAGGTGCCTAGTAGCCTCACACGGGCTCATTGATACCACGAAGTCGTTTAGTGACCAAAAGGGTTTGAACTGTACCATATCGAGTAGGTTTTTTTAACCTTCTCACCCCCAATAGTGAGAAAATAACGATTGAGCTATTAAGTTCTGGCTCAGCCGATAGCATATATACTATGTGAAGTATAAAACTGCGGACTCCTCGTCATCCAAGCTTGATTAGAACAGAGTGATCAATCATTCGCTATTGAGATGACTGTGTGGAACAAAACACTTTCAGCTAGATGTCTCTGTCGTGCAAGGCTTTCTTAAGTCATTCATGTATATTGTTTATTACGAAAGAATTTAAGTGGATGTTTCGTGAGCGTGAAGGAGATGTTGGATCGCAGTCGAGCTGAATATGAAAGAGTAGCCCTTGGATGCTGTGCGACTTAGTCTTTGCAGGATTACGAATTGTGAGAGAGCACTAATATTTATGTTTTGCGTGTCCCCATCTCAATCGACTGAGAGTTAAAAAGGATCAGATATTACTCTCTCGGGAAGAATTCTAGTGGATACAGTGGAAAAGAATTGACTTCAAGTGCATTTCGTGGAGGTCGTTGTCAATGGCACGAAATTCTGAAAAGAGCAAATAACATATCAAACAAGGTGAATTTCTTAACACGGTTTGTTGGGTGTTAGCACATATGCCCGGGCTTTGTTAGAGCCATGTGAAAAACCATGATCGATATGAGGGTGTAGTGCATCGCATTACTGTCGAGATCAGCAAGAAATATGCGTAAAAACTGCGAATATCGAATGCGAATGCCATATTTGTTTGTCTTGCAACGCAGACACTTCTTGAAATACCGGAGAATTTTAATTCACCTTCTCCACCATTGCTAGCGGTGAATGCTGTTCAATATTAGACCTAGCATTGAGACAAAATCATATCTTAAGTATTACAAAATAGACTTTCATAAACGATGGACCGACTGAAACTAGAAATGTTACGTGCCACTCGCTTCTCTCTTTTTGAAACGTTGTTGAATCATGAACTCACCTCTGCTAGAACGCAAAAACGCTTCTGATGTGGGGCTTGAAGCCTGACATCTTTGATGTAAGACAAAGGATTTTTGAGATCCTTAGCAATTGTTACTTTTGGACCCTTGTCCAAATCTGGGAAGGCAGAAGTGATCTGCGAATTTTGAGTGTATAGCTGAACGGATAGGTTGCATCTGTTTGTCGCGAAAGCATATCGCTATTAAGACAAGAGTTAGTCAGTATATGTCGTACTCGCTGGGATTGATATATCTTTACACGGATAGTAACATCTGTGCGCTGAGATCCCCAAAGATTTGTGCTGATGAGTTGTAGAAGTGTAACGGTATGTCGCGATCTTAAGACTTTGCCCGTGTTGTGACAGATAAAAGCAGCTTAAGCCACGATCACCGAGGACACTTCTGTGGAGACAGGCAACTGGAGTCTTGTGAAGAAGTACCGTGTCCCGATATTTGGTCATACCCATTGTCAATATGCGACAGATGAGGCAGCAACATCGGATGACGTGCTTAAAGGTTTTTTAAGCTTGAGTGTATACAGAGTAGTCCAGAAGCAAATTAGTATCCCATCTCTACCCCTGGTTGAAGCTAGTATAGCTTCAATTTTTAAGGAATGCATTAAAGAAAATTAAAGACGGAGGGATCGAGGCGGTAGCATCGATTATTTCGGAGAAGACGCTCACCTTGTCAGCCATCAACGATTCATTCGTCACCGAGGTCATTCAAAAGCCCCGTGTATCGGATCATATCGGAAATCCAACAGGATCTCTCCAATTTTTAAAATCCTATTTTGACGAAATACTATAATATGTATGTAAGTACCCGGAATAGAATGTGACTTAGAAGGGGATCCTTCATGAATAAACTGGCTTCTTGATTCTTCATTCGTGCAGAGCAAAACGTCCCGCGATAATCTATGCCGAATAAATTGCAAACTCTACTCGAATGTATGTGCTTAAACATGCTATTCATCAAATAGATAACTGTGTCTTTGGAGCTGACAGCTTTTAATCTCTGGATTGCAGGCCGATCGGACCAAAAGAAGATTATTGGTCACTACCACGCTGTTGATGAATAACGAACGTGTCTTGACTTGGCTGACTACTTGCACAGACACAACGCAAATCATGCTGGCAATACGCGGCTTCTCTAAACAAATAACATAAAAATTCATGTGCGGGCCTCTAAGACTGCTGACGAATACCCCAGACATGCCCATATTTTGGTATTTTGAATCCCCCCCAAATCACCTGTCATTAGCGCTTCCGCCTTTGCCATAGACTGCGCTTTAATTCAAGCAGATGACAGTTGCGATGACTAAGTTATTGCATCTGGATCTCGCTACCCTAAAGCGGCAAAAAAAGAAGTGATCCTCACCTTATGACAGGAGACACTAACTATGAGCTCAAGCTGCGCTTGCTCTGCTCAATCATCGGCGACCAGTACAGATAATGAGTCATCATACACACTGCACATCTCTCGCAAGGAATCGCTATTCGTTTTCGCCGAGAATGCATATTGTGACAGGGCACGTCTCGTATCAGGTGTGCGTAGATATTGATCATTTATGCAAGAGTGTTGATGCTGATGAGAGCGATAGAGCTTTTAACAGTAAGTTCCGTGTGACACACGGGCTTGTAGGTTCATGTTCCGCTATGTATCCTTTTAGCAATGCATTTGATTCTTGATTAACTGAACTTAATTTTCTGTATACAACTTTCAAACGAAATTAATACTTCTTTGCCAGGGAAAGTCTCAATTCCACTCTTAGGTGGAGCTTAAGGAATCATCCGCTGCGCGATTGCGAGTGCAGACTCTTCCAGTCAAACCTTCCTATGTGCGGATTGCACGGCAACATTCAAAGAGGGCCACAAGTTTGGCAGGATTAACTGGATGGCGAATGCGTTTTCGTGCTGCCCACAATTTGAGCTCTCATATGGTGGCGTTAGCATCGACGATAATTTACTTGCGGAGTTTGATCCAGACTCCACGAATGCTGCACTGCTGACATCTTTTAGAAGCAAAAAGTTATTTGATTTGGATGTCACTTCATTGAGCGTCTGAAAGCGCGTCTAAATCGCTTTCACGTTTTTAAAGATTGGCTGGGTCACAGCACTGGCACGCTTATTACGAAGCGTGTAATAGCCCTTTTCATGTGATGTTCAACTAAAGAACTCTGTCAGGGGAACACGAAAGAGCACGGAATTAGAGATAAAAACTCATATGCTCCCCTGAGAAGCGTGTCGGCGGGTGAGACATCCGTTGCATGCTTCAGCATGCTCGGCCAGCCGACTGACTTCGTTAATTACAGGTAGAATATCAGCATATTCGACAAAAGGGGCATCAGGTAACACAGAACTTTAAATATACCACAAATCGCTTATATGCAAGTCCTACATAGTTCTTAAATCTGACCCAATGGATTGCATCCGCTGAAAATTAGGATTTAAGTATATTAATACAGGAATTTGTCCGCGATTTATGTCCAAAACTATAAATGGTGTAAAAGGTAGCTTGCCCTTCCCTTTGACCTCATGCCCCTGTTACGCCCAAGGCAAGTGCCCAGCCGTGTAGAGCTAGAGTGGTCTGGCAAAGCCAGCGCGAGAAGCGGCTTCACACAGCAAGAGGTAGACTCGCTTTTTTATTTGATCGACAATAATCTCTCTGTGTGTACTACGGAATATGATGCTGTCCTTCGTGAGCACGAGCTACGATATCGTGATCGTGAACGAGCAGTAATGAGCATCAAGCGGTAGTCTTGTTCACTTCATCATGCCCAGATGCTTAAGGGAGACCCCCTTATGCCTCCAGATGTGAAGGGCAAAGAAAATTCGGTATTAGACGACTGATCATGCTGATGTGGGTAAATATGAAGAAGACCAGAATGACAGTCTCTTTAGGGAAGCAAGCGATAATAGCGATGATGATATTCCTCCGGCGATTATGGATTTTCCTGGACTTGAAAAGAAGCCGTTTGCTGAGACTGTGGCAGCTTTCAGCACGACTCAACTGCAATACTCTACTTTGCTTTCAAACACAGATGGGCTGGACCGACAATGAAACCACACCTATTTATCCGTAAGCTTGAGAAGGCGGCTGCCGATGAAGACCCGCTTTTAAAAATAATGGAAATATGCTTCAACAAGATGAGCGCACAATGGAATACCACAGACAGGAAGACGAGAAAATAAGGCATGACGAGGAACGTAATGATGAGCAAATCATACGAAAAGACGAAAGACGAAAAGAGCGCAAGGAGACCATATTACGTCCGAAGAAGATCACAATCAGATGATGGCTATGATCGCAATAACCTTAAAATAACGACCACCTTATTAAGACATTTATTGAAACTTGTTCTTTAATAGATGGTCTGCCTTAATGGTCAATCCTTCTTCAAATTTAGTTTAAACCAACAAACCTGGTGCGAAAGGTTAAGGCAGTACTATCATTTACAAATGACTTTTCCCTCTGTTCTCCCCGTATATAAGCCAATTTTTGATTCCAGAAAAAAGGTCTCGGAAAGGTCGTATTCCTCACTCTGCAGCTTGTCGTACTGATGAAGCCTGCTGAGTAGATAAAACCTCCTCGCACCAGATGTGATTGGCATATCCTAAGACGACTAATCTGGAATGAGTAGTCTAGAGAAAAAGCCGAATCTATACTCTCACGTGATCCAAAGTTTACGTGATCTCAGAAGCTCAGAATATACAGTTTTGAATTTTGTAATTTGTAAAACCTGATTCCCCCAGGCACGTCAATAACTGCCATCAAAATTATCTCATTGTGCATAAAAATACGAAAACGTTACCAACGTAATGATCAGGTGTCCAACCATTGTAAAACATATATTGTACAAAGATAAAACCCGATTGCTCAGGGTATATCTTCAGCACGTCTGCGACGGCTAAAAACGTTTAGGAGCATCGATATCTAAAAAAGGCGGTCGGGAACTGCTCAATCTTCTCGACTACTAGAAGACGTACTCGCTGAGACGTCACGGCAGAAACAAGAATTCGTCGTCTGATACGAAGAAACAGCAAACATACCAACAAAGTCACACTGAAAAGTATGTACAACACCATCGTGAAATCGAGAGTTCTTGTGCACGCTACGTAAGATTTAAACATAAGGCAGCATCCATAAGTCTTGACCAAACTTGCTGGGATCCAGATAGATTAACAATGTATACAGAATTTGAATATGGTTTAACATATTGTTGAACGAAGACCCGATAGATTTTTCTCCAGGCGCGATGATCCGGCCTGGTAAAAGTTTTCAATGACTAGTCACAATCTAAAACCGAAAAGCATACGACATACTCCACGGACTCATAGTTGGATAAAGCGAGAGTTGACACCGGATACGACGATTGTGCCTTTATACTCCTACTGTATTGAGATTGACAACATTTTAGACTCGCTGTACTCGCTGCTGTTGGTGACGAAAAGGATAGAATAGTAATAGCAGCCGAAGCATGTTTTTTGTAACTTTCTAATGCCGACTCTAAGAACTTCTCATTGAGTGATACCCTTAAAATATGCTTTCGTGACCAAGACATACAAAATACACATATTGAATTTTGTATATTTTTGCACAATATATGTTTCCAGGAACCTTGCACTGACACTGGCTATTGTGAACTGCCTGAGCATGACGAATCACCTCCGACACGATTACCAGCAAGAATATAGTCAGGACATATAATATATTTCTGTCTTCGTGGCTTGTCAATGGCAATCGACCCAGACCAAGATTTGCGATTTCCATTCAAATTTGGACATTTTTTTGTACAAGGGACTTGGCCCTAGCATCGCTATCCACAGCGGTCTATCCACTGATCGATGCTTTGACAGAACGCTGTACACCCATGGAATTCAGCCATCTATAAACCGCCTCTCGCCGGCTTTGCTTGATTAGTAAAACGCATTTCACTTTACTTACACGTAAAAAATGATGTGGGTCGGAGCGCTTGCTAGGGTGTTCCACGAGTATCTGGTAAATTGGAAGGACTAGTATTCTCCCAAACCCCCTTGACAGCTTTCGGCTCCATTTAATTGGCTTGGCATCCTTGATGTTACGACGTCTCAGCTGAAGAGTCGATGTGACTCTCACCTCCGCCTCTAGCATTCGGCCTTGTCTAAATTTTGAGAATTGCATCCTCATGGATATGAGCAAGGTGGTGACAGCATAAATGGGAGGTGAAGACGAGCGCTCGCCTGTGAGCTTTGTATACCACTAAGTAAAGCATAAATAACGTTTTTGTCTGTTTAAAAGTGGTCTGTCAAGCCGCAAAATGATTAGCTCGACATAATTCTCCTAAATACCCAAAGTTATATATTCCTTCACACTGTTGTCGGGCCATAGTACAATGCGTACAGTCTTCTTTGGCACTGATCTTCCTAGGTGCTGCTGATACAACCGGAAGTGATGCCTCTGAGAATGGTTACCTGCGGAGTTAAGAAGTACTCAAGAAGCGATTTTATATAAAGTCTTTTACTGTTCAGGTGAGCTACAGACCCATGTCTAAAAGCTATACCGTAGTATGGTGAGTGGCTACAGAAGATGGAGTGACTCAATTTTATTATCATGACGTAATTTGATTTCTAGCGAGCAAGTTAATGATTGCTATAAATTGTGTGCATCCAGATGAGCTAGCTTGGCTTTCTAGGCCAGGTTTTATTACGAGGATGATTGATGAGTTTGACATAGATGCAAGCCACGTAAGATTTCCACTTTGGGTACGGTTACAGTTATCACATCTCGTGCAAAAGTAAAGTAATTCCCAGAAAGCGTAGAATCCCCAGAGCGGCTGCCGTAGACGGGAGCGGCATGTCAGTATGCTCTTCAGAGAAAGCACGCGTGGCATGTCGAGACATGCTAATTCACTTTGTCCATTCTCATGGATGAACGCATTGCCTTTCTCACCGATACAATGCCTACACGGCGTATTTTACTAACTCACTAGGCCAGAATAAGACCTTTCAGCGCAATTGGTGCTTGAGAAGCTTGCAGTAGTAGTTTGCGGTTGGGAAGAACTTTCGGCACAATTAAATCACCTAGACATTCAAGTAAGACATATTTATGTCTAGTCACACTTTCAGCTCGCTTGGATACTACAGAAGCAGCTTTTTCATTTAAGAAAGCGTTAGTACTAGTCATGAGAGAGGCTTTCTGTTTGTGAAGTTACGCGGATTCTGGACGTCAAAGCTTCCCTGTGCAAGCTAAGCAAACATTCTGTTGCATCTTGTGCTACACTATCGAGATCTTTGATAAATAAGATATTCAACCTTTGCTTTTGCTTCATCCAGGTAAGTAGATGCGCTTACACCGCTTATTCGGTTATGTATTACAACAGCAATTCGGTTAGTATACGGTGTGTGTATGGGATCTGACTGAAAATCGTGATGCGAACCTCAAATTTGAGATCAGCATGCGATATGATTCTTCTGGTGAAATATAATTTCGTTGAGATAAGTCGTACTGTTAAGTGCATATAGGCATATAGATGTACAAATGCTTAAGTACTCACGTGCGTGCGCTTGAAATATGTAAGCAGATTTAGTCATCGCCACATGCGTCAGCACCTTTGGTCAGTGTGTCAGCTGCGGCGGTGTCGGCAATTCTTGATACACGTGTTTTTCCAGCAGACACGTCCAGTAATGCTGCAAATGTGATCTTTGTCGACGTTTTGAGCAAGATGACCAATCTTGCTTCTGTCAGCGACATCGTTATTGGTGAGGATAGAGCGAAACTACTACTCTGGAATTTCCCCCTCCGGTAAAATAGCTTGACGGTAGATGGTAATTTGGATCAATATTCCCAATAACTGGAAAGTTTAATCAAGTTATAACCACAAAACTTGCACCAGTTTAGCAATGTCCCCCGCTGACCACCCAAAGACCGATCAGTGACAAATTGCATTATCGCATCTTAAGTCAAATCCTTCACAGCACTTGCTCGGACCGGTCGCGGTGTTGCAACGAGATACCCCCATCCTTAAATTACTCTAGTCTGTAAATTTTACACTATAATATAATGATGGTTCGATCAACACTGTTTTAGCAACAAATTACCTTCAATCTCGGTGAATCAATAAACTGATATGTCGGCCCAGCTTTGCTTCGTAGCAAAACCAGATATATTATTCTTGATGATGCTGATTGTAACGCCGAGTGCGCGACGCTATGACTGAGAGCCAGAATGCAGAATGCAGTTTGCATATGTCACAATCAGACAGATCACAAACTTTTCGCAGTAGGTGAGAACATTTGATAATCGCAGCCCATGAACCTTCTCATTGTACAGTCTGCTGTCGTGGCGAGAAAACATTGAGTCACGCGGTCAAGATAACGCATAAAATTTCTTGTGGTCTGTGTATCGTATTGAATCCGTACCACGACACCGCTTTTATGGGCCATTCGGACGCCAAACATTTTGCTGGACACTTTGTTGGAAACTAAGTAACGTCTCATTGATCCCCGATGGATAAGTTTCTTCGATTTCAAAGCAATAGTCCGGTTTTGAGCTACTAGATATGCTAAAGCCTTTCACTTTATATGTGGACCTCCAAGTGGTTGTCCAAGATTCTTCGGTGGTCGCGCAATGAGTCGTAGTACAGACGTCAAGGTCGTTGAGCATATGGTGATGTCGCGTCGGCTTGTTGATGTCAAACCAAGTGTCCTATTTAGGCGCTTGGTGTACATAAAGTATGCTCTTGCTGGATCCGAAATGTGGATGTATTCTTGCATTTGACATGAATAAGAGGCTTGATTGCATCTTCAGTATGTCATGCTCTCGCTCCAAGATCTTGAGTGCAAAACGTGATCTGAGAAGGAAATTTGAACAGCTGCCGCAAAGTCTTTAGCACTTGTCAGCGATGTGTAGACAATGAACCACTAGCCCATTTGCGTGTCTATCACCCCACAACAGTCCTACTATTAACTATTGCTCATAAAAGCGTACCCTCTCAGTCCGCCAAATCAGGAAAAGACAATCAGTCTTCGATCAGAATCCAGTCAAGTGGGTCAGTTGTGTTTGATAAGAATTGTCATGAATAAACAGCGGGATACTCTTAGAGTTGGCACACCGCTAATAACCGAGAATTGAGACAAAATCGCCTTTCAAATCCACCAGCCTTACTCGCTTAGGTTGAGATGACTTGAGAAGCTCTTCCCGAAGCGCTGTCGATTATATTCAAGCCTTGCGTGATTGAGCAAGCATGTGTGGTTCGTGCAAGTAATGCTAGATACCACATCGACAAGATATGTTAACGTAAGCGAAATGTCCCGCGCAACCAGCATTCCGACGATCAATTGCTTGAAGCACCCACGCAGTCAGGTTACAAGTGGAAGTAAAAATATTGATTTCAGTAGTTTTTGGTCCCGATAACGTAACCGGTATAACAATCGGAATCAAGCACCATCGATACTATGTATTATTAAATGTATATCGAACACCGTATCGATGCCGCCTTTGTAATGTTAGTATTCATCACTAGCAACGGCTGGGATCCCCAGTATTAAGTATCGGTAGTATCCACCGTCAGAATCAATCCTGGTATATGAGGATATGAGGCAATCCTGGTACACAATCTTGGTATACGAGATTTTTCGTATTTACTGACCGCAACAATCTTTGTATGGATTATGTAAAATATTCTCCATCAAAAACCTATCTCGATATGCATTAAATGCTCTCCGTCATTGTCTATCTCGGTATGCAGCGTGTAGACCGTACCTGTTTATTGTCGACGAGTATGATGAGCGAAGAAGTGTCAAATCACAACTTGTGCCCAAAGAGTAGGAGTAGAAATCCATCATAGCTAGACCGATAAAAATGTCTATGAAGAGAACGCAGTTCTGATTCCTGGCAATCGAAGACAACAACTGACTACATGCAACAATTTTATTCTAGGGTTTGTAATAGCTATTATGCGTTGCTCCATGTTCTATTGCTGCCTTGCCATGGCGTTAGCTCTCCATGGTGGCATGTAAATTCCGGTGAAATTCTTGCTGAAGACTACGGTAACGCTCACGGATATGACTGTTCTAATCACCGGGCAATCATCAATCAAGTCCATTGTGAGTAATGATAACTGGAGTTCTGTAAAATTGGAACCATTACTGGTGCAAATATCGGGGTCAAATATAACTTTGGTAATAACTTTCATGTGCCAATACCTGCCATGCTAATTCGATAGAGACTAAGCAGATGTGGTATCAGTAAATTTTGGTAGAAGACTATCGTAAAAGTCACAACTTATTTTGGTACTTGGCTTGCAACTATCGTACCGATGTGGTAATACCTGTCATGCTCAATAAATAAAAAATAAACGATGAGGAATTAGTAGATATCGGTAGAACACTCTTGTAACAGCCCCTACTAATTTCGGTACTCGCTTGCGACTATCGTAATGGTCCCAAAAGGTTATAACATATAGTTGATAAGATTTTTTTTTTGAACTGAGTATTCGGTAATCTTCTGCATGACGTTCCGAAAACTTCAAATCTAGATTATGGAGTTTGAAACGAGAATTACTTCGTACATAGTGCTCAGTATCATGTGATAATAAAATGACTGATTTCCAAAAAACAAGGCAAATCTATCTCACGATATCTAGCAGCAGGGAATTATAATGCAATTGTTCAGCCAACCGCTTCACTATAACAGTATGAGAGCTCATTAATGCCTTATTTTGCAATGCTTTAGCACCACAATACATGTTCCGTCTAGCCTGTACGCTGTACGTTTCGCCTCATCCATGTCCGACGTCAACATCGTGATATGTAATAGTTAATAATCGTTGCAACGCTACCAGCCTATGTGCCCAACCCGATGCAGAAATTCAGGGTATGCTTAATAGAGACAAAAATCCCATTTTGCCATTCTCTGTTAGCGACATGGCGCGGAGGTTATTATTTGTGATATTTATGAGCAAGCAAGTGCACGCCAAAATTTGACGAGGACATAATTTACTGCAGTATCCTCTCGTCGTGAGCAGAGTGTTAAACTTTGCAGCTTTGATCTCACCAGACCCTAAAACAATCACACTTATACGCCCTTTGGCATCTTTTTGAAAAAGTGCATAATCTTGTTGCAAAAGTGCCCGATTCAAGAAGCGCATGAGGCTTTTTATTACATCCATTAAACCATTTCACCACACACCAGCATTACTTGACATTTTAATAAAACGACTTTTGAGGGGTCGTGCTATGTCGGTATATTTAAATCATACTTGTGTATGTGGTCGGCCAGGTTTAACACTTACGCAAGTCCTTTTAATCCAGAGGCTTGGACGATTTACAATGACCTTTACTGTAGCGGGATTGCCTGAAGGGTTAATTTTATGATGAAGAAGCACTTTAGGACAATTTTGTTGGCACCAAATGCCCATTTGGCGATATTGGCAAATTGATCATTTAAGCGCATGCACCCTATCATCGCCCGCATCTGACTTCCAATGTCTGAACGGATTTAGTTGAATATATTGTCGAAACAGTTATGTGCCTAGCAGCAATAACCACGATGTTATTTAAACAGCCACACCATCAGACGATTGATCATCTCACTTTTGCGTTGAACAGTCCCTGTTTAAGATTGGCCACTCATATAGCTTGCCGTTCGGGTACCCACTCCGAAAAGAGGTATGACGCTGTCTCTCTTGAGTGGTTTATATCTCATATTTACCAAATTAGCTACAATTGACCACTCTATTTTACAGCACATTCTTTCTAGCATTCGGCGTTTGCGTCGGAATTTTGACTGCATTTCCTTTACTTTGAGCTGCGCAATGATCTACTTGCTGTTAGATAATTTACTTTTTCTCAGCAAACCCGCTTTGGACATCGCACTGAAGAAAGTGCTGATGGCGTCACATTGTTCCTTGAAAGAAGCCGATGACAAGTGAGGCGATACTTTGTCTCGGGGACAGAGTCGATTTTTCTAACGCATCCCCGATCTAGGAGTAATATGCATGGTAAATTCTTGTCGTCACGCACTGAAATTTTCAACAAAAGATAAGTATTTTTTGAAGGCATTTTAAAGATAGCTGATCCACTCGTCGTACTGATTGCTCGGAGTGTTACCTCAACGATAGTATTATGCATGATGGAAGAAGAGCGCAGCTTAACCTCCAATATCTGCCGTGCCATTTTCGGTTTCACCACCGTCTTGCACATATCCGCTAGAGATAATTCTTCAAGCACAGTCAAAGCTTCTGTCGAAGGTATTGCAGAGGGGCTTTAAATTTCAAGGGCAACACCAAAATCTAACTGACGATCATATGGTATTTTGTCGTTACGAACTCGTGAAGTCTTGTTATCCCACGCGGTGGGCATGACGCATGATATTGCTGGACAGTAGTAGGAGTACATAGTGATAAAAATGGGTTATTTTTTATAAATGCATTACCCAACTCTTATACTTGTGACTTACAGTCGCTTTTATATTCAGCGAGGGAGTTCGCAACACCCAGCCGATCTTCCTAACCACTAGCTAGTTAGCGAAGATACCAGTCCGCATGTGCTGTGTTAAAACCCCATTGACTTTGCCAGGAGACACTTCAAAGACCGCAAAACACGATCATTTTTCTTGTTGTCTGATAGGGATAAGTGCATTCTTGTTATCATTGCTCAAAGCTGAACTCAGCAACATGATTGCTTACACAATCTTAAGTCATGCGTCAGAGTGTTCGCTCCCTTTTGCCCGCGTCAAAAGCGTTTCACCTTAGCAGAGGTGACCGCGCGACTCTTCAAAGCTTTACAAGAAAGAAATAGGGCGATATCTAAATTTTAATTTTCAGCCGACCCAGACGTCATACTTAGATTTCGAATTCAGGTCCAGGATGTGACAACACTCCATGCTGTTAAAGTCCTTAAGCTTCAATTGGTGACTCAACATGATCTCCAGCCTTCCGTAAATGGCTTCATCACAAGCTGCACCAATAGCCAAAACATCTGGTTTTAAGCCCTGTCTATCTTAAACAGGTTCGATGTTTTCAAGGCCTGACCCCACTGACCACGACCTCCGCTTAGTGCCTTCTGTCTTAATAGGCGACTGGGATTTGACGCCCGAAACGTTTGCCCGATGACCATTGATAGAAGCGTAACTAACTTATTTTCAAGTTAGAAAAGGAAGCACGTAGAATCCCGCATTAAGACCCGTTACAGATAATATTCTGCGAGTACCACGATGCTGCACAGCAGCTATGACATCGCACCTTTCTTCTTTAGCACAGCAAGTGCTCATCGCCTCTGTTGGCTGGTTTGGCAGAAAATATCTATCGTACCTCAACCCTCCAGTACCTTAAATGACACTTGCGTTGTACTCCGCATTTGATGCAACAGCCACCGCGCTATCATCGGAATAATATGGTGATTGTGGGAGTATTGGTGTATGGTATAACTGCTCGAAGACCCTATAATACGATGATAACCGCTACCGTCTTCGAGAGAAGGTCTGTAGCGAATACAATATTAGGCATTATCCACTGATTATCAGCTTCTTGGCTGGTGAACAAGGATGTGAGCGCTTAGGGCTCGTTTGCTTATGTGGAACAAAACCCGCGAAACCAGCCACAAGAACATTTTCCGTGTCGAAAATATATTTTTGACTGATGCAATGCACGTTAGTGTTAACATTTTCCCGCGCGTGTCTCCGAGTTTGTAGACCGCGTGCGCGCTATTCTTTCGATCACTTTGGATAATGCCCAAGTCATGACAATCTCAGCTTCTCTCGTCCAGAGAGAAAGAGTTTTCCAGTTTCAGAGGAGATGTGGCATAATTTGGTTCATAAGTGAGTAAGCAATTTGTGCACAGTATAAAAATTATTCTAAGCAAAATCATTAATAAATTTCGAGCCAATTGAGATGTAAAAGCAAGCTTTGAATATCCCTTTATCTGTAGAAGACCAATTATAATTATATATACTGGTGTAAGAGGTTCTTTTAGATAAAATTGCTGTAGAT
>NW_020187364.1:1121453-1129883 GCF_900000015.1 Plasmopara halstedii | reverse complement strand
ATTTGATCCGCGCCGCATACGCGGGTGACAGTATGTGTGTAGCGCTGCTACAGGCTCTCGAAACCAAAGATTTTGGAAACTAGGACAATTAATCGGCGGCACGTTTGCGCGCACGGTTAAACCGATATTTTTTGAGAAACGGGTTGTTGTATTATAGCACCGATTCAACGGATACGTTACAAATTGAGGTTTTTCACGATGGGTTTAAAATATTGCATCCTCTATGAGGCCCACGACATGGTCATCTCATCTCGGTCGTGAGAGGACGTACAACTTGGTGAGTTGCCATTATTGGTGGCCCAAGCTGTAAAAGTGGACGAGCACATATGTGTGCACGTGTGAGTCGTGGCAGAGGGAAAAACCCCCTCTGAATGCGCTGACCAGTTTATTGGTACCCTTCAGGTCCATGAGTATGGACTTTGTGTTTGGCTTGCTGAAAGACTCGGCAGACAACACGGGTGTGTTGGTCTTTCAAGACCGTTTGAGCAAGATGGCTCATTTTGCGGCAGTGCCGGACAGCATCGACGGTGTGGGGGACAGCGACGCTGCTTTTCGATCGTGTCTTTCGACAACATGGACTTTCGAAATCAATTGGTGTTGATAGAGCTTTACTGGGAAGTTTTGCTTTACACTCTTCAGGGTGCTGGGCAACAGGTTGACTATTTCAACGGCGGACCATCTACAGGCCGATGGTCAGATTGAGCGGGTGAATCGCGTTGTTCAAGACGTTATTCGTAGCGTATTCGCTGAGACGCCGAGCGCTGGAGCGCTGTGTTGCCCCTCGTACAGTTTGTTCTGAACAACGCAGTGCATTTATCTACCGGTTCTACACCGTTCTACGTGAACGGGCTTGTTAATCCTCGCGTACGCTGACGCCGCCATCTCATGGCTCAGACTTGGTGATATCAGCCCCGTAAGAAGTCGGAGACTTCTGTCTATTAGACTGGGGGTCTTACAACACGCTCGCAATGCGATGGCGTAAAGCCAATACATGCAGAAGAAATATACAGACTGAAATGGAAGAAGAAACGTTGAAAACATTGAGGTTGTAGTCGGTTCATTAAACGCTAAAAACCTTCGTACACATGCATTTTCTGCTGTCTTTAAGATGAAGCTCCGTCTACGCTTTGTTAAACCTTTTAAGTGCGTGTCCAAGGAAGCCTAGCGTATACGCTGAACCTTCCGAAAAAGATACGCACCCACCCGGTCTTTTATGTAGGCTCGCTTAAGCCGTACCGGGATCCGACACAAGTGAACGCGGAAGCGTTGGCGCTGGTGCGGCTCCCAAAGTGCTCGGTCACCCAGAAGTTTAACCAGCAACTGGATCTGAGCACGGAGTGCAACAAGTTCCGTTTCCATTGGTGCAAGTGCTTCACCGTCACAAGAAGTGACGTGTTCGCGTGTTCGCGTGCTCGACGGCTAGGAGCCGCTCCGACAGAGCACGATAATCCCCAATGTGAGGCAGTCGGTGCACAAAGTTCTTCAGACTCTCGAGGTCTTCCGCACGGCGGTAGGCGACCTCTGAGAGATGCTCGACAGAATGCCGAGGACTACGGACTTTGTCCTCCAACGCTCGAAGAGTATCGCGAGTTACCGGACGGCGATTGACAAAGTCGTCATCGTCCGCCGCCGACTCTTCTCGATGAAAATGGTGGCGTCCACTACCACGTGGAACACCTTGTGGGTCGACGTCGCCAACGGGGTTTAACCCACTATCTTGTTAAGTGGCGGGAACACTTAGACTTTGAGAACTCGTGGGAGTTCGAGGTGCCACTTCGGCAAGATTGCCCAGTCATCGTTGACACTACTGATTAGAATGATCATTACGCTTCGCGTCGTCTTGCGCACCGCGCTTCTCGGCAGTAGCCCGAAAAGCCGGAGGGCATGAGCTAAGCCCAAGCTATGGCCCTTAGCTGCTGTGGTCGTAGACTCACTGGTGTGAGAAACCATGGAGCTCGCTGGAGTGTTATGGATTGTTCCATACATGGCAGCGGTTTCGCCACAGGAATGATCCGCATTGCGGGGACAGGAGCACCTCCTTTATGAGCTCGAAGTCGAGCGCGGTACTGATCCATTGGGATCTCTTGAAGTATCATTAAGCGAGCTCGCAGAGCTTTCCGCTGGCCATGCTCAGCTTGTAAAGTGGCCGGAGGCCCGACTACGTAGACACCTAACGATCGAGTGATCGCGTCTTTCGCTTCAGTAGCGGGATCCGCCGAGCGAAAGCCGTATTCCATACAATGGTCTAAGACCGAACGTGGATACGAGCGCAGAAAAGCTACTCTGTGAACAGTCTCCAATTGCTGCTCCTGTACCTCGTCGAGGCGATTTGTAATAATGTCACTTCCTCCGGAAGCCGAGAGGTCGGGGAACGGACATGGTGTCCGCAGGTATTGAGCTGGTCTCACGTCGCGCCGTTGGCGCACTTATTCCACATCCTCATCCCATGCTCGAAAAGGAGTGTCCGACTCTGAGTCGACTTCCACTAACTCCTCGACGAGGAATCCCATCTATCGGGGGGGGGGGCGCGTTGTGTTGCGCCAGTTGCCAAATGCGTAAGTTGTGCTTCCCGTGAAGCCGCGGACGTACTGTCCGTAGATGCATCGTGTGTAGAAGAACAAGAAAGGCTTTGCAGGCGGGAGCCCTCGCTACCAGCGAGGCTGGGTGTTTTGCGTGTCGTAGACACAGTGCTTATAGAGCGGAGAAGATTTAAAGTTGTCCTTAAAGAAAGTTAAGGTGTATCAGACACGCGATCCTCGTATGAGGCGAGCGTTAAATGTGAATTGGCGATATCCAGCATTTTGATGGGGAGAGTGTAACGGGGTTACACTTGCCCTTGTGAGAAAGGTCGGGTCGCACACTCTTGTGCGACCCTACATAGGTGTGTATTACAGAGTTTGTGTAATAACACAGTGGTGTGAATACACAATTACAAGAAGCCACCACGTGGCAGGATTGCCAAAAGTAATGCATACTACTATATAAATCAGATTTTGTTATATTAATTTGGTATGACTCTATTTATAAAAAAACTAGGGTTTTAGATATTGGTGGCTCTGCCCCAACTGAACCAATTAAATATAGTTTCATTTCTCAACAGTAGTGTTCGTTTGCCTTGGTAAGGCATTAGTACTTAGAATTAGCGGAGTGCCAACTTGTACTGGTTCCTGGAAAGAACATTTGGTCGATGACCTTAGATTAGCTTCCTCTAAGCAAAGATCTACGGCAGCCACGCTGCAGATACGCTGCGGAACAGCATTGCCCAGCGTACTCTGCTGAAGTGCTTTAGACCTGGCCGATGGGTATTATCAAATGCTCGTGCGAGTAAGCGATATGTATAGCCGTGAGCACTACAAGTGAGTGCCTTGGCATACTTTTAATATTAGAAACGCGCCAGTGTCTAGCATCACAGCTGTGAGACGGTTTCGCATGAACGTATATACCTATTTTGACGATATTTTGCCCTTCGTTGTACATACCCCGAGAAGCTGGATGTATACATCAAACAGGGGGCCTATGACGCCTTAGCTTGACCCAAAGCACAGCCAAGGATAAAGGGTAACGCGTCAAAGATAACGTTCAATAAGATATCCAAGATAAAAAAAAGTTGTGGTATAAGCAAACAGCTTTGAAGACCGCCTATTCTACGGCAGGCTCAAACCATTTGATATCCTTTCTAAGCGATTAGGTGAAGAGCCATGACATTTTGGCATAGTTCTCGCTGTACTCGTACAAAAAGCTGGTTGAAAGTGCTACATTGATCTTTTTTATTTTGGAAAGAGACAATGCTTAGTCTATCCCAGCTTTTAAAGGAACAAGATCTGTTTGCAGAAACCGCGCCATCCCAAAAAAAGGCACGCTTCACTAGCAAATGAGCTTGATGAAGTAGTTTCTTGTGAGAATTGACAGCTTAAGCCAGCAGTGAAGAAGCGCGCAGATAATGACAAGAAGCTACGTACGGCCCTTGTCAAGTCAGGGTAAACCTGCTGTCTTCATGTTCTGCATTGCCGAGTCTTATCGCTCCTGACGCGCACCAACGTCTGGCTAAGATATCCCTGGAGGCGTCACACCAGCAAATTTAGATATTTATGATGTTTAATAACCAAGTCCGCTTCATGAACTGCCATTTGATTTACTCCGCTCGGAACCAACTCAGGACAGAAATATTGACTAGCGCCTAACCCCCTGGGGCAGATATGTGAATTAACCCGCTTTACCCGCGACGAGAATGTATTTTCACCCCGACTCATCTGTCAGATCAAAGATAAGTGTTTTTAAAAGCGTCAGGATAGTTGTGTGCATTGCAAAAAGGATGCTTTGTCTCTCAGTAACCGCGTAAATCAGCGTTTTCTAGTTGCCGACTGTAATGGGCCAGAACCATTACACATGTTGTCTGAACCATACTTGCAAGTAACTAACATTACTTGAAGATCCTGTATAGCTGTATACCTTCAATTCTATTATATCAGGATCCGAAGGCACTTTTCAGTAAAGATAGTTTTAAGACCTATGAGTCATAGTAAATGTCAATTTACTAGTCCTTTTCTTTGAATTTAACCAAAGGCTCTCTGGAAGTAGGCAACACTTGGTGAAGTATGTTAACCGCCTAAAGTCTTCCACACTAAGTGTGTGTACACGGACGGGTAACTCAAGGTACACTTGGCAGCACTAACAGTTACTCCAACGCGGACCACTTCGATGATTTCATAAATGGACAATGCGGACACCACAGGCGGATTTTGCTCTCAGATCAACAGGGAGGAATAGTTGCTCTTAGAGTGTGTGGTAGAGCCGCGAGCTTTAAGCGAAAATCGTGCGGTATACAACGCGATACAATCAAATTAAGTCGCGATAGCTTAATGTTTAACACATTTTGCTGCGTATGAGCAAGGACTTTATGAATCTTGTTCCAAAACATACCGACGCCAGTTCCTTCATGTCCACCACAAGTGCTGGTACACCGTCGATACACACGTAGCGTCTCGTTGTGTCGCATTAGGATGGTCATGCAAAGGGTGGGCGATTACATAAGAAGCCAACCGTCCCGGCTTCTTTGCACATGGCAAGAGTTGAAGATGGCCATGAACTCGATGTTTTTTCGTCAATTGCTGCAAATCGACAGCGGTCACGCTTTTTGTCATGCCGTCAACACATCAGTACATTGTACTATACACAGAAACCCTGTGAGCTTCGTGCCAGTATGATAGTCAAAATACTACCAGAGGCGGTGATAGTCACCGTATTTATGGAGGGGCTTACTTATGGTTATCCTGATACTGAAGCCGTCCACCGGAGTGCGACGACTTTGGGAGATGCAATTATGATTGCATTGCGTGAGGACTAATGTCAACGTCAAGCACGTGGTCAATCGATTAATCCGATGGAAGCAGTGACTACTACTACCGAAATCCAATGAATCTTAGTGGGTGACTGTCCGTGGGCAGCAAATTTGCTGCCATGAATGTGGACAATTTGATCACATCCATCGTGATTGCTACGAATCCCTCAATACGATTCTAGTCGTAGTGGTTCCGACCGAAGTGGTACGAATATCGCGAGGCGTTCAGAAAACGCCGGAGCCCAGTAGATGCAGGGTGGTATACTGGGGCGATTACAAACCCTTGTGAGCGTGATGGTAGAACCACTCATGAGGTTTAGCCATTGAAGGATCGTTGTCCTTGATAACGACAAGATTCGAGGTGGTCTATTCGTAGTTACAGCGAGTGCGAAGGGGTGCGGTCGCCCGTTTAGAGTCTTGATTTACTCTGGCGAGTCCCGTAACTACGAGCGTGAGCAAATTGTTGCTGAAAACAATTCAGTGCACTAGATAGAAGCAATGGCTTTACCTCGGTGAAGCTAGCCATTGGTACGGCGGTCACCGCAAAGAAAATTATGGTTTATCTTCAACTAAAGTCCGAAGGCTTCAACTTGAAAAAGCATTCACAGTCTTCGAGGCGGACAAATTGTATGACATTAGGTATACCGCGGCTTGACAAGCATGAAACATGGTTTGATTGGGGATAAATAGCAATCGGAAGTAGCTCTCCTGGCGTAGGTGATCGTTTAAGGAGTTTTGAACCCGCATTCACTATACACCGGAAGAACTGCTCAAGCGCTTGGCAGTCGTATGAGTCGTTTGAAGCGACCACTGGTGATCACTCATGAGGTGTGTCGGAAGATCGAGTGATGCCCAGAACTGACCTTATGAACACGGATGAAGCGTTGGTGGGCATGGCAATTTGCCCGATGGAAAGAATATATGAGGAAGAGATACCGGTAATTGTCCCCCCTCAAGACAGAAGAATGTTGTAGACATGTGTGTAATGGAAAATCGATGGAATTGACTTTGGCTGAATATGCCAATAATCCCACTGATACATTAGTTGAGTCGGATTGTGGAACAGTGGGTACAACCGATCATTAAGAGGATTCTCTAATCTGTTGTGTGGTTGAGCATGTACATGTGAAGGAATCACAGAAGTTGTGGATCGCGATACTGATACTCCTGCTCTGGATGCCTTTGAGTCCGCGCTTGAGTTAGTCCAGCGTAGGTACCCTCATGATGGAGATGTAGCATGCGAATATGCTGGTCCACGTATTGTAGAGGTAACGACTGGTTGCGAAGTTACCATAACAGATATTCGTTTACACCGTTGCAGACGATGGAAGCAGCTTAAGAAAGTCACTAACGATGACTTCCCACACGACTTCAAGTGTGATGGTACTGCGGAGGTCGTGTTGCCGCGATTGAAGATCGATTCAGCGGACTATGCTCAGCATCAGTTATGGATGATATGGTTTATGAAGAATCTCGACAGCGGACACGCAGATAATCTAATTTTTCAAAGAATTTAACTGATCCTGATTACTAATTTGTTATGGAAGACAAGGATGATGTCCTTTGTGCGTAGCTGCCCTCTGGTCTTCCACTCGAACGTGGAGTTCGACACGAGATTAACTATTCGTGTACATAGTGTTAAAGCATGTCGTGTCTACTGTCGCGTGAGCAAAATAAATATTTTGATTAGTTCTTTGCCCAAAACAAGTTGTTGGTTTGGTGAGTGAGAGCAAGTCCCCTTAAAGCATACCGGCGTTTTGTGTTCGCTCCCCGAATGACAACGGCGTATCGTTCGCGGCTATAACATGTTGAGCGTACAGACGATTCCCGCGCAAACGCCGATTTCGCGTAGGGATGTCATCATCCACCGTATGTCTGACTGTCCATCGATTAATGTACTTAATTAAGTAGATAGATATAACCTTTTCTGTACATGAAAGGATGAGATAGCAATACAAAATTTCCACCTCCAGCAGTGCGATAGCCTAACGTGCATGATGCACATGCCATTTCCACTTTGAGCGATGGAAGTGTCAGACAAAGCGCGACTCCGATTGTCCATGAAATCTTTGTAGAAGGTACTGAGAAACCACTACGAGCTTTGATTGACACTGGTGCGCCGAACAATTTTGTTCGAGCACGAGTTGAGGCTGGGCATGGTGTTGGCCTGCCCGATGTGAAAGAAAAGATGGTCATTCGCTTAGCGAATGGATCTAGAATAAAGATGCCGAAGCAAGTCATTCGCTTGGTAGTGAAGTTTGAAGATTTTCGAGGTGTAGACGAGTTTATTCTACTCGACTTCGATGATGAGTTTGATATTATCCTAGGCATGCCATGGTTGAAGCATTATCAGCCTAGCATTGACTGGATGAATATCAAAATTGTCGTCAACGATTCGTGCAGCGCTTATTCGAGCTGCATGACGACGAACGAAACAGTATGGGCATATGCATCTGTTGAAGAAGTCACAGATATCCCAAGTGGTATTTTGGTTTGCGATGGTCCCCCATTTTTACAGGACAAGCCCAAGTAGACGAAAGTAAAGACACCATCTGGAGGTGGAGCTGTCAGCGCCAGAAAAAGTCTGTCTCCTTTGCTATCGACATGGAAGTCAAGGTCGATGGTAGTATGAAGAATAGTGGGATCAGAGGCAACGACTCATCCCGAATGAAGAATAAGAAGACCACCAAAAAGAGTTTAGTTTTCCGTCAGTTATTTTGTGTGCTTCTGATCAAGGTACAGGCTGTATTGATGAAGTAAGTGTTCAAAAACAAGACACTTCAAGCGAGTTCTTAAATGCTGTGGCCTACATCGAAGAAGGTGACGTCGATATTATCCGTCGCGTGAAGATTGAAAATCCTCCCAGTTTAGTCAAAAAAAATGTTTTTTTTGCCATTGATAAGCAAGAAGACGCTGAAAAGTAGCATGGCGAAAGGCGAAAATTCGCAAATATGTGCGATTATCGAAGAAATGATCGACGATGACATCAATACTGCGGAGATATTTGATGAAAAGACACGATAGAAAGATTTCATTAGCAGTCGTGGGACGCTCTAAAGACAAGCCCCGTGTATTTAGTTGCCAAGGAATAC
>NW_020187364.1:1121319-1121443 GCF_900000015.1 Plasmopara halstedii | reverse complement strand
GCACGCACCTTTCGCGGACGTCTTCTCATTCTATATGCGATGGTTCTCTCGATTCTGTCGCACTTTACCCCGCAATTTACTCTACCTGACGATATGATTCGGCGTTTGCAATACATCTCCGAGT
>NW_020187364.1:1121176-1121309 GCF_900000015.1 Plasmopara halstedii | reverse complement strand
GGGCCAGCGTTCTGTGGGTGGGTACAAATGTTGTACTCTAACACCGAAGCAGCTTTGTTGATCAACGGTGTCTTACAGGAGTCATTGAGTTCAGCACGAGGCGTCAAACAAGGTGATCCACTCTCTTCGCTGC
>NW_020187364.1:1120655-1121166 GCF_900000015.1 Plasmopara halstedii | reverse complement strand
CGTCTCTTCAGCAGCCTCCATCTCGCTGACTATTTCTTGAATCGGCATGGGTTTATTATTCTTCACCACATTGGTGTTGTGCTTAGAAAAAAATGACTGGCTTCCTTGCTAGTGTTTATGTTGCGCGGAACTTGTACCTTTCGCGGGACGGTCTGAATGCGCGGGGTCGTACCCTTATCGGGCGTCGCTGGACAACAGTCGAACACCTCGACCGTGCTGAGGATGTCGAAGTAGTTACTTGTTGTAAATCCGTCAAGGGGCTTGGACGAGATTTCATCAGTATGTTTGCAAAGTCCCCATCGGCGCACGATCGCTTTCCTTTATGCTTACCACCCATATATAGCAACCACGCAGATTGGGACGCCACTGCTGATGGTGGTGGTAACAGTAGCCGAGAAAAAGTCGGACCACCATGTGGCGACACGACCTGGGACCCTGCAGTGCCAAGCGATCTCGCTAGGCGCTGGATCGTCATTAGAGGCTGCTGCGGAGTCAATGGCAGCTGTCCTGA
>NW_020187364.1:1120419-1120645 GCF_900000015.1 Plasmopara halstedii | reverse complement strand
GTAACCATCTGACGTCATCCGCCTGTCCAACAAGCATTCAGTGGTGTAATCCCAACAAGGGTTCTTGCTCAACTGAAAAGAAGAAGAAGCATGTTGATGGAATATTTCAGGGCTAACACTTAGCGACAGCTTTTGCATGCTCGCATGGGACACCCGAATGTGATTGCTTTGCTCAACACATAGCGCTCGATTAAAGGCATACCGATGATTGAGCAAGATATTACAG
>NW_020187364.1:1120151-1120409 GCF_900000015.1 Plasmopara halstedii | reverse complement strand
AATTCACGCAGCGTAGTCCATGCCTGGATAGCGGTGTGAGCCGACCGAATCTTAGTCTCTGATGCTCCATCGAGACCCCGATAGCGATTATCCCGAGCGCCTTCATGTCGTTGAGAGACCAAGCTTCCGTGATCTCGGCCTCCGGCTTCACAACTTGAATGTGTGCCAGCAGACTCTTTCTCGCCAGCGTCATCCGCATGGCGAACTCGCAGTGGAAGTAGTTGTCGCTCCCAAGGAGGACTTCAACTCTTCTAGAGA
>NW_020187364.1:1117493-1117592 GCF_900000015.1 Plasmopara halstedii | reverse complement strand
ATGGGCAGTATGTTACACTTTAAGCTGTTATGTGAAATGGGACATTCCGAAAGTAACATTACATGACGTTTCAGTGGAAGATCCTTTATGCAATCAGAT
>NW_020187364.1:1112961-1113065 GCF_900000015.1 Plasmopara halstedii | reverse complement strand
TTAACCAATACAATCACTTTCCATTTTGCACCGTTAAGTTCAAGCGCAGTTATTATTGATTATGAGCCCAAATACGTCGGGTCCGAACGACGTTCTCACGGATA
>NW_020187364.1:1112719-1112951 GCF_900000015.1 Plasmopara halstedii | reverse complement strand
TACCGACGGGCTAGGACTCTTTGCGGTCGGCTACTGTTAGCGCAAACGATGGTCTTGTATCGCCTGTGGCACTGTACACGGCACGTGTCGATTCCACCCTCTGTCGTAAAGAGGTAGCAGTCAATGCTGAACAAGTCTGTCCTGAGTCGAAAACACGAACGGGGCGCAACCCATATCCAACTCATTCCGAATTTTCGTTTCTCCCAAGGAGCGAAGGAGGACTGGGTATCCT
>NW_020187364.1:1112559-1112709 GCF_900000015.1 Plasmopara halstedii | reverse complement strand
ACGGTATCGGAAACATCTTCGCCGGATTCTTCTTCCCGTATTTGAAGACTTGCAGTTCTGTTTGGCGTTTCGGCTTCTCCCAGTACGCTCACGGTTCTGGTTCCTGCAACAGGCGAACCCACGCATCACATATTGCGTCCGCAACGGGTA
>NW_020187364.1:1110222-1112549 GCF_900000015.1 Plasmopara halstedii | reverse complement strand
TCAATACTCCTTAGCAAGATATTGAGGTGTTCATCTCAAATGCTTGGATACCAACAATGGAACAAAATTGTGGGCAAAGAAAGGTAGACATTTGTCGTCGAAGTGGCATCGTCCACCAACGTCCTGTGCCATAAAGCCTTCGGCCAAATAGAATAGTTCAGCGCGTTAACATAAATATTATGCAAAGAAGCTGCTGCATGCTCTGCGACAAAAATCTTTCGACTGAATGATTGGCGGGAGTGGCGAACACAGTAGTTTATACGATTAATAACTTTGCAAATTTAGAATCTGTCTTTCAAGATGAATTCTCGCGTAGATAACTTTTGCATTTTTGGGAGCAGGGTGTTGACGATGCAAAAAAACAAAGCTTGAGCCCAAAAAATTACGTGTTTTTCTCGTTTATGCAAATATGTTAAGAGTTACCACGTATTTGTCGTGGAGAATGTCAAGATTTAAGTGTTTTGTTATGTGAGATTGAATAAGCATACTCTACAGCCAGATTACAAGCATTCAAATTATAAAGGAAATTGATGATGGGTTATGTTCAAAACCAAGTGAATCATTAGCTCGTTCGGAATGACCCTATGAACTTCCGCGAAGCCCAAGTAAGGGACATCGAAATGGACGATGTTGATCCGACACCAAGTGCCAACAAGCAGCAGCTGATGCCTTCCGAGCATTCTGTTTTAAATTGTTTGAAGATTAACGAGAATAGTTCATTGCTTCATACGCGTCAAAAATTTTGTTGATGTTTTCGCCTGTAGTGGGGCGAAGGAGATATAAACAGGAGCAGTTGATAAGGCTAAGGAACGGCTCAAATGATGAAGAGACAACAGAAGGAGATGATGACCCTTTGACACCGAAACTTGCTAAGATTCACGAGCAGTGATCCACTGCCGATGCTGTTCTTGCGTACATGGTGATAACGTGGAGATAATACAGAAGATGACTCAATCGCACAATTGGATCTGAAATGGTCTTTGCCAAAAAGCGTAATCAAAACGGCATTGTCGAATGGTGCAATCACGACTTGTCGCGATGGGTCTCTAGCAAAAGAATGGAATCAATTTTATCAAGACTAAGTCCGGGATTGCCAACATGAAAACTATTCGAATGATACTTGCAATGCGTCCCGAATGTGACTGGCAAATTGAACCATTGGATACCAATGCTGCTTTTTTAAACAGTGTGCTGGCAGACGAAGTTATAAGAAATTACCGCCGGGTGCCGACAATGCTCAGAAAAAGCATGTCAGCGAATATCTAAGTTGAGTGAAGCATTAAGTACCCGTAACAAGAAAATTTATCTGCCGTTTGTGAGAATGGCCTCAACTTCCGCGGTTGGGACCAGTGAATCTACTTCAATCGATCTCTAAAAGGTTTTTTTGGTCCACATGTGAATCACATGATTGTTGCAGCATAATCATATGGATTGATCGGGTCAAAGTGCGCAAATATGCTTTGAAGATGAAAAAGCTGGTGAGGGCGGAGTTGATTTTGGGTATGGAGATTGACCACAACAAGTCAATCAAAACACTTACGATGATACAGACTAGTTACATCGACGACGTAGACGGTCGGTTAGGTCAACGAGTTTCTAAGGGTGTCGACAAACCATACGCATCAGGATTGAAGTTGTCGTCAGCGCAGTCGCCTACAACAGAAGAGGGTCAATTGGTTATGTATGCACTCGAAGCTGTATCACTTCTTGATTAAATGGCTGCTGTACGTAATGACATGCTCTTAACCGAATGTTGCATACGTGATAACACAGCTGTCTACTTTTCTTGGAGAGCCCTGACTTCAACTCTAGAAATGTAGCTATATTCGTGTCACGCTATTTAAAGGCTGTACGCCTAACCGGTATTGACTGCTCAAGCAGTGGTAGCATTGCGATTAAAACATATTCAAATGCTGATTAAAGCAGCAATACCGATGACATGCGTTCGGAATATGGTAGTAATTCTAGGCACGCCAGTGGTTTTCAAATCATATTACCAGCGAGCAGCTGTGCTCAGCTCGGCGGTGGCTGAGTATATAGCCCTCGAAGCTGAAGGCATGCAGCTTTGAAAAGCAACCGAAGAGCGATCACTTTAACCAACAACACCAGATACAATGGTCGGGCGAAGCTATATCAGACACCATTAAATCCGCTTAAACGTGCAAGAAGTAGATACGAAAATATAGCTTGCAGATACGCTTAAAAAGGCACTCGGAACTACGCGAAGTAGCGGGTATGAAAGCGATCAACAAAAATCAACGGCGAATGTGAGTATTGGGATGACGCCGCTCAGTGCTGTTGAAAACCGATATTGCGGCTACATGTCG
>NW_020187364.1:1083876-1110212 GCF_900000015.1 Plasmopara halstedii | reverse complement strand
TTTCTTGAGGCTACTAATAAATAAAAGACCGATCACTATTCGTAAAAATCCGTTAGTTAAAAAATAGCTGTTCAGCTATCCTTGTTCCTGCTGATCCGAACAAGTATGGCTACACTTTCTTGTGGCTTACTTTGGTCTTTGAGCCCTCAACTGCCTTCAGTTTCTCACTGAGCTCATGTAGTAAGCCTTCAAGACGATCATTGAACGGCTTTAAAGCAAGGAATTGTTAAACTTTGTCAATATTTGATATTTATGAATTGAGATAGTGTCAAAAAGATGTGATCAATTGATTTGGAATGTGTGGTATAGGACTCGTGCTCACCAACTCTTTGTGCAGTGACGCATGTAGTACTTCACTTCCTTCCATTCCATCAAACAGTACGCACAATGCTGACACCACCGCACCCTTCACAAAATTCGATCTCGAACTCAAACGAAGACTATCTCAACGCGGGCCTGATCACTATGAGCGTGTCATTCGACACATGACAATTGCTTTCAACGAGCACAATTCTTTTATCAACAGTACAATAGCAATGCACAGTGCAGTGCTTCATTTACGAGGACATGAATTGACTTGTCAACCAATTATTGATACCTGCAATAACATATTGTGTTGGAACGGAGAAGTGTTCGGAATGGATGAAATCAAAGACG
The DNA here is from genome assembly GCF_900000015.1 of Plasmopara halstedii. NCBI lineage: Eukaryota > Oomycota > Peronosporomycetes > Peronosporales > Peronosporaceae > Plasmopara > Plasmopara halstedii. The sequence goes on along the minus strand of NW_020187364.1, from coordinate 1,109,555 downwards.
AAGACAAATGGGATCCGATGCACGACAATGACACGATTTTAATCTCTGAAATGTTGCAAGCTGCAGCAGAAAAGTTAACATCGGAGGCAACTCTAAGAAACGAGACAAGTGACCCAGTAGTGGACGTGCTCCGGCGAGTACGTGGTCCTTTTGCAATTACATGGTTTCATGAAGCGACAAAACGAATATACTTTGCACACGATCGATTTGGCCGTCGAAGTTTGCTTTATAATGTGCATGGAAATAGTATGGAAGAGAAGTGTAGAGTAGACATTTTGGCTAATCTGGCGGGAACAGTCACAGCGTCGACGAAAATTTCTATTAACGACTTGACACGCTTTGTGCTAAGTAACGTGGCGATCGGAGAGGGGAGTGAAGACTTGTGTCAGTACAATGAAGTACCTGCATCTGGTGTCTATGTGCTTGGTCTAAGCGCATATACAGTTACGACGAACGGAGACTTACCGTCGTTTCGAATAGAGTTTTTTCCGTATACCCCAATCATTCCGACGCTAACCGTAACATCGAGTGCATCAAGTCACATTATGGATAGATTCGGAACCAGGTTACCCTCCATAACGAATGAAGCTGGAATTTTGGCTCAAGAAAATCTAGAATCTCTTTATTCCTCTGCATGTGCACTTTTGGTAGCGTTGAGCAATGCTGTTGGTATACGTATTCGCTCTCTTCCGTCGAGATCTTTTGAAAAGAAATCATCTTCTGCTCAAGTGGCTATTCTTTTTTCAGGTGGCATCGATTCCGTCGTTCTGGCCGCGTTAAGTCATTTTCATACTCGTCCAAACGAACCTATTGACCTCTTAACTGTGTGTTTCGATGAGCACTCAGCATTTAAATCACCAGATCGCCGTGCAGCTGAAACATCCCATGCTGAACTTTGTCGGTTGTACCCAAAACGCCAGTGGAATCTCATCAAGATCAATGTATCACGACGTGAACTCTCGAGTGCACAACACGAAGTACAAACGCTCATGGCTCCATGTGATACGCACATGGATTTTAACATTGGTGCAGCATTCTGGTTTCTTTCTCGTGGGTGTGGAGAATTAAGTGAATCATCTAAAACTCAATCCATGTATTCAACGAGTGCTTCAGTCGTGCTAGTTGGAATCGGTGCTGACGAACAACTTGCAGGTTATGGACGTCATCGCACGACACTTTTGACAAAGGGAGAAGAAGCACTACGAGCAGAACTTGAAATGGAGTGCACTCGAATCTGGAAACGTAATTTAGGGCGAGATGATCGATGCATTGCTGCGCATGGTCGCGAAGCACGATTTCCATATTTAGATGAGCAAGTGGTTGCAACAATTGCATCATTTTCAGTCTCGAGTCTTTGTGATGCACATTTACCTCGTGGTATTGGCGAGAAACGAGCATTGCGTCTTGTAGCCAAAGCACTTGGTCTATCAAAGTGTGCAAACCTTGCGAAACGAGCGATCCAGTTTGGATCACGAATTGCTAAAGTGTCTATTAAAGGCAGTGTGCGTCAAACGCATGGAAATGATAAATTTCTGAACTTTGAGTAGATATTAAATGAAGATACTAGTGTCATTTTTTCATTAATGAATGTGATTCTATCTGTAGTTTTAATCAAATGCTTCAGCAATTAAAGTAGCAATCTACTCAACTTTCATATTACTCGCGGATGATCCACCGGCTGAGATTGAGCCTTCGCCTGTATCAATGACATCTACTTTGGTCACACTGAGATCTTCCCACGAATCGGAATCTATTTCCGCATAGTACAAAGTAGTTAATAACTATCGTTTGAAAAGAATGATATTATCACGTACTCTCTTTCTTCCAACACATGTAAATAATTGCATCATTCTGTAGCTCATGATCCGCAAGCGTTGCAGCATCTACAAGCTCCTTGCTTTCCTTCTGTCATTTAGGAGAAACTTTAATACTTTAATCACAAAATATCCAGCTAAGGTTACCGACCTGATCTAGCCCTTGCCAGAGCTGAATGCTCGAGGCTGGCAGATGAAAAATAAATCCAAGCTTTTCTTTTACACTGAGGAACGTATCCGCAAGCTGTACGTCGAGAAACACCGTCTGGTTCCTTCTCTTTACGCGGATATATGGGTCCATTGCAGGAGACTGTAAATTTACCTCTCCAACTACTATTTTCTTTATTTTAGCTAATCAGGAACAATCAGCAATTATAATAATATTAACCATTACTATTATACTGAAGTAGTAGCTACAGCGTGTGTAAGAGTGCTATTAGTAAAGTCACATTATGAGTACTACTTAGCTGCTATATAAAGAATGTAGCTACAAAAACTACTATTACATTCACAAATGTGATATAGAATATAGCTACAAAAACTACTATTACATTCACAAATGTGATATAATTATAAATTATAAAATTGTATGTAAAGATTATATGACTTTATGAATAATCTTTCTGATGTTGCTGTGCTTCGAACTTACTTAGAAGCTGCAAACATGATCTCGAGATTGGCTTTCAATTGCTCATTATTCTTGCGCAAGGAATCCACTTCTTCTTGATGTTTTTTTTCATCTTGGATCTTTCTTTCATCTTCACGTTGTGCTACTGCCTCACATTTCGTGCTTATTTCATCAATTTGCGACGTTAAGCCACGCAATTCTCCTTCATACGTACGAATTTGTTGCTCGGTCTCCATTTTCTTTTGCTCTGCCATCAACGCTTTACGCATTCCAAATGCAATACTTGATTCGTATAGTGTTTGATATGCTGCGATTGTCATGCGAGCTTCATCACGGACACGAAGCAATAAAAGTCCACGTTCTGAGCAATTGACAGTAATTTGTCGAATCAATTCATCTTGTCGTTTCGTCAAAATCAACTTTTAGTCCTAGCGTAAGCGACGTTGAGAATGAGATGCAACGTACCAAAACATTGTGCATAAAGTTCTTCACGTACAGGACAGATCCCCGTCTCTCTAGCTTGTCTCTGTTGCAGTCGTAGATCCAATTGGTCTTGTAAAGTCACGACATCGAGTCTCGTTGCTGGTGTACTCGAGACGTACTGTACCCACAATTGTCCATCTTCTGTCCATTCCTTTGGTGGTAGAATTGAGTTCAAGATATCTTCAGTTGGATTAGTACCATGAGAGTAAGTGCCTGTAAAAACTGTCGGCTTGGGTGCTGGTGGAGCTCCTGATCCTTGTGCATCACCACTTGGTGGCTCTTTACTAACCTTAATCGGTCGTTTAACTTTATGTAGCACTTTATCCTTGCTAGAACTAACAAGAATCGGACTGCTGTATTTCACTAAAGAAGTCTGGGGCGGGATCATCGTCTTCTAGCACTCTTTTGCGTCCTTTCGTGTGCTCATTCATGTAAACCTCACAAAGTCGTCCCATCTGAATAGAAAGTGGTAAAGAGAGACCTTTGAGAATCAGTCTAAACCATAGAAATATTCACGCACCTTCCACTGTTTAATACAAGATTTGGGTAGAATGCACATATGCTGCGAATCTGATCCCCCATCCAACGACAGAATGGATGGCACTTGCGTGTTTAGCGTATACAGTATGAAGAAGAGGACGACATATCTGGATTGTGGTGTCTTTGCCATATGTTGTTGTGAATACCCAAATTTTTCGTAGGAATGATAATATAGCTGATCTGTTGGAATAAGCGCTTTATTTGACATATCGCATGTTTCCATGTGGTCGCTGCAGGTGCTGTATCGACGGGTGTATACGATACAATTTCTACCTGTTGTAGCCTCGTTGGAATCAAACTTGCGCTTTTGATCTTTTCGTAGCACAACAGGAAAAACACCAAAGATGCTACAAAGCACATCAAGTAGCGACACAAGGAATGAGAGTACACATACGATTATAATTAATGAAGGCGAAGAAGAAAGGAATATCACGAAGCCTTCTTCTTCCAAAGCAGATGAACCGCAATTACGACACGAAGCTGAGGACACTGTATCATTATCGACTTCAAAAGGCCAAGTAAATCCTCCAGCACCTGAGCGCAAGACAAAAGTTCTATTTCTTACTGGTACGCGCGGCCTTGCAGCCTTGCTTGTCGTTGTTCATCATTCTCATGACTTCATGCCACATATGCACCTCCAACTTGGGGCAATTGGTGTCGATCTATTCTTCGTGCTCTCTTCCTATCTCCTCACATGGATCCTCATGCAAAAGATTCAGACATTAATTGCTCAAGGTGCCTCCTATCGTACATGGGCATTGTCATTAATTGATTACTTCCAGCGTCGATTATTTCGAGTGTACCCTCTATTCTTTGTTACTGTTATCGTCGTATCATTCTTGACAGTCAAAGACCAATCACTTTACTTCTCAGTTGATCATCGACGACCTCCTTATGATATTGTCAAGACACTAATGTTTGACTTTCAGTATCGCTATCATGTGTTTTGGACGCTACCATTGGAGATTGCGTATTATTTTGTGATACCCATCTTTGTCTTCGTCGTCATCAAACTACGTTGTCTATGGTGGATTGCTGGACTTTTGCTCACGGTGTGGATCGTTAAAGAAGGAATTTTCACGGGTAGACGCGATCACCAACCTTTGAAACTTCACATTTCAACATTTTTTACAGGATCAATGGCAGCTGTTGTTTTCATTAAAATGGACTCGTGGATAAAAAAAACAAGCTTTATCTTTCGATGGTGGCACACTCTTTTTCTTCGAACGGTAGAAAGCTTAGCTATTTTAATGTTGCTGAGCGTGACATTTCGAGGACTCGTATTTACGTGGGTGTTTGAGAATCCATTCTCTCACATTAAAGGAGTTCCATATACCAGCGCGTATTGGGCAATAATTATCTTGATTGAAATGATCAAACCCTCCTATATATCGACAATGCTCGAGTGGAATGTGCTTTGTACTTGGGGAAAATTTAGCTTCTCCATCTATTTAATGCATTCGTTTGTCGTGTATAATCCAGTATTGAAAGCGCAAACGAATTATTTTGATCGACTCTTTTCCAGACTACTACTCATATTTGCACTTTCGGCAACAACGTATTATCTTATCGAGTTTCCGTCGTTGTGGATGGCCAAGAGAGTGTCTAGATTGATTACAAATGCCGTCAAACGTCACTCGAGCAAATGGACAAAACTTGCTGGTGTCGAACGAATAAGAACACAAGAGTGAACGAGCAATCCAATAGATAAAGAAGAATTATAAATATTTTACTTAGTGAACATACTACAATCTTTCTTACTAAGTTATTGCTTTTAGATTCACTTACACATTGCCTTAATTCTAGAATCTCGTGATCAGTGAAACACAAATATATCACCTTTTCTTTTATTTCTGTTAATTAAAAAATGGTAACAACACCATGTGGACAATTTTTTCGACGATGTATTATCTCAGAGCAGTATTTGACATACAGACATCGACCACGTGAAGACGACGTAGCAAAAATCGTAAAATTTAGCAGATATATTGCACTTTTAGGTATATTCGTATGAGAAATATCTGTAAGCTATACACACCTGCTGATTCATGAGTCAGACTTTTATATACCGACTTTGGCTTTGTGTTTGACTTGTCTACTTGAAACTACATATTTAATGGAGCAGCTGAAAAAGTCATGGACAGACCTAGATCGTCCCGGTAGAGTACCCCCTCGACAATGAACATTACGCAATGAGATACAGCTCGGTTGATCCTACTTACAAAATGAATCAAAAGTATCTTCATGTGCATGTGATCAAGCTTGTCAAGAACGTCATCGTACTTGATGCTAGTTTGGTTTGACATTTGGATTTACTTACTACTGATTCAAAAGGCAAGGACAATAATCTTGTGTACTTACACTTTCCACATTTGATACAAACACAGTACAGATAATTCACAAAATTCACGTTACATGTGAATATTGATAAGTACAGGCACTTTTTATGATCCGAATTGATGGATTACGTGGTACAAGATGGTTATAATTTGATCATGCTCCAAGCGGAGTCGCAGTGCGTCGTGCTTGCTGTAAAATGTTGTGCTGAAGATTGAGTACTTTTGTAACGGGGTTACACGTACCCTGGTATATAGGGGTGGTTCACACAAGATGGTGCTACCATACAAAGGTGTGGATTACACAAGATGATGTAATCGCACAATGTTGTGTGCTACACCGTAACAAGAATTGGCAGGACTGCTAGTGGTTATGTATATTAATCAGGTTTTACTATTTATATAATATATAAGGTTTAAATATAGGCCGCTCTACGGCAAATAAAACAAATAAGTACAGCTTTAATTTTGAACGGGAGAGCGCATTTGCCTTGGTCAAGGTTTTGGGTAATCTTGGAGGTAGCGGATTACGATCCGCTACACTCATAATGGTTCAGGTATTTGATGTAAGGTTGGTGGCCTTGGCTTAGCTTCCTCAAAGCAAAGAGCCATGGCAGCTTCGCTTCAACCTTCGTGTTATAACTCGGCATTAGAGGAATTTCAGCCTTAGGAGGATTTGAAGAGACAAGTATTGCGAGTATAAGCACCAACTAAACAGGCGTATCTGGCGCGTTCGATGTTCCCGTCAAGAGACGCGAGAACCAGCAGACAATGTCCGGGATAAAGAATTCGCATTGATGAAATGACGTCATTTTAACTTCCGAAGGCGGTTATAGTTCCCGAGTAGATGCGGCTCGCATCAAGACCTTTCGCACCCACCCTTTTCTGATGAGGAAACGGTGGGCATCACATTTAATATGATGTACAGCTTAAACGCCGCAAAGACAGGACGGGATGCTGGGAAAGGTGGCTCAATGAGCACGCCGCAGACAGCCTTGCTGAGAAAAGCGAAGAAGATTTCTCGGCTGCCCAGCAGCCCCGCGCCCGCAGATTTTCCATCGGTAGTCCTCACGTGCCCCCTTTGCTCTCAGCCGATAAGTTTGAAGGGTCACGGTCCAACACCATCATGCGGTGAATAGTCCACATCAGCCTACTGAATCTATTGTACCATCTGACAGAGGTTAGTGAACCCCCGAACAAAAACAGCGACTCATTTCCAGAGAAGTGAAGTTGTCAGATCAATATTGAAAGCTGTGATAATGACGTCTTGTGTTTTGGAGGCCGTGAAAGCCTTAAAAGTTCAGAAGCGTCGAGCAACTACATATAACGCGTGACTGTCAAAAACGAGTAGACCGTATGCGATGGCATTGAAAATGACATTCATAGTTACGTATCAGTGCGTCCTACTATGAAAGAATAATTAAAAGTGAAGAGGTTATGCGCAACCTTTAAGTAAAGTCTGATAGGTTGGGTCTAGAATTTAGAAACGATCTCATTCTAGTTATCATTTGGCTGAAATGCCACGCGCAATGAGTCAACTGAAAGCCAAAAAGACTAGGTTTTACTCTTGTGAGCCGTGAACCCATACTTAAGAGAGCATATCTATCAGAAAACTTATGCGCCTTTGGAACGGGCTAGAAGTCGCAACAGCTTTTTTGCGGGACATTTTATAGTACAAATTTTCAGAAATAGTATTGCTAAGTGCTCCGGGCAGAGCTCGAGAGGCAGTAAGGTAGTGAGCCGTGGTCTGAGGATAAGACAGAATTGTGATTCTATATCGATGTCCACAGTGCACGTCGGTTCAGACACGAAGGACAACCCAACATCTTAAGTACCAGAGTGTATATGGCGGGACGGTAAAAAACAGCCGTGGACTGTCATCTCAGTGCCAAAGCCGCTTGAGAGTGAACGCAGCTATACCTCACAGCTCAGCGGAGTTGAGGAGTGAGGCACTGAATATCAAAAGGATAATTCAATTCTGTAAGAATGTGGCGGCACGGCTAGGCAACCCCATGTGACTGACTTGTCCTTCGTGCAACACAATCACGATCCACACGGAAGTGACGAGAAAAAAATTCTACTCGTAAATGAGGTGACCGAAAGAAATTGAAGGGTTGTGGATTCACCGTCGTTTTGGTCAGTTGAAGCGCTTCAAGAGGTGGATTACTCATCACATATACATGTGAGGATTTCCTAGACAAAGGCGTCATCGAGATGATACGGTTGGAATGGAGAGAGCTGAGCTCGTGATCATCTATAAAGGAGCTGTCATTGAGGGAGCTTGCAGAACACTATGTGTGTGTGGATTAATCAAGAAGTTTTTAGAAATCCTAGTGGTCTTTTATTCCTTGGTTGAAGAAATTTCACGACGTGGTGAGAATAGACCCACTGTGGTTGTTGATCTGGCTAGGAAGAACGTGCGTTATGAAAGTGAGAATCAAATGTGCATCTCACGGCAATGGTCCTCCTCAAACGAAAAAGGGTGAAGTGGTTGACACTTTTCTCCATGCAAAGTGCAAGGTATATATTTGGTAAGAAAAAGTATTTCTTCGCCGGCGCCCACTTTCTGTTTCAGAAAGTCAAACTGCAAGTGATGATAGTGCATGATATGGTTACATAAACGCCCAGAATTTTGACACAAAAGCCAATGTCTAAACAGGATGCTCTGCAGAACGGCTTGGTCGTCTGATTTTTGTTCAGTGCTTTCAACCTGGTAGATGGATATTATGAGTACTTTTGAGTGGTAGCGGTATTTTTCTGACGGTGGAGTCTTCTCGGAGCAAAATGCTTCGGAAGTGGCTGGTGATGCTTCAGGCACTATATAGCGCCACGTTAAATCGTCTAGTGACACACCAGTTCAGACCACATCTAGGCTACCCATCTACAAACCCGTTTTGTCGATGTTTTAACAATAATTTTATCGAGTTTAGGGAGCCGGATGTGTAAAGCTACATTAATCATTCGCGAGCAGTTATCATGTATCTGCGCTTAAATGCCTTTTCTCCGAAATAGAGAAAGAATGTTTGGCCCAAACGAAATAACTATATGGGGTGCAACGTGGAAATGAAAACCTGCAAAAAATCGATAAAAACCATTAAACTGGTTTGTCCTTACGAACCGCTAGCACAACTACTGTACAAGCTATAAAGATGTGATAAGAATCTCCTGAGAAAGATCTCGATTGGTGCAGAGGTGCGCTCGAAGAGGCGGTCTGTTTTGCTGGAAGTGAATACATCTTGCGGGCACCGAATCAGATTTATCCGAACTCAAGCCGGTGTTTCATGTCACCTGTGACATTTCTGCTTCTATAAAGTTCTGCTTCACTCCGATTTGATGCTTGTTCGAGCGGACACATGTTCGCGTTTGAAGCTTTCCAGAACAAGGAGCAGAGATGAACCTCCCTGTTCGTAACTCAAAGCTCCCAGAAATGAAGTAAACCCTTGTCAAGCTCAGGACACACCACCTTCACACTGATCTACCTATGATTTATACAGATCATGCATAGTTACACACAGCACCGTTGTCGCTTTTCTCTCACAAAGAATTGCAGAACTGTTATTCTTCTTCGCCAAGTGTATCTATGAGGTAACGTTCTAGCCTGAGCGGATTTTTGTGGTGGTGAATACGCTTTCGCACTCTCATGATCATAAAATATTGCAAGTTGCAATTGTGATGTTGCCAGCTGGTGGGCGATATGTCCAGCGTATGGGTCAGGCTGAACATGTGATGCGTTGCTGGCAACTTTGTAGTATAAAATGTTTGCAAAACAAGATGCTGATTCTTTAAGCACACGGTTGCGTATTTGCACCGCTAATTTAAGCTATGTAGTAATGCCGTATCACTCGGACCTCTACCACAAATTTTTTACGAGGCACATGATACATGATTTAGTGGCCACCTTGGAAATAAAAGGAACGCTATACGGTGAGTGCTATGCATTGGTTGTATAACCTGTATATGTGGATTTGAACGTATTTGCACACGCGTGAAGCTTGCTATAAGGGTCAAACCCTTGCCGCATTCGCAGGAACCTATGGCTAGTCTGTCAGTTCTGGCAGTGTATCCAATGTCAAAAAGGTAGAAGGATTTCATTGAAGGTCTTATAAAAGACGCTCTTGGAAATGCCAATTTTGTTCTCTTTGTAAATTGGTTTGACATGACGGTTTACCTTGCTGTTCTATTTTTATGTCCAGTAAGAGTTTGGACGAGCTGTTTGTTGATAAACGAAGCGTTTTGCCAACATGACTGATTAAAGTCTTTGTAATGAAGGCACTAAATAAAATGATCATTCGCCAGCTATCCGCATTCATATCGACGATTAGAAAGTTGGTGAAGGTCATCCTCCGTAGCACTTATGTGGAAAGAATGAGGTGTTACAGCAAGTTGCTCGTAAAAGTTTGTTGGTGCTGTATGGTGGAGTGCACACCTCTTCAAACTTTATCGTAATTAACATAAATCGTCTGGCAGCTCCCATATGCTTTTTACACCGCCGCGAAACACCCCATATTTAGTGGCAAAGAAGCTAGCATTACAATAGAACCTGTGATATCAGCCTAACCATTCTCCTTTGCAAAATCACATATTTTCTTGAAATGGTATTGAGCGGAATGCGCTAGATCTGTGAGACTATGGCTGAGAGTGTCGATGTTTAAAGACACATATCCAACGACTAACGCAGGCGAAACTCGCACAAATACGTGAAGGACAAAATATATTTTATGTACTTTTCATGCTTACTCAAACTGTGAACGATCGTAGCGAACAACGGGATACATAACTGTCCAACCGCCGCTCTCTCGAACGCATAACGTCTTCATCAAAATAATGCTTTGCGGGGTCAAGAGATGCTTGCAAATCAACTTTGCATAACACTTGTTTTGCTCTTGGTGTTGAGAGACAGACTCGCAGGCAAAAGAATAACAATCGCGATTGGGGAGCGCTGCGATGTGCGACCCAACATTTTCTTTTACGGAGACTTCGGGTGGAAGTGCAGATTGCAAGAACATATGTATACAGACAATTGCTTAAAAGTATAATTCAATCGCCCAATAGATTTCCAGAACGAGAACTCCTCCACCTCACTAAATACTGGAAGCGGTAGTGATCTACCGTACCTTCCAGTAAATAGTTTACGTGGAAGTGGACCATCCGTTCATCATCGACCGTGCTGGTGGAGAATGGTCCTCTTGCGGCTAGCTCTCATGGCCTTTTGGTCGTAATGGAGCGTCAATATTCTTGACAGTCACAGCATACAACTGCACCTAGATTGATTTTGAGTTAAGGCGCGCTCTTTGAGTTGCGCACTCGCATCCGCGCTCAGAGATTGAGGCACACTCAGTGATTCATAGCAGCGTCGTTGCTATAGAGCTCAGCGGTGGTAGTGAAGGGATGACACAGATTCCAATTTGAATCAACTCATAGGAGCGGAGTATAGTGTCATTTTCACATAGAACAATTGATTTTTTTCGCATTTTTAAGCGTATAGACGAGTAATACACAGTCTGTTTTGAATGCTGGTGTCTGTGTTGATGTGTAAATTATTCAACTTGTGCACTGGACGAAGAAATCTTGTCTCTTGATCTAATAAAGGCTTCACTAGCCACTTTTGACGTCCGAATCATCATATTTGACATGTCAAATTCAAAGAACGCGGCGGAAGTCTATCTATCTCTACGTATTGCGGCTCCTCCCCAGAAGACAGTAATGATAACAAACTGTCGAACTTGAAAAGATTTGATTCTTACTCGCTAGTGAAAGCGCGCTGCAATCAACAACTTTTCTCTTCCTCAAGGAAATAATCAAGGGATATCGAGTCGTAGCAACGTCGCGAAAGCATTGCTGACAAAGTTGAGCTTTACACTCCTATAAATTGTCCTAATGCGGATAATCCTTGTTCTTCCCTGATACTAGTAACAGTCCTATTAGATCTACCCATCCAAGATATGTTTCTCATCCAAGCAAGCCACTACTTCCTTATCAACTAGTGCCGACGGAAGACGACCCAAACGCGGCAATCTCGTGTGACCTTTTCCCTCGTAAACACACGTCGTCGTATGAGTAAGTTTGAGAGTGCATCAAATCCTGAGATGCGTTATATATCAGATTGGATTCCAGGCTGCGGCAGCGTACACGGCTACAGGAGACGGGAGAGATGCTGCCCTCTCTAAAATGGGGCTGTGAAATCCGACTGGCTCGTAATAGCGAGATTGTAGTATGGCTTTAGTAAAACCACTTAGAACACAATATACATTTGTATTACCTCCGAGGTATCAAGCATAGTACTAAGCCTCGTACACAACACGACCGTTTGCGGCTCGATGTAGCATAATCGATACATAGTCGTTCTGTGGTTGTCACTTCATGTGCAGTTATGGTAACTGCATTCTAGAAGGTTTTGCCAAATAGATATCCGCGTCTGTCTCCCTGCTTCTGTCATTGTTATTTTGCTTTTAAACATCCTGGATCTCAACCGTAGTCTCGTAGACGTGATGCATCATGCTTAATATCATTGAGAAAATATGTGATTTTGCTAAGAAGTGGCTATACTTCTCGGCAGAATCACAATTCGACTGGCTGATATTTCTAATGAGATGAGCTAAGCAAATTGTATTGTCGGCCCTCCACTACTACGACTGGATATACCTCGTGGCAGTTCCAAAAAAAAGAGATACGCCAACGTCATTTTGGACCCAGAGTAATGCTCTACTTTTCCGATCAAAAACGAAGCGAATGAGAGCAAATTGTTCAAGCACTGCGATATCTCTGCGCAGATAATGTGAATAATATCCCCATCGCGCAATTAACGTGTTCTGTCCGACTATCTTTCTGTTGATGGTCAGCTGCTGTATCATTAAAAAAGCGTTAGTCTGCTGTAAAGTGCGGGTTATCAGTCGATATAATGGCTATTGGTTCGCTAAACTGGCGAAACACTTTGCCTGTCATGGTACAGCTTAGATAATTTCTCACTGATCACGGTCTCCCTAAGCGTAGCCTTCTTGCTCAAACGGCCTACAAAGTCTACAACCGACTCGCCAACGTCGATACTACCAGACGCATATTTCAGAAGACCAAAATGTTTATGCAAATGGACTGCCGATAGTATGCAGAACGCGGTAGACTGGCTAGAAGTGCGACTGTTTTTGGCGAGTATCAAACCCGTTCACGAGCACACATTTATATAGATCATTTAATACGTGTTCAACAACCAAAACATACTACTCACTGAGCAGTATGTCTTTACTCGTTGAATATGGCAACATATCAAACTATTATTTGCTTTATGCAGTAGAATCTACTTTGGACATCATCATAAGATACCACGACACGATAAGTGTCAAGCGGATCGGTGCAGTACTACAGCGACGCGTACCTGAGCTCCAAAACTCTAGTATGCGTACCTGACACTTGATAACGCGTACTCGATTGCGAGTGGCTTCTTGCCGTGGACAGGTTAACTTTTTTTTCCCGCTCGATGATGGCGTAACTGGAGGAGGTTATGCTTTCATTAACATCGGCATCTGCTCAGCCCAAGAGCTACAGCCTATTGTAAAGGCCGGAACGCCACTGTCGACATGAAATGGCCGATTTTGATTCAGAAAATCCATTTTGAAAGCAGGAATAAGACAATTAAAACGGCCTTAAAGGTCACCTTTTTATCGCACCTGAGCTCGAATTAACTTAAATTTTAAGAAATGTCATGCGGAGTCGTGTCATGTCGACATACTTTGCACCATATTTTTGCATGTAATTCGCTAGATCAGCAAAATTTACAGGCTTTTATGAGACATAGAACTGGCTGTTCCACAATAATCTTTAGTACTTCTATACTTCCTACCAGGCTGATCTCAATTAAGCTCTTCATCTCATTGAAACGCAAACACTATAGCATTGTTGTCAAGTGTTTGATGTGGTTCTTAATTCTCAACCTGCTCATGCTTCGCACGTCTGAGCACAGTCATATCGTTGGAATAGGTTTGTGCATAGATAGGAATGGGTTCAGTAGCTGCGCCGCCGTGCGGCTATGTGTCGGTGGTGCGAATAGTATCTGCTGCGTAGATGACCATCCTCTTCGCGTTTTCATCGCTGAAAATGAATATTGATGGCCCCGTGCGCAGATGGTAATATTTGCCAACCCGGTCTTATGAGTCCTTGTAAAAATTACCGAGGAGTAAATTCCCAGCAATGCGGTTTTCAAAGTTCTGTCGCGCGTTTCAGCCCAATGTAATAAGACATATTTACAAACCAATAACAACCCAAAAATATTGTGAGCGCATGAAGAATGTTTCGGCACTTACCCGTGCGTTTTTACCCCCAAACGGTGGACATGTAAGACGGAGTGCTGAGTCAGCAGGATACAATCACGTAGTGACACGGATGAGTGAGCCTTCGTGGTCCAGAATCTGGTATTCTATTTGTGGTCGACAGTCTCCCAATATCAGTACTCAACTTTTCCGACATCCTTATCCCATGCACAAAAGCCATCACAGCTTTGAGCCCGTATCAAAAGCCGTACTTCTTTATGAGAGTGGTGTCTTTTTGACTCGCGAAGCCCCAGCCAAATAAAGGTGCGAGGCACCCAAACTCATCGACATACAGTTGTTTCATGTCTAATAACTTTTCAGCCTTGCCATACCGATGATGATTTCATATCATAAATCAAAGTCCAGGAAGCGACAATTATTCATTCTGTCAAAGTCCAAAGTTTTTATTTTAGATTCGTCAAAATTTTATTATTATATCGGTCCCCAAGACACACGGATCCCGTATTCTATTTCGATAAAACTCCCACTTATTATTAGCAAAAAGCCGCTCTTTAGGACTGGATCCCAGTGATTACGATCTTCACGAGGTTCAGTAAGATTTTACGCTGTGCTGGGTCGGAGTAGGATTCATCAAATAGCTTTCTGTAGAAGCGCGGCCCTTTAGATCTGTTATCGCGGAATAAAGGCGATTTGCAAGGTGCAGAGGTTTATGATCACCGCTTTCATCTGCAAGTACCGCGGGACAGCTCAGTAAAAATCATTATTTATCTCGCTTCTTTGCATGGTCAAGTCCATCGCCACTGGTATGCTTACGGGGGGGGTTCTATACCGGACCCTTGGTTGCATTCCGCCTTTAATGTGGTACCTATGTTTCCCCGAAATATACCGTAAGAACGCGGAAGATCTAGACGGGAGTCCCACCTGATACGCCTTGTTGGCGGAAGAAAAAAACGCAATTTATGTCACTCCTGGAGATTCAATGCTAAAAATGTTTCTTCGAGAGAGATAATGCGCAAAATTCTTACTCTTTCGCACGGCCTCCTACTTTAAAGACCGCAAGGACACCGCGGCGTTGCTCTGCGTCGAACATGGTCAAGCATTGGTCATCCTACTTTTATTCTTCTTGATATAGCGCTTCTTCCAAATCCTTTCTCCATAGGCTGGACTATCAACGTCGACTTCCGTATAATGTCATTTCTACGGTGACCGTCTCGGGCATCAGTGCATTTTGATAGCTGGTGAGCGCTTGCTGGAGAGCGATATCCACATATCGACCTTTGACTGCTAATACCTTGATCCCGTCTGGACGAAGCTTTTCAAGCGTGCCGATTTGCCCTGCGGATAATTTCTCGAATAAATTATTGTCCGTTCTCGCAGAAGTTACATTTTATTACGATTCGGCCGTGGAACTGACTACTAGTGCCACCAAGTGTAGCGAGTCTGTCGTGTACGTAGCATAGACATACATTTAGTATAATATCCACATTATTATGCGCACAAAGCTTTCCTCATAAACAGCGATATTTCGGAATTCATTAGTTTTCACGAATACACCGAAGTGTAATCGGAATTCTGTACGTTTCTATTATAGTGAAACGTGTATGTACATATCAATTTTGTCTCTTTCCATTTTTCACCATGTGATTATGCTCACAGACGCGTGCACGGTCGAGTGTAAGGTGTCGCGTCAAACTCCAAGACAGAAGAAGTTTGAACACCAATGTGGTCCACATCCTTGTACATTAATATTACTACACTTTTTTGTCATACTGACAATTTTTAAATAAAAAGAAAATGTCAAGAGATACAATTGCTACAATTGTGACAAGATTTTGACTATGATCGATGGCCATTTCATAGAAAGTGTGTCACAATCTCAAATACATGATTTTTCTTTCAAGCACAACATTCGATTTTTTTCTGTTTACTCATAGCGAAACTAGCTTCTACCGTTGCTGTTTGCAAAAGTATCCTTTCCACATATACTTATGGGATACTCAGAAATGAATGTGTCATTACAAATTGCTGCTCACATGCCTGTGTGAGTTTGTTTGTAGAAGCGTATAATCATGTCAAGGCCAATGTCATGACTTGAATCATTTAACACAAAAAACACGACAAGACTCTTCTGAGATTAACAGTGGAGGTTTAGCATCACTCCTATCTTCATAAGCGATTTTATCACATAAAAGCTCCTCCAGCTTTTTTATGCTTGCTTCGCGATCAGAGACATGAGAATTGCTCATGAGCTCCAATCGTTGGTTTGAACCCAACACTGGATCTTAAGCAAGAAGATTCAGCACAATCAGCTCCGAACAAGCCTGAAATCGTCTGCATCTTCCACCCATTTTTTTCTTCGATAAGCATCTTCATCTCTTCAGATATCTGATTCTTAATGATTTGGATCACTTTATATGAGAACATCAAGCCGCTCAATGTTACGGCCAGGATCATTTAGTGTAAAAATTTTTATGCCGTTTCGCTCACACCAAGGACACAAAACTCGTCACTACTGATATTGCGTTCTGCGAAATTCCCAGGTCGTCCGCGCTGTTACACTATTTATTCAGTGATTTCAATTGCATATGATATGCAGCTGTCAGTAACCAGAACAGTGCACACAAATTTCACCATGATTCTTGCAGTAGTCCCTGCCGATGGTCAATCCGACCTGTAAGAAACTGGATCGCTTCCTCTGTCTTCAAACAACTGCTCGTGTGATTCTCACATTTGTTTCGCCATCACATATATTTCATCCGCGACAGCAACCGCTGCTTCGTAAAATTTTCACCAGCACGTAAATCTCGTCTTCTCGAAACTCTAACTCACACCAAACTGCTTCTTGTTCAGCTGCCACCATAATATCAGCACCGGGTGTTCAGTCCCCCGCTTTGAGCTATAGTAAGCCGGATGACATCATTTTGCTTGCCAAGTACAGCGTTTACATGGTTCATTAGCTTCACACAATCTCTAAATTCTCTTCATATTCTTGCAGTCTTCACATCTTGATCACGACGTCTTGTCAGACACATGCCGCAATTTTAGCCAATCGTTTATCTTTATAAATTATATACTTACACATTCTAAAATTACAAGAAAAATTACATTGAGGACATGGACGGTGCCGTCATCTTTCAATCTTTTTGCAGATATTCATTTATAAACAAGAGATAATGTGAATTTTTATACATAATTACGCGAATTGGGCTTGCTGTGCATGCAGACTCATTAAGCTATTCGGACGCGAGCTCACAACGGAAGATAAATCCGACGTACCGTAGACACTTGATCGTACTTGACGTCTGTGTACAAACTGCATTCTTGCTGCTTCCTCCGAGTCCATGCGAGTCGCTTGAATCAGACACTTTGTGCAGAATATCACCTTGCGCTGCACCATTTTTAGGTCTGTAGTAATAAAACTAAGTTTCTTGGGAATTTTACACGAAGCACACAAGACACCAAAGCACAACTTGCACGTCTTATGAGATTTCCCAAAAATGTATCCTTTGACGTTCTTTTGGCACGTCACACATTCGGATTGTAGCATTGAAATGGCTTGTTCTTTTGTTTCGGTCTGCTTTTGTTCCAGTGACCATGCTAGCTTTTTCATTTGACCACAATACGAATATTTGAGTCCAGCCATCGCTGCTTGAACCATGCCCAAGATGCCCAAAATTGGAATCAATTCACCGCGGGGGTCCATAATACCAGTGCCATAGCAATCGGTTTGATCAGGTCTTTTTCCATAAAATAGTCCACAGAGCGACAAGTTCCCACGCACACGATGCGGCAGTTCGTATGTTTGTGAGAAATTCACCGAATGTAGCAAGTGGTATCCAACACGTTCGCCGTTCGCAAGACGCATGATACCTGTACTTTCGAGGTACACGTAGTCACGATTGTGTACAAAACCAATTGACGCACCCGGAACATCGATTTCTATCCATTTGACGACAAGCGAACGAAACGGCTCCTCTACACTCGGTTCAACAATCGTCGCTAATACTGCAGCGGCATTAAAATCTTTAAGGTACGATGACTTAATGCGCATCGATTCAAGCGTTGGGCTTACGAGTCCAAACATGTTTTCATCAAGGGATCCAGGAAGCGGACCAACCATAAGCATAGTTGGCAATTTCATCTCGGGACTCGCATTCTTACGCTCGATGTACATTATGGTGTTACCATCCCCTTGCAACTTTTTCCATCGAATTGGATCGACGAATTTTTGATTGTTGATATGCTTTTGGTACTCTGGTAATTTCGCTAACACGAGCTTGTCAGCAATGGCAATAAGGTGAGATTGATCTTTGGCTGTGAGAACCAGGTCTGGAAACGGATTGACCGTGAAGCGACTATTACTTGCCATCACGACTTGCTAAGTGAGCTCTTAAGAAAAGAGTAACGTTTTTGACGCAGCCAGATGTGCACAAACACATCTCTCTTGTTCAATGCCGTATGACAGATGGTAAAGTCAGTTGCCGCTGTACCCTTGTCCTTCTGCACGCTTTAGTCTCGGAAAATGCTACACCACCTTATTCGACAAGTACGTTTGAAAGACGCAAGTCATTAAAAGTCATCTTTTGCTGAATTAGTGGCTATCGTTGGGGTATGAACATGTTATGCAGACAAATCCCCTTCTTGGCGAAAGCTGGATATTAGTTTAGATACCACCTTCAACTTCGAGAGTGGTATTACTATTTTTTCAAGACATCTGAGAATTGAGCCGGTTCGTCATTTTGATTATCAGAATCATGGCAAGAAATAATCTCTTTTGTCATGGAATTATCGAGTGCTGCATAGGCTATACAGAAGTTTGAATATCTTTTATAACCACAGGATGGACGCACGTCGAGACTCTTGAAGAATCAACGTCCGAGAGTATCAGACTGAAATTTGATTGGAACGAGTGATAGAATAAAAGCCAGTCATGAAGATCTTAAAGGACGAATTTTGCAGCCACAGGTGTGAGCAGTAGAAGGCAAGTAATGAAGTGAATATATTCGGCGCAACCCTGTGCTATCGTCTGATCTTAAAAACGACCAAACCTCACATAAATAAGATTTGAAAATTTTGTAAAACAAAGCTGTATTTTACGAACTCAGAATTATGACGGGGTAGTATGGTTCTACTGTAAATGTACACGTTACGTTTGTGTGCAACTGACAACTTGCATCAAATAAACTTTGATGCAGCTTATATGACACTTTTATGTAATTTTGCAAAAAATCTTAGTATAACGCAATATATAATTGTGTATGTCAACCTGACACTTCTGGCTAACAGTCGGGCAGTATTCACATTTACTCCTTTGGAATATTGTTAGAAAAGTTAGAGGTGCCGTAGTCTTGGCACCAGCACAGAAAAGTTCTGACTCAAAGAGTCCACATCAACAAACACAAAGAAGTTGGGTGTGTACGCTCTACTCGGGATTGGAACTGCGACTCTCCAACGTAACGAATTACCTTGGGTGCTCTGCGACTTATAGAGAAAGATATATTTAGGATTAATTCGATTCAAGCGATGCTAAATATTGAAGCTTTATTACATAAGATTATCTCTATCGCTTGACGTGAGGCTAGGCGGCACGGATTGTCTTCCACCACTCAACAATGTAAGTAATGTGAGCTTTGTACAATCTTGCAACTTTGTGTTTTGCACATTTGTACAGAAGTATTAGGTGTATGTGCACAATAGTGTTGTACATTGACAGTCCCCTCAAAGACGGAGAACACACATGGTCGTACACTACTTCTATTTTGAAGTCATTGAACAACAGTAAATGCCCAACGAGCACTTGCTTTGCCTGGTTTTTTACTCCACACTGTGAACTTCCGTGCATTCATCTGAAAGGTAGAAAAAGGATATCACTACATCAAATGGAACAGAAAATATTTAAAAGAGGCGGCTCTCGCCACCGACGCTCGAGAAGCTACACTTGATGAGATCGCCGACTTGGTTTCCAACTGAATCGGTCGAAAAGAGGTCCAAGTCCCAATACAACACCTCCATCCGTACCCAGAGATGTACATCGTGCAACAGTCGAAACAGTAGACAGAGCGCGAATTCATTGATGATCCCAGCTACAGATACATGCATCATGCAAGGGGAGATGATAAAACTGTCAGACTTTACGTCAAATCTTTGAATGACGAATTTGGTCTTTGACGATGCAGAACGTTATCTAATCCAACACCAGAAATTATATACAATCTCATTTTAGCCACGACGTGACTGGGATACCACGAGCCAACGCGTCGACCGGAGGTCGGAAATGTTTGGCGCATAGCAGTTTTCTCTTGGTAAAGCAATGACAAGTCATGTTTTCACCTCTGCTAACAGCAGAAGCACTTTTGGCGCAAGCATGAAGCTAAAATATCATGAAGGGCACGCTAATGTCCGATGCTGATTGCAGACTTTTTAGGGTGGAGCTTGATAGTAGGGGCGGTAGTGAGCCACCCGAGGTCTTGGAATGAGACAGAAGCAAGCGGTTGTAAATCGCGTGTATCCACAACGTATCTCCACTGTGACGAAAAAGGTCGGCTGAACAGCAAGGCCGCCAGAGTATATCTCTGATGGGGCAGTAAAGAGCAGTAGTGAGCTGACGTCTCTGTGCTACCAGGGCTGGTGGGAAATTGAAGCGAAAGGTGTCGCGACTAAATGAGATAATTCCTGAAGAAATGAAAGCTGATGGTACTACTGAGTCAGTTCTACCCTGTGTCAAGCACATCATGCGTAATGGTGACGCCCCACGAGTAAGCAAAGAATAAAATGATTCACCCGAGATTCTAGTGACCAAGTTAGTCTTAGTAATTACAAGGCTCTTGGCAGATGATTTGATAGATCCGGTAGAATTGTCCCTATGTTCGAAGAATTGCAAGACGGCGAGATCACGGTGGTACATCAGGATGAGCTGAGCTCGATATCCATAATGGATAAATCTTGTATCTTGAACACTGACAGAGCAGGAAGTGCAAGGAGCGATAGCTATGGCCAACGATCCTACAGAATCATTTTATTCATCGTTCACAGACTATCACGACGTAGTGATGGAGGCATGCTACGCTTGTTACCGAGTACGTATTCAAGTTGAATTGGTTTCTGGATCAAACATAGCATCACATGGTATTTTCATTCCGAGAGAATATTGTGGCGTCATTGACATTCTACTTCTTGTGAGGTATGAAGCGGGCTTGTAAAAGAGATCAAATCTGCCTTCCCAGCACTGATTTCTTGAGTCAGGAAGGAAACAGTTAGTGGCTAATTTCTTTATTGTAGATGCCCCCATTTGGTTAAATGAGGCCAAATATCATCCAATGAAAAACAATCTTTATAAACATGAGTAAGCGCACTTGTTCAGTGCTCTTGACAAGGTTGATAGCATTATATAATTCTGGTGGGAGTCAGCAATATCTTGTTTTTGCGGCGAGCCTAGTAAAATCTCTGTGAGCGGCTGTTCATGCAACAAGGACCGTCTGATGCACCAGAGACTTTTAATTGTCTGGAGGACGCAGTTGTTCAGATCAAAAAGCGGGTTGGCTAATAGACCGCGAGAAAAACTGATTGTGGATTCCCACATGGAGCACTTTCGAGTGGTGCTCGAGCGTAAGTCGGCGCCATAGCATGTATAAGTGGGCAAGCACCATGTGGTACGTGTGAAACGTGTAACCGGGTAACCGGGTAGAACTCTCGCAGCGTGCGGCGGCACCATAGATCAGTCTGACGGTACCGGAAGGGTGTTAGTATTTTATGGGATGGATTATGTCTTCTGACTCTCAATTGATGCGTCCGGCAGTATTCGTTGAAAACCATCCAAGCCAGATTGCTTATCTTGCTCTTGTCAGTAATAATATAACGGTGAGAATACTGTCACGCTATTCCTCGAGTAAGTGTCACGCCAAATTGTATGCCAATAGCCATCATGTAATAAATAGTGCAAGGTGCGCTAAATTGTAATGCTAATGACAAGAACGTAGACGTCACATTAAAAGCTAAGTAGATCTTGTAAAAAAGCCTTAACAAACGCAAATACATACATATATTGAGATGTAAAAACTGCTTCTGGATTGGTAACGCTTGATGCACTGGACACAAATGTAGTACGAACAAGTTTTTTGTGTTCACGATTCAAAGCTTCATTCAATGACATTTCTTCAAATACGACCTAAATGTCTGTATCATAGTAAATCGAGATAGTCGCTGGTTTGACAATGGCACTGAAGGCACCAAGCGTGGGATACAAATCCATGTTTCTCCCTTCATTTCAATTTCCCGGCTTGCTAATCAACAATCTACCACTCAGTTGTTCAAACATGAGCTTTGATTGCCCATTTTTTGTATTTTCCCTACATTTGATATGTACACCAGTGCAGCTTCATTCTTCTTAAATGTTTACAAGCTGGTTTCGGCAAAGCGAACATCTGTTGAGAGTGTTGTCTCGTGCTTACCTTAACAAATTGCAAAGCGCGATGTGGACGTCGAAGTGACATATCGTCGTCTCAAGTTCCCGCCATGCTCGCCTCCAGGATACCTACCAAGAGTAGAACTACCGCAAGGTTGGTTGATTCCTACTGCTTCTCAAAATTCAAGGTATGGTAAGATGAGCCGGAATTCGAATTCATCTAAAGTGTAATGTCATCGGATTGCCTGACTTAGGGCTCTATTAACGCGTCGCTGCCTTAAAGTATCAAAAAGATCGGCTTTAGGGGATGGAAGAGATGTTACACCATCTGTAGTAATATTTTGTGCCCACCTCACTCGTAAGAGCGTGATCATAGTATCGTTTCAAGAAGCCCGTCCAGACCTTTTGTATGTTTAATTTTTCCTGGAATTATATACTAAGGATTACTTATTGATTTTTGGTTAAAGTTGTGGGCAGTACGATGTAGCATGGTCACAACTTAGTCATGTAGACTGCGGACACTGCATGAGTAGGCAGGTTGACTGTATTTTATAAGTACCTTTTGTTTCACAGCATATTCATGTGTTCTATGCTGATCTCTGGTATCGGTGTTTGCTTTGTTTTAATCTCGACTCTCAGCCATTACGTCGCGCTCGCGCGCCCTGCTCATTGCGTTCAATCCGTTAGTACAAAAGCGTTGATTCTCCGCAAAGTGTAGCCCAGCTGATAGCAGCGATTGACAGCTCCTCTCTACTCAGACCAAATTCATTTTGTTGTGGGGTCAAAATCGTCTGAGAGTTCACCAAATTTTTTATATGAAATGGGGTAACGCCTGAAGAGGAACGTACTGCGTTGTTCAATATATACTCAATGAGAGGGGGTATCGTTTAAGCACAGAGTTCACATCGTGCAAGTGCTTCGGGAGATACCATCCACAACGCAATTATCGCGTTCCGTCTAGAAATCTATCTGCGAATGACAGAGGCTGACACACCCACAATTTTCGAAAAACATTAGAAAAAGCTTTTAAAAGCGATGCTGTAATGCTCGGACCTCTATTTGATACGATGTACTCAGACATGACATGCTGGTATAACCCTCAGTCGATCAACAGCTTAGCAATTTTACATAAACGCTGACAACATCTAATGAGCCTACTTACTCCGGCAGTCCGCAAAAACTAAAACTTAGGTATTACACGTGCGTGAAATGGTAGTGGCCACTCATTGGGGTAGTATGAGACTGTGTTCTCTACCTAAAGTCCTTTTCGTGAGGCGCCACGAAACGTTAAGTGTCCTGTGGGTCGATGCTGTAATCAACAAGCCTTATAATGTAGGCATAGAGGTTCAAGCGCGCTTTAAAAGGCGACAACTGAGCTCTGAATTGCTTTGCTTCTTGAAGCTTTCTGTAGCGCAGCGCATTTTTCGTTTGGCCCGTACGCCGTTGATATGTTCATATCAATTGACGATTACATAATTGTGACAGGCTACAATTCTTAGACGAGGGTTACGCGATAGCGCTTCCGCTACCCAATTCAGGATACCTAGCTGATGCCTTATGATCGGCAAAAAGATTAAGCATCTGACAGTTCTCTATTTGCTGTACGCAACGACGCATAATATGTATAGATCACAAACAAATTACTCATTTCTATATACTCCAAACGGCTTCGAGCTAAGCCGGCGCACCCTGAACTATCGATGGCATGCTTTATGTAACTCTTTGTCATGTTCAACATAGTTTGTCTATTTCGCAACAAGTTTACAAAATTCAAACGCGATCGCGCTTCTTTAACCATTACCATCTTTATAATGTAAATTTGCATCCTATGTCAAAACCATAACCGTCACAGTCGAAATACATTGACCGATCTAGATTAGCAAAAGCTGGATCTGGAGCATGCATGAGGCCTTCTTTTTTAGCTATTCAGGCAGACTCTTCTGCCGCTTACCAACAAAATCTGACAACGGTGTTAGGGGATTTGCAAATAGTCGTATCTTACTGGCACATCATGCAATGTAAATATGCAAGTAGCTGACCGGCCCCACGCCACTTTATCAAGCCCTTTTGGGACAATAGAAGCTGGCTCATTTACAGTTGACTTCGTATCTACGAAGGCTGCTCTCAGGTCTTACTTTTTAATAAAACAACTCAGTTCGGGGATCCGTTGGCAACAATACCACACTTGTTTAAATTGCGATTCGATCATTCAAGCGCACACAATCGAGCAGTACTCGCAAAGATTCGGCGTGGTTCTCAGTTAGACTTTCCATGCTCTACACGACGATGGATGACGAAATCTTAGAAAATGATTTGTGCTTGACCTCGGTGTGGCATGGCTCCTTGTGTCACCACATGATTCAATGTTGCTGGTGCATTGGATAGTTTCATTGGCATGAATATCCACTATGAGATCAGTTTACTCTAAATATCCACACCGGTAAGAGGGGTATCCTTTATCAAACATCGAGAAAGACCATCCACTAGGTCAAGGGCTGAACAAAATGCAATCGATCATTATCTTTTGTAGCAATTGTTTTAATAATCGGCGCTCGTGTCGGGATCGTGGCTGCATACATCTGACATCAAGCGTGCACTCTTTCTGACACACGACGGCGCGCAGTCTGCAGATTATGTGTAGAAATGAACGGGTAGATGGCGTCGCACGTTTATCTTGGTAAGGGCTAATGAGATGAAGCCTAATTTTTTAGCTCTGAAAACTAGCTCCAGAGCTAAAAAAAATGGGTTACACCTGACGTAATTGTCTGTTGGGATGACACGCGTGATGGTCTCTTAAAACCACAACGAATGACTTCTTTAAGAAAGGATAGAGCAATGTTTTAGACGCCTGAGCATAGCTGTCTCACTCCTCGCACTCAAGATCCTCAATGACAGAACCAGCCGCATTGTACGATGCGCATTGCCCCCCCGGTAACAGCAATAGCAGTCCGGAGATCTTGATCGTCATGCAATTCCTTACACATTGAAACTTGATTCTTCCAGCTCAAAAAGACCTTTTGCTGAGGCAGTGAAGGACACCTTACAACAATTGAAACTACTCCGGCCACGTCAGGCACATTTATCCATGGAGCGTCGCTGATTTAAAAGTACACTCGGTAGTACAGATTCAGCAAAACCACCATATCATTAAATATCAAGTAACTCTTCTAATCTTCGGAACTTGGTTCTTCTACTCGCGACAACAATTCCCTAACG
>NW_020187364.1:1079736-1083866 GCF_900000015.1 Plasmopara halstedii | reverse complement strand
CTTTCTTGCGAAAGGGAGGCGCCGCGCGACTCGGCACGCCACCACCTTGCTCGCCGATCCACTTGATCGACTCCTGCTTCTTTCCGAGCTCAATTGCTTGACGCATGGTCGATTTCAAAATGACGGCCCAATGCTAAGGTGTTTACAGTGGCCTTTTATTTGAAGAAGTTTTTTAATTGAAGCGGTCTTTTATTTCTAGAACATTGTCGAAAATTCGATGGGGGTTTGTAATAGTAAAAGGTCTTCTATTCGTAAAAATCCGTTAATGAGCCAGTAAATACTTCTTTTCGCTCCGCAATCGCGAATGTGACCAGAGAGCAATGCATATCTGTCGCTATTGCAGTAACCTGTAGCCGATGCAAGCGATGGACGCTAACTCTCCGTACATTTACGTTCGGATTGTAGACGACGTTAAATGACTGAAAGTAAAGCCGTACAGATAAGCCATTTAACGTGGCACGTTTGCATTTTTAAGTCTCTGAGTTACGTTTCATGCATATTGCTGGATTTGCCCAGATGTTTCAAATTTTATGCGTATCAAGAAGCCAATTGACCGAATCGAAGGATCAAAAGTCAGCTTTCAGAGCAGGTGAGCGTTTGTGGTACACACCACCTAGTTCACATTCCCAAAACTATACACTGCAACAATTTATCCAGTAGTCAATATCGAAAGTGCGCAACCAAAAAGACGAAACTTTATCAGTGAGTGGGCAAAGTTGAACCACAAGCACAACCATGTCTGTCAGGTTTTGAACGCGCTATCGACGACGTATGAATAGCATGCTTAATGGGCTTGGTACGTATTCAGTTTGTAAGTCTTATTCCATTTCATAAGAAGTGCTTGTTTATCGTGTCGGTATTGAGAAATATCAGACAGTAAACACTGTATCACCTAATCACATGTGAGCAAGCCACTTTGCCTCGAATGGCAGCATTATTTGAGTTTGCGATTATTTTGCTCAATCGAGCGAGCCGTAACCTTTGCAGATATGTTAAATTCATTTAGACCGATCGACAAAAATAAAACATTTTTACATTGTAAATGAGATCTGCGCAGGCCGACGCTTTGAAAGACTATGTTTGGCTATCATAGATGCGGAGGTCCTTGACTTGAGTGAGCTCTAGTAGTGTAAATTCGATAAGGCTTCCTTCACCACATATTTCCTTCCTGCGTCTACTTGAATTATCAAATACGATGCAAGCCTTGTTGTTGTCGACGAGGAATCCCAGGACATGCTGAACTCGAAGGCTGTGAGAAAGTCAAAAGACCAGATGCACCAAAAAAGTAACAATTTATAAGTCGCTCAGAGACCACACGCAGCAGACTTGTATTATCGAGGTCAAGCCTGATTGAGCCAGTGTTTGGAATCGAGAAGGAGCTAATGAGACGAGGGCCGGAGGAAACGCTGCTCGCAAGGGTCTCAAGAAAAACATGTGTTGGAATCAATCAACCTAATTTAGGACTGAAGATTGCGGCCAGAAGCGTGGAGATGGCATAAGCTCTATATATGTAGCTACCACAGCACTGTGTAATACGAAGATAAGTACACGCAGGCCTATAGAAGGCATGGAGCTATGGATGCGGTATATAAAGCTACGAATAGGGCTTCTCCACGAATGCAATCGGTTTTATCTTACCGCTTATGGATTTTCCGCATACGTATACTGTCAGAGAAGCTCGCCCAGTAAAGTCGTATGCCTTTTGATAAAAAATAGAATATTTTTATGCATGCCGTAGCGATCGACGGATACTCTGACAGGTAGATTCTGTCGAAACAGTGTGTAAGCTATCAGACGACTTATTGGTCGACATACTGTCTTTAATAAATATAACATTGCAATAAAACGACTTGAAGGATTGTGATATCCGCTAGAGGTCGAAATGCTAAGGCTACACCAAGATGTTGCCGGCGCGAAACTTGAAGATCTTTGGTAGAAGAAGAAGCTTAGACAAAACGCTGCCGATATCTAGCCGATGACTGATTCCAGGAATGCTAACTCGTGAAGATGAGATACATCGAAAGTACTTTACTGGATCAACTAGAGATGCTATAAAGGAATCTAACCTCGATTGACCTAGAAGGAATAGCGCAATTGGCGATTCGAGATTAGTGAGTGTAGCATGTGGGGGGTGCGGATGAAATTGTGCCGATATAACTCTCTACCAACCTCAGGTGAGGCTAAACATGGTGCGGATGGACTGCAGAAGAGCTGTTGCACTTCGCGCAATCCACGGATTTTAAGATTGGGTGTGAGAGGATCCAAGGACCGTATTAGACTGCTATATATAGCTGTGAGACAGGATGTGCAAGCAAGTTCAAGATCTGACCGATTAGGTGAACGCGACAATCGCTCTGATCGGTTGTAATGCCGAACCGTGTAAGATTGACTAGTCTAGCTAATCAAGTTTACGGAATAGCTCGCGCTTGCTAAATTGTGTTGAGGACTTTGGTAGAAAGTTCGTGGTGGTCAAGGTGAGAGAGTTAAAGATACAAGAAAAGTCAGCTCGGAGAGGATAAAATCGGTGCTGGGCAGGAAGATTTATGTGCGATTGTCAAAGGTGCAGCAAGAAAACTTATAGAAAAGACATTGTTTCTTATAAAAAGCGTGAGTTTATCTATCCGATTTCGGCCCACAGCGAGTCGTGATCACGGCACACGGACGATCTGTGGTGTCCGATGCTGATACATTTTTCGATGCTCGTGGCACATGTTTGAGGACTAACAGAATGAGTTTTCTTAGAATGTTATCATATCGGTGTTTACAAAATCGATAAAACAGTGGCTGAGATTGGCAACCAGAATCACATTACGGATCAAGTGAGAGCGAGTCGCTAAATGAATGCACAATATAGCAATCGAAGAATTGACAGTCGAGAAAAGACACGGATAATAACGCGCCAATTGACGCGGTTTAAATTGATTTTTTTGCACCTCAAAAGATCAATGACGTCGAGAGACAGACTGGAGTCAATTTCATTGGCTACAAAACCATCCACTGTAAGGGTTTGTTGGCATTAACCAAAGTTGCAGCGTCGCAGATACTTCATTGATAGATTTCGAGCGACTGTTCAAGTGCCACCTACGCGTATTAAATACCTTTTAAGGCGGAAAATACAAGACACTAGATTTGTTCTGAATGATGCAGAGATAGCAACGCAAATCAGATAACTGTGTAATGAAGCGAGAAACGGAAAAGTGGGCATAACGCATCCCACAGTTATGCACATATTGCGAAGAGTAATTTTTGTTCTCATGTTTCTGGGACTATGTGGCGAAATTTGCGTCCTGCTTACTAGACTGGACCCCACGAAGGCAAATTCAAAAGCTAGGCCGCCGTTGCGATAAGTCATAAAGAACCCTCCGGATCTAGACAAGCTCCTGGTTTTATAGTCGCCGGACACGGTGTACATCGACTTTTTATACGCAAGGTAAGGACGGCTACAACGTCAAGATTCGTGATGAAGTGAGAAATGCCAAGTCTGTATGACAAAATAAGCGGTACTAGCTCAACATGATCAGAATATTGGGGCGATTAAAAGGTGGGCAGGATTGAGCTGCTGATTAAATAAGGTGGTAGGAGCTAGCCGACGTTAAATAGGCTTAGTCTCTGGTGGGTTGCTGAATGTGGATTGCCAAGTGCATACGGCCGGATGTCTGCTTTGCGGTACATAAGGCAGCAAAAAGCTCACCAGCCGACGAAGAACAATATGAACTAGCAAATTGGATACTGAGGCACCTTGAAGAAGCTGATCACGCGAATGATTTTGTATGTGTCAGAAACAATAAATTGGGCAGCTTGACTTCGCAGCAGATAGATTGCAATAAAAACAGCCAATAGAAGAGCTATATCGATGGATGGTGTTGCTGTTCAGAGACGTTTCACTGTCAGCTAAAGAAGCTTAATTTTCATGTTGCTTCGTATGTTACAACTACCAACATTCTTGCTCCGCAAAAATCGAAACAGCAACATATGTGTGTTTAGGCTTATAACGATGCTGATTGGCGACCAGAGTGCAAACAGAAAGCTGGAACTCGAGGACAGCATCGCGACTACGAAGCGTATTGTACGAAAAAGCATGGGCATTTGCGATGACGTTAGGATATGAAAGAGGTCAGCCACGAGTTCAG
>NW_020187364.1:1074209-1079726 GCF_900000015.1 Plasmopara halstedii | reverse complement strand
GCGAATATGACACTTAAGGTCAAGGACGCTCTGGACTCATACGTCATGAGTCATGTAAATGTGATAACACTGGCGTGAAACGCAATGACGAATTCGCAGGATTTACAAAAGGAGTACGCACATAGACGATGTCATCAAGGCACAATACCTTTTTTTCGGGGATTATGTACTGCTCAGTACTGAGAACCTAGCAGACGATGCAATCTCAAGCTCGAGAAGCTCGAAGCTCGAAGGTGTTACCTCGCTTCATCAATTTATGTCATGCAATGAAAATGCCGACACTATCGAACACCCAATGTTCTAGGTAGAGCACCTCAAACCCTATGAGCTCACGACGACGCGACTTCCAGCCTGTATGTAACGCAGTCTAATTTGAATATAGCGTCAGAGCCACAGCTTCGGCACGAGGGTCAAAAGCCGAACTCCTGGGCGTCGTCGCCTTAGCAACATTCTCAGAATCACGGAAACCATCGTGTATTTGTACAGCAAACGAACGATTGACAGAGTCGGAACGTCGACAAGAAGCAGATGGCTGCCCCTTCGGGGAAGGGATATTCACCCGAAACGGAGCGAGGTCGGTTGGCAGAAGGCTCCACGTTATCAGCTACAGCAGCCACAACAGGAGGGGGAGTTTGTATGGCCTGCTTCAATCGTCAAATCCGATTCTCGGTTGCAACCCCTGTTTGAGTTTCCGTGACGCCATGTGAGATCGTGGACTTCGTAACCGACCCATCGAGTCTCCTGCACGCGTTGTTGCGCCCTCGAAACACGATCGAACATCTCGATCATCTGCCGATTTACCACGAAAAGAAGTTTCTCCACCCTCGTCATTTGAAACTCCAAATCATACTGCGTATGTGGAGCAGCCACAGATGAAACAGAGGAGACGCTCTCCTTGGGCGTTTGTCGGCGCGCTAGAAGCCATTTTGATTCTGAATAGGATGTCTGCTGTAATTAGCTACATGGTCTCGACCCAATGCTGCATTGGGGATTACACAGCTTTCACGTTTCCTAAAAATCCCAGATTGCAACATTGGAATGTATCTATTTGCGTGCTACGCTAACTGAAGAGTACAAGCCTAACCGGTATCGTATACCAAGGCATTGGTAACTATGCGGTCATGGCATATTCGGATACAGATTTGGGCAGCAATACCGATGACAGATGTTCGGTTCCATGAACTATGATCATGATTTCAGGTACGCAAGTTGTTTTCAGGTCAAAGTACCAGCGAGCCATTGCACTCAGCTTGGCAGAGGCTGAGTATATGGCTCTCAGCCTTTGCATCCAAGAAGAGAAGATTATTTGGACGCGTGCGATGTAAAAGGACATGGGTCATGAGCAAGTAAAAGAGCACAAGTTTGATGTGACAACAATGAACAGATTGCTTTATCTCACAGCGTCGATTGCCATGCTTGCACTTTATCTGCAAGAATGCGCACGAAGGATTTTTGAAGATAGACTACATCGAGACGTAGCGTGAGGTTGCAAATATGCTGACGATGAAAGCACTTGGGACCAAAACGCTCGCCTTTTAACGCGATGCAGCTGGTTCAAAGACCAAGAGCACTTTAATTATCAACAAGTACTAATGGCGAGTAAGAGTGTTGAGATGGCGCCGCTCAATACTATTTAAGAACGATGTTGCGGCTATACGTCTATTTTACATGCCTAAGTATTACGTTTTGTGTACAGAGGATAAACCTAAAGGTTACAATGTGTTTGCTTTGATTACATGATGGCGAGAAAACTTACTCACATAGACTTCATTGCGGGATACTCAGTCATTGCCTACATTCACTCGTCCATTCTGACCAGATTAGATATTCAAAGGCCAATGTTAGGACGAGAAAGACATGGGATCATTTTATACTTTTCCCTTGGATTATACCCAACATCGCCGACTATCATGTGTATCTATACGGAATAAAAACTGAATTCTTTGCTTAATGTTCAATTTCAAGATCAAGGTTTTCGCTCCTTCTGGAGGGATTGGCATTGCAAAAAACTTAAAGTGGTAGAATGATATGCAATCGACATTTTGGGCCCAATATATATACAGACAACATGCCCGCATCTGCTAAGTTATTGTCGACGATAAGTTCCAAAATCAGCTTTTTCAGCTTATTGGAATGCTGCAATATTAGCAATCACATGACTTTTGGCCCACATTATGGATCATATGTTTCAGTGAAATTTCCATATGTACATTATATATCCATGACCAGATGGCCCAGCTGGCGGGTTCAACCACACTGAATACTGGTCCAAATTACAATCCGCGACGTCATGAGAACCAACGATGATTCTTTGTGTTATTGTCTATCTATCAATAAGAAAAGATTTTCGTAAAAATGGGAGATCACAGTAGGTTATATTAAAGCCACGCTTCTCACCGAAACGATTGAAACATATCCTGCAGCTCCAGAACATCAATAAGGAATCAGTGAGTGGACACAAACGAATTATGCTGCTGGTCGGATCAGTTCTTCAACTTTATTTGGTGCATAAGAGCGTCCTCTCAGATGCTCTTACAGTAACATCTGCAATGTCTAGTCGATCAAGCACCATAGAATTGATCTTGATTTTTCAAATATATGTCCGAAATATTATGATCAGACATGTAATGACATTTCTATTGTTCCATCAACACCATGCGCCATCTTTTAAATCTCGTCCTGGTGTATGCTGTTGGCGCATTCGGCATAAATGTGACTGCGCATGTTACGTCAGTCTCACTCAATCAGTCTTTAGACGTTGATCATACGATTGATAAGGCAGAGAGATCTGTGAGTACACAAAACACGATTTTGCAGTCACTTGGAAGAGTTTCAAGGCGAGGAGAGGGCCTCCGTGTGGAATCATGTCGTCGAAACTTCCCAAACAATTCGTGGTTGGCTTGAATGGATTGGTAAAAAGTTGCTTTATTTACTGAAACGATTTATTGGGTATCAGCCACCAGTGAATGCATCAAAGACTCGATTGGAGACAAAGAGCGCACCGTTGCAAGAAAAAGAAACTATAAATCATGCCGGAGACGCACCGTTGCTAGAGAAGGCAACAATTGAACATGCCGCCACACAGAGCGGTACAGAAACGAACCTCGAGTCTAATCTTCAAAAGCAGACGCACATGGTGGAAGATGAATTGAAAGCCCATAGTATTCCCGACGTCGTAAAGCTCCCAGCGTTAGAGCTTGATAAAGCCTCTTTAAAAGTATATCAAAATTTGATCGAACAAAAAACACCCGAGAACATGGCAAATTCTCTGCGAGGAACTGCATTTAGAACCCTTATCTTTGGGAGGGACCTATTCAAAAATGTAGTGCATCCGTACGTCAAAGCCTGTGAGGACACCGCAAAAACCAGAAGTGGGGATACGTGGGGTGTGGAGGCTGCCTTTAAAATGCTACAAGCAAGTGGAATGTTACATTCATTTACTAAAAAGCTAGAAGACATGGAGAAAGCAGCCGATGGAACGCAAAAAAGTGCCACCACTCTACGAATTCGTTTGGGGCTGAACGAACTTGCGTTAAAGAAGAAGTGGACGAAAGAAGACGTTTCAAAACTTTTTGGAAAAAATATTCTGATTGAAACAGCTCTTTAGTGAGTTGACGCGACTCAATGACAAAATAGCTGCAAAATATCTGCTGTGTAAGTCGAAGACTAACTGCGCTTCCTGAGTACTACAAAGCATCTAAGTTTTAAATAGATTTTGCTCTATCTTAGAAATGGAAAAAATCCATTGTCATGTTGCCAGCGTTCTGGAAAGCAACAGTATGAGACTAGAGCCTCAGTACAATCAGGTGACCTGCGCCAAGAATAATATCTGTGGTTTTAGTCAATTTTACACTGCGCATGACAAGCATTCGCAAGGGTTGTCTTGGTTTGAATATTCAACGACCCACCCAGCTATTTCAACTTTTAAGCACTACACTCAAAGCTCAATTCTACTGTCAATATCACTTAGTCTCCACTCTTGAAGTAGCGTCGTCGACTTACCATAGCTAAAATGTTATATGAATGAAGGCATATCGTAAGGTATAAGAACGCAAGACAATACCTGTTCTACTATCTTTAATACTCGAACATTATGCGTTGCATGGAGCAAGACTAGTAATTCACGGGTCTCAGGAACCTTTCCTATCCAATGTCTTATCACCCACCTTCGAGTCATGATAACTTTTTCATAAAATTCGGTACTTTAGAGCTTGGCTATACGTCCGACAGCCAATAATGACACTAGTTTAATATGTACACAGAGTCCGGGTCCTAAGACAGAAAACTGCATTTTGCTTGTTTCTTTGGATAAAGCTTGGGGTAAGATTCACCAAGTAATGATACGGTTGGGCTAGAAGCCACAACATCTTGGAATAGTATAAACTTTGGCAAGAAGGAGGTAGTGGCAGGTATGCCTCAGCTTCTTGTGGTAGGTATTCTTGTATAACCAGGAAATGCGGTAATTTGGTTATGCAGCGACCTTTGTAATAAATTCACATTGCAACAATGTATAGAAGTAGCAGATGATATTCTTAAAGGGAGAGGTCTGTGACACACATGCAAACTCGAAAAATACTTAAGCGAAAGGTTTTCGGTCCCAACATAGAAGCCTACCCTGTGCGTTTGTAGGCGTGTTTTCTCCAGTCAAAGCTTCCTATGTAAAAGTAAAAGTACCAACATCAGACCCTATCCTAGATGCCGTAACGGTCACCATATTCGTGAGATTCTCTAAACGGGTTGGGCTTGTACCCAGATCACCCCCAGCCACTCGAGAAAGCGGTGAATACTGCACTGAATATATATTTCAAGTTGTGTGCTGCGAGGGCAAATTGGTGTGAGCTCTATGAGCATTCCACAGGCGATGTACCTCAACCATGTTAGAAAAGAAGGAAGTGATATCTTAGTAGATGACCAGTTCCGATGCAGCGGAGCTGCCGTGGCTCTTTGCTTAAAGGAAGTTAAGCTAAGTTCTTCGACCTTACGACCCATACAAGGACAAATACGAGTGTAGCAGATCACAATCCGCTATACCCCAAAACCTTAACCAAGGCAAATACGCTTGTCCGAATTGAAACTCTATTTAATTGTTTTTGTTGCGGCAGAGCCGCCAATATCGAATCCCTTAGATTTTTCTAATTAATATGCATTACTACTGGCAGTCCTGCCACGCAGTGGCTTCTTTTTACTGTGTAGGCACATCATTGTATGTTACACCAACTTGTCTAATCCACACCTATGCATGATCACACAATCTTGTATGCCCGCCCTCATACAAGGGTGCGTGCAACCCCGTTGCACTATCCCCCATTAAAATTGTAACACAATCCACATATGACTGTCGCCTCATACGAGGCTCGCATGTCAAAGACACAGTTACGTTTTAAAGAACAACCTTAAATAGTTTTCGCTCAATTAGCCCTGACGCAAAACACCCAGCCTCGCTGGTTCTGAGGGTGCACCCGAGCAGAGCTCTTATTTATCTTTCTGCACGATTTGCATCTCCGGACAGTATGTCCG
>NW_020187364.1:1052829-1074199 GCF_900000015.1 Plasmopara halstedii | reverse complement strand
AGGTAGCCAGTAGTTATGCATGTATTTAGATTTTACTATATATATTTAGGAAAATCTACACAATAAAACTTAGGACGCTTTACCGCGGATAAAAATAAATAAAATCAGTTTTGAATTTAAACCGAAGAGTTTATTAGCTTTGGTACTACTCTTAGAGGTAGCGGATTGCGATTCGCTACACTCGTATTGGTTCTTATAAGGAACGGCAGCCCCGCTGCAGACGAAATCCAATTCCAAAAATAGACTTATCACAAGCTGTGAATACAAATGTTGTCCTTTACGGTACAGTAATTTGTCACTAGGTACGATATCAAAGTGACCGATATCAGCAGCTGTGATTTCATTTTACATGATCTTTGAAGTCTTTGCAGACGTGTTACAGCGTACTTTAACTTCTTAGACACATCAGTTTGACGCAGCGGCAAACCCTTTCAGAGGTTCCCGGCGACCCAAGTTCCATAAGCGATTGTGCTTACAGGATGCTCTCACCAGCTACGAGAATGTGCTGGTGCGGCACCTGTGACATGAAAGTCCCTGGTTTATCCATAAAATGTTTGTCCCTCATTAGTAGAGATAAGCTTAGAGATACCATGGTGAAAGTTATGTAATATCATGATTAGTCTCCCACAGCAGTGGCATTCCTGGGGGAGATAAATACTGAGAGTTCATGCATTGATCTGCATAAAGCAACAAGCAATCTCACAAGAATTTATGGAACGGCCGATGGCAAATGAACCGCATGTTGCTCAAAATCTTCATTGGCAGATAAATCACATCTTACGAGAAATCTTCTTTTGAAAAGCATATGAATACTAGTCTGCGGCGTTTTTGCTAAACCTTGATATATTCACAATTTCAAGCGTAAATGGCTTCTATTGCTGCCGTCGTACATTTTTTGCAAAACCATATAAGCGCGGAGAATTGTGATCTTCGCATCAGTCAAGTTCTGAAACTGTGGTTCATTTTAGATATATCTAAATGATAATATTATCCGTTTGAGATTCATCAATGCGCTGGCTGGTTGCTTGGCAAATTAATAGCATTAAGAGGAAGACGATAAGTTTTCCGAGCAAGAGAACGCATATCCACCATTCTGGACAATTTATTATTGTATTAATACATCATTCTCAATAAAGTACACAAGAAATTACATTTATCTCAGGTATGATCCCGTTAAGCTCGAAGACTCGCATTGCAGTAGGTTGAACCATATGTGCTGCATATAGCCGCTGCACGTAGAATACGGCACGGAGTCGCTTTTTGGCAGTATGAGACGCATATTTTGGGAAGGTAGCGTCTGTATCATCGATGCTACACAGCCCAGCTTTACCCAGGGCAGTAGTCGGGTCATATTTGATTGGTGAGTTTGTGTATGAGAGGGTTCCATCGGATTATTTGATGTACATCCTGGCTATGATGTGGCCATTGTGAAAAATTAAGGCGTCTACTCGGACTCAATCGGCGCTAAGTATATTCTTTGTTCGCTCTATATATTAAAGCAGTTGTGAGATTTGAACATAATGAGAACGGGGAAATTATTTAGCATTTGACATGAGTATCACCCATCTGATTTATAAGAGTTGTTGCATTCAACGCAGTTTCTAATAGCCGAACACTTGAATGGCTGCTTTGAGATCTACTGTAAGCTTTAATGTACATGCATTTTGGCTGTAATTGTACAATGCGATCTGAAGTCAGCTAACGCACTTTTGAATCTTTCTCCGGTTGCCATTAAGATCTGCGACTTCGGCTTTGCGCGCCTCTCGTCGTCGATATGGTGCAAGCGGGTTCGATTGAATGATGGATAAACTTTAGATGAAAACACTGCTAGGCATGGGTGCTCATCATTGCACTCTTGCTGATCGAATCAAGTGCTGACTAACAGAATACGTCGCCAATCGGTGACATCGAGTCATACGAATTTCGTTCTCGATTTCTTGATCACATTACTCTGCTGCGATTGGCTAGTGGTAGGTACGTTAGTGTCTTTTTATAAGTGGGTTTACATTTACTAAAGTTGACTTTTGTTGATTAGATGTAGTTTTGCAGATTACTGTGTATGCAAAAGTGTAGCATACCATCTGCATAAACTGCTTTTGCCGGAGTTGATTGACATTTGCTGAGTCCTCGTGCTCCACAGACCGCGTTTTCCCCAGTATAGTCAAGATAGTCGTGATAAATCAAATACATCTGAAATCCATAGTACGATGGATGAAGATGATATTGCCGAGATATGATAGTATTTGCGTGCGTTGCCTCCTCGACCGAAGACTGCTCTGCAGAAAATGTTTCCGGGCGCTGAGCCAGAAGTTACCGATTTGTTTGCTTGGGCGCTAAAGATGAATAAAAAATATTAAAAATTTAGAAGGGGTAATGTCACACAAATACTTGACTGTCATTTGATCGCAGGAGGAATAGTTTGTACGCATGATATGCATAGATCGCAAATAGGATATGGTCAAGCAGGTGTACGCTGAGCTTGATAAAAACATGTGTTATAGATAGTAACCCCTTGTCAGGATTTGAAGAGTTCTTTTCTGCCGCTTTGGGGTCAATTGCTTATCCGATGAGATTTGTTTGGAGTTAAGCATAGCCAATGGAAAGATTAAAGCGTCACAGACGACAGTCAACGACCGATCCGGATTCCAAGCCAGAATGCTGGCACTTTCAGATGTCTTTGCAGTTTTGAGAGCTGCTATTTTTAAATATTTGCAGCGAAGATCGGTAAAAGGCTTAGAGAACATGGCCGGCAAATCCACCATCAATTACACTTTTTCCATTTAAGTTAAATCATGACGTGTTTTATCATTTGCCTTATATTTAGCGCTCCTGTCGGCAAATACTGGCAGCATACTACTTGTCCATAACTCTATTGTCCAAGCACACATTCGTTTGAATAATTAAATGAGTTTCTGGAATTTTGGATGTATTCAAAGTCATTGCAGTTGAGAGCTGCAGCAGCCTGGATACAGCGACGGTCACACGAGGCACGACAGCAGACGCAACCGTCTGTTTTTCTTAAACTATAGTTGAGTCTGCAGAAAGCCGAAGGAAAATAACAGATAGACAGGTTTTGACGTTCGAATTCTAAATGTTTGATTTTGCACAGACGGTGTTTTGCTTACTATTGCTATGAATTGATGGGTAAGATTGATCCACGACGAGCATATTTGCTCGCGTTATTATACGCAATCTGAATAAGCTGATGCGCTTTGGTACCACATTCCACTCGTGCAAGTGCTTTGGAAGGAGATCTCCACCCCAAAATTGACGCGTTTTGTCCGATAACCTGTCTGTAAACGATCAGCAGCCGACATGTCCAATCTGGCGCCTAGCATCCTGAATACAATTAGCCACAACTTTGCTACAAAAGCGGAGTTTAATCCGGCACAGCGGTTACTCAAAACCCGTCTTAAGAAAATGTCGATGATCAGCATAATTGAATCCTCACCGGCATCCTTCTCGCTAATAGCAGCGAAATTAGACCAATTTGCACGGATGGTTCACAAAAACCGCAACACCAATATTACCGAGCGCATCTCTTAAAAAACTGTGCATGAAGCGGGTACTTTAGAGTTGCTGCCAATATCATGCTGGAACAGGCGGGCTACTAAAAAAACGATACATGAAGCAAGGACGGAACCTGTCGACATCGACACTTTTACACGTCCGCTCATAAGCGCTCGCACACTCATGCAAGTCAATCCACCAACACATAGCCTTCAACCAGCCGTAGATATTCCTTCCCCGATGTCAACTTTACAGAATTTCCAATCATTTAACGTGAAGCGTCAAGTGCGGTAGTACTGTGATATACTAAATTTGAAGCAAGAGTAGCGGTAAAAACCTGCAACCAAGCGCTTCGATAATGCGGCAATCGAAACGCTGTCTAATGTCTTGAATAAAAGCAACACATGCTGAGTCTGACCTAGGCTGAGCATATCGTCTCAGCAATTGGCGAGGTCAACATCGTGATATGCAGAATTTATGGTTGGGGAGTAGGAGAAGAGCACCCACCACAATAGGTGATCTGGTTTTGTCCTTATATCAAAGGTACTCTGAGCAAAACGAAAATTTTTTGCCATTCTTAGTGAGAGATGCGGTGACGACGTTTCTGTGTGTACAGGCGCAAAATCTGTATAGATCAGAAACGGCTTTGAGCCAGACAAGCATACCTCGAATTGACCGAAAGCTATTTTCATTGCAGCCGCCTCTTTGTTGTGAGCGAGATGTTCTTCTCTGCCGTGTTTAGATAACGAACTTATAGCGCGATGAAAAGCTCTGCACATTAGTACTTGTAGTAAAGTACATGCTATAACTAAGGACAAGGCATCACAGAACACGTGAAATGGCCGATCCGGTTTGAGTTAGCCAGAATCAGGCGCACATAAACCTTCGACCACAGAAGGCAGCTTTGTGCTGATCGGTGCTCGACGTTCCCCCCAAGGACCAGCTGCGTAGAAACTAGACCCTTCATTCCACTCAGCCGAGGGGGATCGGGGTTCTCTCCGGGAGCAAATGTTATGTACTACATAAATTTTTATCTATGAGTACCATAAAGCTGCTCATCAGCAAATAGATCTCTTTTGTTACTTGTCGGCATGGCTGAGACACATTGCCTCTGGCGCGCTCGTAGAGCTTCAATCCCTCACTCTTCAATCGACCCTCGCGGCACGGAAAGTGATCTTTGTATTTCACATGAAACTCACTTCTACCTCAAGAGAAGTCAGTTCGACGCGGTCCCACTCCTCGATGATGGTGGCAAATGTTACTTCCAATTCTCAGTGGCTCTTACGAATCCAAACTCCGCGTGGTCAACACGGACTTCTAAGTCAAAGCTATCTCTGTGTAAGGTGTATGGCAACCCCGCTTCATTAGGTAGCGCTTGTAGTCAACATCGTGTCGACACTACATCCTCCATGAGAATGGAACACGCAATCTGTCCTCGAAACAACTTTACACGCTTAAAGCGCCTATGTCGTGAGGTGACTGATAGGGGATAGCACGCTTGGAAGCCCAAGAACCGAAAGCAGTTACGCGACGCAGGCGATCAATAGCAATGAGAACACGGTGGTGGGATACTTTCATCAAAACGTTAACTAGTCGTCGGTGGGAACAGAAACCCAGCTCCCACAGTGTTGCCTCTCATGTTAAGCGTCCAGCACTTTGAGGTCATAGGCAGAGAGATCCCCTCCCTGAAGATGCTGAAGTTGAAAGGGACATTAGTTATGCTCCGGACAATGCAAAAGGGTGTCGCGTTCGCAGTCTTCAAGTTAGTCGGCTGCGCGCAATGATGGGTACTCACGTGCAGCATTTCTTCAGAAGCGGCATGTCTAACATGGGAATATTTATAGCGATATATATGTCGCGAGTGTTTGCACCGCCAAACCAGGCTCGGTAAGATTGCATCCCCGAGTTACAACATTTATCGCCGCGATGGCAGCGACTCCACTTTCTTTTTTCTTTTTCTTTTTTCTAAATATAGAGCGACATTATAAGTAAGCTATATATGATTATTATGTCTAATAATAAATCAATATATGCTGCATGACGGCCCACACATCCCACGGAGTTCTCCTTCACGGAGTCCCATCGTCCTCATCACCCCAATGCTTTGGTGCCCCTGAGCTGTGCAATTGAACGAAAGTATATACAACAGTTTTGTTGTGTACCCCAGTACAGCAACGCCCCTCACTATTATTCCTTAAAAATTTACCGAGTGAGTTTGTTTGGTAGGTTGTTGGAGAGCAGCATGCGTTATCTACAATTTTTTATAAAAGTATTTTGGAGATATTTTTGATGGAAATCTCCTGTCGAAATGATGATGCATTTCATGAAGTGCTTCTAATATAGAATGACTAGATTCCGTAAACATGCCGCTGAAATGTCTACGGCACAATCCGAACATAAACTAGCCACCTACCCACCTGTTATGTAATTTTGGAGTGCAGTCCAAACCTGAGAGCAGGACGAGTAGCAGCCACAGCTCGGATAAGATGGGCAGTCGACGCCGCCGGATGAAGCAAATGCAGGGAGTGCTTTTACTTTCGCGGCTGGATAAGTCAGCAACGCGCACGTATCAGAAGCCGCAACGCGTGATAGTAGTGCTGCAGCCCCAGATGTTGCAGCTCTCTTACTCGTCGCTAACAGACCAGGACAATCTGCGTCCACTGGGACATATTAGCCTGCTCGGCTCCACGCTGGAGCAAGTCCTTAATGGATTTATCATTCATGAGGCTGGAAATGGGTCTTGCAAAGTCGGTTATGCATTTTAATGATGTAAGGCAACTTTCCGCTTATGGATCGATGCATGTATGGGACAGAAAGTTAGGCTTCAGGATCAGGACAAGGCCACTATGGATGCTTGGTTTTATGCAGTCTATACGGCGACCACAGAGCACAAGCGCATTCCGGTCGGTATCGACGAGAATGATAAGCACAAGCTCGGGGTCATTTTTACTTCGAGCAAAATCGATGAACACACAGAGGAGGTGGTGCGTGATGCCATTGTCTGCTTCCAAGATTCATATCTATACTGTGTTGTGAAATCGACTTAATTGATACTATCGAACAGGAATATGAGATATCGTGCCAATTGGCCCTTCCTGCAGGAACCATTGACAAGCTTGGTATCTCTTGGAAAACATGGAAGACTTTTCAGGAATTCCGAACGTTTGACGAGTGAGTGTGATAAAGATTTGTTAATCTAATATTTCTCTATTCTTACTGGGCAGTCGACGAAGCTGACTGCCTTTTTGCATTCCGTTATAGTGAGCTGCGAGTATCATTCGGTGCCTGTATGACGCAAATCACGTTCCCTCGAGGCCGCAAACGCGATACACTTTTTAGTAGTCTGCGCAAAAAGTCACTGCAAGGAGTGAAAGAGCAACAGCTTGCTCTCTATACTAAACATGTTCGCTCTAGTGATAACTTGCTTTTATTTACGTCAATTATTGATGCAAGTCTATTTTTGTTACTAATGTAGGTGTGCCAAATGTCCGAGAACGTCAATAACCCTTCGCTTCGTGAAAAATTGATGCAGTTTCTCAAGTTTTATGATTTTTATGAGATTGCTGTAAGCACCAACGATTGGTGTATACTATGTTTCCTGAAAATAGTCTGACTAGTGTTTGATTACTGCTTTTAAACATCCAGTCATCAGCCACTAGCGATACCGATAGGAGTGATCACGAAGCCTTAGCCACACTCGTCAGCACTGACCCTATACACGAGCCGGTGCTTTCCGTATCCGCAAATGCTGAAACGATTGGTGATGTGTCGGAACAAATCCCACTTCGTGATGTACAGAGTGTAAGCCAGCCTGCTGCTGAGCCCTCAGAAGGCGTGTCCGGCATACGTGTGAGTAAACAATTTACTACTACGGACTCAATTTCTTCTCTGCCGATCATGTATGGAAGATCGAGTTTTGCTTTCTCAGAAGACGAAGATGAAGGTTTTGTGGAAGTCATACCCGTAATTGACCCCAAAGCATCGAAGAGACTCCACAAGAAAATTATTCAGACTGTTCGTGAGCTTGTATCTCACGATGAAGAGCGCGTGCGGGAGTTCCAAGACCAAACGAAAGATTTTGGCCGAGATGAAATGTCAGCCTTGGAGTATT
The DNA here is from genome assembly GCF_900000015.1 of Plasmopara halstedii. Taxonomy (NCBI): domain Eukaryota; phylum Oomycota; class Peronosporomycetes; order Peronosporales; family Peronosporaceae; genus Plasmopara; species Plasmopara halstedii. The sequence goes on along the minus strand of NW_020187364.1, from coordinate 1,066,578 downwards.
GCGCGTTTCTACTTGGAGCAGTAGGCGCTTTGGAGTGCTGTAAACTCATTCCCGAAATGGCAAAACTTCTTCCTGATGACATTAAAAGAGCAGAATTAATGCAAGCTCGAGCTGCCATCTGGACACGAACTCACAGGCGGCAGCGCAGACGCTCAAAGCAGTTTTCAGAGAGCGTTGTGCTTCAAAAGTCAAGAGAATCTCAATTAAGTAGTGATTACGTACACAGTCGAGCGCGTCCAAAGTCAGACAGCGCAAGTTTTTGGAGTAGAGAATCTGAGCGCGTTCGGCCTATTAAAGGATTAGTACGAAGTTTTGAGATCAAAAGAACATCCACATCACCAATTGAACTCCCACGTCATAGCAAGCCGTCACCCGATGCTCTTGCTCATTGTGCTGGGATTGCTGACCCGCGACGTCATTTGAATCGACGAGCTTCCTTTAACGTAATGTCTCGTGAGACTGTGCAAACGGATTCGATCAAAGAGGAGGATCCGGCAGACAACAAGTCTGATGACGAGAGTTTTTCAGACCGATTTCACTCTCTGAGTTACGAGACTCCGCCGAATAATTGGATGTCACCAGTGTCTGGAAAGATGACGGTTAACTCAGGACGACGCAACTCTGTATTTCTCATTGAAGATGATGTTGACCACGATGATGATGACGACCACAATGATGACGACGACAGTAATGACAGTGATGAAGAAAGTCGCCATCCAAATTGCTACGGTCACAGCCGCTATCGTCAACAAAGCGGATGCGAAAGTGGTTGCCGTAAAAATCATATCGCGACTGAGTCTTGTGTCAGTGCTCGATCTCGTCAGAACTTCTCTTTCGTTGCTGGAACTGATGAAGATCATAACGATGAAGAAAATAGCCATTTGCGATATCGCAGGAGCCAAAGCTGCGCCAGTCATATGTTCAATGAGAAGGCGAACCTTCTTAACACAGCACATCAAGAGGAAAACCCAGTTCTGGCTCGTCTTAAAAAGCAGGGGGCTGTAAACTTTATGATACAGCTACAGTAGGGACGTGTATGCAGCAAATCATCGCTGTCTTTGTTTAAGTGTACTCTCAGGTTTGGTGTTATGTTGTGCGGGCACCTTTCCTGACTGTGTGTCTGACCATCTATATGAGAAGGAAGGCTGGACGATGTGATGTACAGGCAGAGAAAATGTCCGCCCACTATCGATCACTGAATAAATACAATATTTACAGAACACTGCGTTATACGTCTAAGGCTATCATTCCTTGTATGTTAGTATAGCCGAACAGCATTATCATCCACACTCGACACGAAGATTATTTTTTTTGCAATTTTTTGGACTAACGCTGTATTTGACAAATCTTGAAGTGAGAGGTACCTAAATTTAGGAGACTCTTAGCTCACTCCCTGGTCAAGCGTACGAATTCATCCTGTTCGCGTGTGTTATAGTGAAATTTTGAAGCTAATGTACCCCGTTGCAAAGAATCAGTGGACAAGTATAGGTGTTTAATTCTGTTGTGATGTGTTTGTCATGTTACCGGTATCCTAATTATAACTTAGAACATTTGTACCGAAAATTAGGATCAGAATTAATTACATAGGCAGCATGGACGACTCGTGTGAACGTAGTACACAGCAAATCGCGACTAACCGTATTATAAAGTTTGTGGAGGAATCGCGTGAAAGCTGCTGGAAGCGTAGCGCGGTGGCTTGTATAGCTGGATCAATTATGGGAGTAGGACTTGGCACGTTTCTCGGCACTTTTGAGGGTGCTCATGGAGATCTCATGGGTCATACCATGCGAGAGCAGGTTTACACGATAAATTCATCAAGGTAATTGATATGTACTGATTGAGCTGTTGTGTCGGTATTTGTAGCTCTACAATGGTTTCAGCAAATCTATCAAGGCTGGTTATGTGCGCAGCGTTCACTTCTCTAAGGCACGTGGAGCTAATCATGAGTATGTCAATTTCGGTCAAGTAAATGATCAATGCTAGGAGTTTGCGCTCGTGGGCAGTATTTTTGCTGGTATCGAGTGCACGATTGAGCGCGAAAGAGCAGCTCATGATATTTTGAACCCTATATTAGCCGGTGGCGTATCAGGCGGATCGCTTGGTGCATGGGCTGCGAGGAGGTCGGGTACACAGTGTGAGACAATGCTTTTGAAGTCTCTGACAAAGCTGAGCTGATTCTGATCTGAAAGTGTGTTGTGATTGTAGTGCTAGTGCGAAATACAGTCAAGGGCGCAGCAGGTTTTGCTGTCATGGCAGTTTTGTTTGAGAAAGGCATGGAGCTTTTAGCGAACCCGACCGGATAGACGAAAAATTAAAGTTGGTATGTACGCGGGAGGACGTGGGATTGCGTCATCTAACTTTAATTTGCCCCATACATTACCACCAGTAAAAATTCGAACCTAGATTTCTTTCAGAAAGAAGGGTCTTTCCAGTGTGACAGTTTCTGCGTCAGATAATACTTCCAACCTGCCCCCAAACGAACAAATCATTGGCTTGCAACTGAACAAGACATAATTGCCATCGAAAGACATATCACTTCCTTGAATTTCTCTCCCTCCTTTCTTGATCAGCTTCGTTTGAATAGGTTCTATCAATGACGAAGTACGCTTGTTCCCGTTGAACTTCAGTGCCACAACAATCATGCCTCCCTAATACATGCAAATCAGCAAGAATAAGATTTCGATGTGGGTTAAACTTTATGAGCGAAGCGTACAGCCGACAAATAAAATGTTGATGACGACTGCCCACATTTATCTGTTTGACAACTTTTTTCTAGCAGCAAGTTTGGCTGCAATTTGGTGACAATTTCAAGAAAGCCCGACTTATCCTCGATCTTGATTGAAAGCGGAGTTGGCGACGTATTTTGAAGAAAAATATTTGTTGGTGGAGCCGGCGCATTGCTCTACAAGTGCTGATGAATAAAAATATATCGAAAAGTTGTAGGCAGTACTCACAGAAATCGGCTTCTTGATAATTATTTCGATTGGTGTTATAACGATGTGAACTGTCCCTGACGGCAAAATATTTTGAGTATGCGTTGCTTCTTCACATGCATTAAAGTCATCCGAAAACGAGTTGCGGCGCTGGTTTGCGCGTGGTGATTGCACTTTAGACTCCAATTCTGGGATGTGGAGATCATACTTAGCTCCGAACCAAGCAGGTAGTGTACCTGTAGACTTCTTGAAATTGTATATTTCTGCTGCATCCTTTCCAAAGCCATCCAACTGCTTCGACACTTCCGTCCAACTGTTGCCGTAAACTTGAATATTAAAGACCTATGAAGTTTACGTGATCGCGGTCGTAACTAAAACAGTCAATACCAAAGCACTTGTAATAACTAACGAACCCGCCACTCGACTCGCTCGGACGAATGAATATCGTGGGTTAAAGGAAATCCAATGTTAACCTTTAAAACCTGGTGGTAAACATTCTCAAATTCGTGACAGTACTCGAGAATTAAATCACCTAAAGTGTCAAATTTCAGATCCTTGTCCATGAGTTTATCGCACCGGCTCAAACCCAACGCTCCCCATTTTCGCTGTTGGTGTTGAATGCCCAGGACAATGTGGCGATGCGTTGTTGCGCCAGCTGTTGTTTTAAAGCTGACAGGGAATCGATCAAGTTTCTTGATTCCCGCAGTCAGGTAGGCTGCCAAAAAGACCGCCTCGAGACATTGAATAGGTAGACCTTCCCTGAGAATTTCTTTTGCTGTGCTCGCAATACTCTTAAAACTGCGATTCTTGTTGACATCAAAGTAAAGAGTTCCGGTATAATTGTATCTTGTCATAGGACGTCTTGTCAGCATGACATCAACATAATAGACCGCCATCTATCACCTACTCAAGCGAGGTAATGACATTTTGAAAAGTGTGCAGCTTGCTATTCATGGACACCTTCGGCCCGAATGAGGGAAGTTTGGGCTCAGGAGGCTGTTCAATAAGTAAAACAGTCAAATTCACCATAAGCATTAGTCGAACTTGCAATTATTTACCTCGGGAAGACTTGTCATAGCCTTAACCTTCTGCCAAGCAACCTGCAGCTCATTGCCAGAAATCGCTGCCATGGAAAAGATCAAATAGTTGACATTTTTTACTTGTACATTGGTTGCTAAATTCAGAGCTTCAACAATTTTTGTGCCTCTAAAAATGGAAGCCTAAATGTGTAAAATGTACATTATAGTATATCGTACAGCACAGTCAGAAAGAGTACATCATTCTGTGTGGGTAACTGGATAATCCGTGAATGGACCTTAAATCAAATTTGGAGCCGACAATGCACACGGGTATAGAAAATCTTCGCTCACTGAACAAGTATGAAATTTCACACAAACGTGCTACAGCGTATCTGATCGGACAATTGTCGCAGCTGCTGTCAAAAGAGCATCGGAGTCTAGAAACGGTTTAAGCTATTTCAGAAAGATGTGATGACCTTATTGTAAGCCGGGGAAAATGCTGTGTAGCTTTATCTCATGGTATGGTAGCTTTATTCGTAATTTTCAGCACTCCCCGCGATCGACCCCCGAGCTTGGAGATAGCCAGCGCCACGCGCTGTTGCTTGGTCTGGAGCATGGTCAACGCCATAACCATCTCGACCTCTCACCCTGAGCAGAAGATTCTTTCTATCCTTGCCCTTGAAGGTATCATAATCGGATTGGGCGGGGGAGTCATCCGTCGCCGACGGTGGCGCCATGGACGCAGTCGTCGCCCGACCGTTGATGCGTGCGCTAGATAACCACCCTGCGAACAGCATCCAACTTCTTTTTCTGCCTCGTCGAAATCATTGATAATTTCACCACTTCTTCGGAAGTCGACAGGTCGGGGAGCGGATATGTCGTCCGCAAGGTTCGAGCAGGGCTCATGTCGCGCGTGACCCTCTTCTACTTCCCATCCTGAGAAAAGAGTAACCGACTCGTAGTCGAGTTCTTCCAAATCCTCGACGAGCTAATCCATCGCCCGTGACGGGCGCGGTGTGCGGTCGGGAGTAGACATTGCGTCGGTTTTCTTGGTCGCGCAACCCTGTCGCTGAAGTTGCACTTCACACTGACGTGCGGCACTTCGGTCGAAGCGGCTTTTCTCTCCACGACAGAGCTGAAGCTACAGCTTTTACGAGTGTTCTCGCCGCCGAACCAGGCATATCGCGTGCGATCGCGTTTCTTTGCCGCCCAGAAGGCAATAAGAGTTTGGTGAACTTTGTCCAAGTGTTGCGTACACTCATTGCCAGGATGACAACCAATCTTCTTCCGGGCTGTCACAGTGATCGTCTTCTTGGGGGGCGTCCGCACTGGCGTTCGTTGCCATAATTGAAGTCTTCCGTGTTCATTCGTCTTTTTTAGAAAGCGTTAATGCCGAATTCAACTTTGAGTCGACACGACTTGGTTGGAATGCACACTCTAACAGCTTGTCGAGCGCCTGAGCCAATGGATCTCAGCTATGCTGAGAAAGTGGAGTGAGAGCTCCGAGCTTCCGGGCAGCGTTTAATCACCCGACGGTGTTTTGTTTGTGGAGACACCCGTTCATTTCGGACTGGTTGTCCCTGCGCAAGACACGTAAAAGTTCATCGAGCCGACGTCCTGCTTCTCATCAATCTTCTGGTTCGTTTTGGGAAAACGACAACAACCAGTAGGCGCAGGGCTGCCTACTACAGAAAAATTGAGTTCTGTTGAGCCTCAAGGAGGTAAAGGTCAGCAGGGTCCAGCCCCGAAGAGCTCTGTGCTCTCGAATACGGAACGTGTGTGCAAGCCGGGCTTGCTGGTCGTGAAAGCGACCATGAAGAGCTTTGTAAAGCCATGAAAGATCTTGATAGATTCCGGGGCGTCGAGCAATTATGCTCGACACTCCACGATGGCCAGTGATTATAAACTCAAATTAAAAAATGCACATAACAGCAAGTTTTGATTAATTTTGTTCGCTGTTTTAATCACCAGATTGGACATGTTAATCGCTGACCATCTGCAGACAGGTCGTCAAACGAGATCCAAAAATCAAGCGGTAAAAATATTATCTTTACCACTTTCTCGGTGAGACCGTGGTGCTGAAGCAAATCGCTCTCACTCATTGAGTTTGCCTTAAACAAAGTAGTCCATGCATATGCAATCTTTGTTTATATTTAAATGGCCTGGATTCCTGACTTCTGTTCTGATTGTGCCACGAAGTGGATTTGGTCTCGCCGATAGTAGCCCGGCTACATTTTAAAGCAGATCATCATGCGATTTTGCGTTATGTACCAATTGTGCGATGCCAAAACGCAGTGTCAAGATTATTCGACGAAATACACCAAAACTAGAGACAGAAAAACATATATAGTTGAGGACGAGTCTTTGAGTAACAAGTGTTGATCTACCTATCCGGCAGTGTCTGCAATCTATATTAGTATGCTCAGACCCCGGACCATCGGACCGTTCACGGTCGTGTGAGAAAGGGATAAGAGTATACTTTTATTATATCAAAGTGAGTACAAAGACATTTCAAACTTTATATAGCTTGAAAACGCCATACCACCATCAAGCTGTTACGAGTTAGTTGGACGAGAAGCGCACAGTCGGGGACAGAGCAACATCTCTACATCCCCTAATAGCTGAGATACCTCTGCTTTGGAGCATCGACATGGTTCTAAACCGCTGAAGGTTCGCAGCGCGATGGCGTAGTTCCGTGAGCGCATGCAAAATCTGAGCCTTCTCAAATTCGTAAACACGCTAAGGCCTCAATAGATACTGATGTGCCACCAGTTTCAAAAAGTCAGTTGGGGTGTTTGTCCTCCGCCTGCGCGTTCGTGCGGACGGAACAGGTGGTAGCCCAGTTTCATATATAATTGGAGAGTGGGCAAGTGAGTTTACCAAGGCTACACTACCAGCATTCGTTGCATTGAGAAAAAACCAACACTCCGCAGAAACCATTTAAGCTCGAGGTCCCACTTCGAAAAGATTGTTCTGCCACAGATAATGCTAATAATTTGGCGCACACTTGGTCTATATATCCCGCAATTGAGAGAAAGAGTCATCCAACATAGCGCGTGGACTTGTTGCAAGTTCGGGGTGGGTAGCTATAACAGCTGTCTGACGAAGAAGAGTGGAAGATTGAGAGCGATTTCCTCGACCCGTCTGTTAGAGATCAGTACCTAGAGTCTAGCCGTTTTGACGGGTACGAATCTACCCTACCGCTGCTGCTTCAATCGCAGTAAGTACCTCCAAGTAGTTGTGACTTGTGTGGTTAGCAAGCGAAATGCGAAGCGACTTTTTGTGCGAGTCCAGAGCATAAGATTGCTAGGCTTCACCCCAGCACCGTGATACGTATTAGGTGGAATAAAGCTACAGTCACGAAGTGCTGGGATACATCTAATTTGGGCGACCCCCTCATAGCCACGTCGTCGTGAGTTCTATAGCTGGGTGTTTCATCTCTTTCGCAATGAAAATAGGGACAAAATGCGTAACTCGTGCAGACAAGAGGCAGAGAGCGAAGAACGTCTTCTTCTCGGCAACTGGCATTACAGTAAGTCTACAGGGTGGGATGCAGGGTCCAGGCGTCGGATAGTTGCTACGACAATTATCATTAAAAATAACCTTGCCCTTCTCACCAAGAACGACTTTTAAATCGTCAGCTACATGGATTTCGCCTTTTGTAAAGGCTAGATGATCTATAGTATGGTGCGTATAGGATTGACTCTCGATGCGAAGATACCTTGAGGGGCAAGCAGTAGGGCATAAGAGGTGGAGCTAAACTCTCAAAGGCAGTGGGTGCTCACTGACCCCTCACTTTGTGTCATTGTATAAACGGACAAACAAGTGTAAGATACAATTTGGTCCCTGCAATGAAGTATGCACTCTGTTGTCGTGTAGATAGATAGCACAACTCTACACCATAATATTTTGTGCCATTGTAAGGAAGATTACACTCTAGTATAACTTCGAATATTTAGAAGTTCGAGATATTTGGTACTAGTAAAGACGATAGGGGGTCATAAGAATTAGGTTCACGTTACACGTACGGTATTTGCCTCACGTCGAGCGATAACGATAGTTTTTGACCATGATCCAGCTCATAATTAGTATAATTCTAAAATCATTAATTCTAATTGTAATGGGGTCCCACGTACCCTTGGATGAAAGGGCGGGTCGCACAAGATATGCGACCGTACATAGGTGTGGATTACACAAGTCGGTGTAATCACACAGTGGTGTGGCTACACCGTAACAAGAAGCCACCACGTGGACAGTAATGCATATTACTATATTAATTAGGTTTCACTATATAAATTAGACCTTACTATATTAATTTAAAAAAAAACTATGGTTTTAGATGTTGCGGCTCTGCCGCAACTAAAACAATTAAATACAGCTTCAATTTTGAACGAAAGAGTCCCTTTACCTTGGTTATGGTTTTCAGTGCTGTTGGGGGCAGCGAATTGCGACCCGCTGCACTCGTATTGGTTCTGGGAAAGAACGTAAGGTCAGTCAGTGACCTTAGCTTAGCTTCCTCTAAGCAAAGAGTTACGACAGCCCCGCTACACAAATTTTGTGCCACTCTTGAATTAGTATATTCAGCTGTGTAACTATTAGTCGGTACCCGTTGCTGTGTGAAGAGTACTAACCCGTTCATGGTATATTTGTTAAGACAAAATTTTATCAAGCTCCGTTGCACAGGATATTTCGGTGTGAGCTGCACTAGTATTGAGAGTCTCCATGAAGATGGTGACCAGTTCCGTAGACCCTCCGTCGAAAGAAGGTGCGCCACATTAATTTATCACAGTGCTGAGTATTATCAAACTCTGCTACCCCCATCCCCATTGATGGATATAAAATCATTTCGATTGCATACGGGTATGCATGGTTAGGCGGCGCGAGCACTTGGGATTATGTCACTTCTTATCTTCACATCTCGGGGTTGATTTTCCATAGAGAAACTAAACGTTGGAGCAGTATAATCTCGCACGAGGCCACATGGCTTGGGAACCGGTCGTCGGGAGAATGACCGAATACATGGTCATCTCAGCCTCGCTCGTCTCGAGAAAAGGAGTTCTATTCTATCTTACCTTGAAGCGCTGGACGCTCAAATTGAGCAGCCTCATGATAAAAGTGTCACCCTCCCAGTGGCACCCCATCAGAATGCTTCTGGATGTGGATCACCTGCGTGTCATCTAAGCTTTTGGAAGCCTTCAAATGAACAATTACCTATTCCAATTTTCGGGCCGCTAGGTATGTTAATCCCTCAATACCAACTACAGACATGAGCTTATTAAGCGAGTCAAAAAATCGATCAACTTTCGTGCCATTTTCACTGTGTATACCTTCTACTCAGATTCGATCAACGAGTTGATGACAAGTGCTACCATGTTAAACGGGATTATCGGGTCCGAACGAAATTTGCGTTCATAAACGCACAAAAATTGAGTTTGTATGCTCTGCCCGGAAGCGAAGTCAAAAGCGAAATCAAAAGCCCCTCAAGTATTAATAACTATATCTGCTTTATAACGTTAAGAGTGGTATGTAGTTAGAATTCAATGTAGTTTCGACAGATTGATGAATATTTTCACTATTGTGACTCTATGTACTGCATATCATGAAGCGAGCGGCTTTTTGCCCCTTGTTTTTCTTGGATCGCATAAATCATGATCTCGTCAAACAGCATTTCTTCGACCTTACTGATACCTGATACGTGAAGAGCACTAGCTTTCAGCTTAGTTGCTCGCTAAAAGCCTTCTTAATTGCCTCACAACTCTGGGCCAACAGCCAATCTATATGCGGCAGAAATTCTCCACGAGCAAAATTCACGAGAGCATATTGCTTGCGATCAGTTGAGGAGCACTCTTTTCTCGGTGGAACATTTGGACACACGCTGTTGAGCTTCTATGAGAACTGCGTTTGCTAGCTAAGATTAATACGAATGACACTTTGCAAAAAGGGTGTTATATACGGCATACTGTACGTGAGATTTGCGTTTCTTGGCAAATTCGAATATGATTTCTGGAGGGTATATATCGTAATAATTCTAGTTTTTTATTAAAGCATTTTTTATCATGAGAGGGTACTTAAATTAATTAAAGACCTAAGTGTAGACTAATTTCTCCATTTTAGCGCTACGACCACAGAAGCTCGGGGCCATAGATTGAGCTCAGCTCATGGCACTTCGGCTTCTCGGACTACCGCCGAGAAGCGCGAGGCGTCATGATCCTTCTGATCATAAGCGTCCACGACGTTTGGGCAGCCTTGCCGAAGTGGCACTTCAAATTCCAAAGGGTTCTCAAACTTTTGGTATCCCCGCCACTTCACAAGATATTGGGTTTGACTTTGTCGAAGACGTCGACCCACAAGGCGTTCCACGCGATAATGAACGCCACCGTTCTCATCGGGAAGAGTCAGCGACGGACGATGACGACTTAGTCGACCGCCGTACGGTAAATTGCGATGCACTATGAGCTCTGGAAGACAAAGTCCGTCTTCATCCGCACTCCACCGAGCATCTTGCCGAGGTCGCATAACGCTGTGCGGAAACCCTCGAGAGGCTGGAGCACTTTGTGCACCGACTCCCTCACGTTGAGGACTATTGCGCTCTGTCGGAGCGGCTCCTAGCCGTCAAGCGACGGTGAAGTGCCTGGCACCATTGGAAACGGAAAGCGTTGCTCTCCGTGCTCAAAACTAGTTGTCGGCTCAACATCTGGGTGGCCGAGCGCCTATGGGCGCCGCCCGGGTGCCAACGCTTCTGCGGTCACTTGCGCCGAATACCGGTACGGCTTAAGCAATCCACATAAAACATCGGGTGATTGCGCAACCTTCTCGGAAAGCTTGGCGTATAAGCAGAGCCTCGCTTGGTCATGACCTTAAAAGGTCCGAAAAACTGTTGACGTAGCTTCGTCGTAAAGCCAGCAGAGCTGCATGTGTAGGAAGGTTTTCAGCATTTAATAAAAGTAGGTCTCCGACCTCAAAGCTCTTCACATTTCTTCTGCTTATACCGTCTGGCTTTTCTTTCTGCGTGTCTTGGCTTTCAGCCATCGCATCGCGAACATGTCGAAATATCCGCAATCTGGTAATCAGGAAGTCATCGCCTTCTTTTTGCACAATGAGAGGGCTGACATCAGTTAGCCATTTGGCTATTCCTCCCTCACCAAGCCCTGAGTCATAGGATGGCGGCGTCAGCGGGACGCGAGGATTAATAACCCTGTTCACGTAGAACGGCGTGTAACCAGTAGATGCATGCGCTACATTGTTCAAAGCGAACTTCACAAGTAGCAGCATGGCGCTCTAACACGTCATCATCTCAGCGAAGACGCTGCAAAGAACGTCTTTAAAGACGCAACTCAGGCGCTTAGTTTCATCATCGGTCTGCGAATGGTTTGACATTGACATAGTCAACTTGGTGCCCAGCCCCTTGAAGATCGTCGACAAAAAATTCCAGCAGATGCGCGGATCTCTGTCAGATAGAATTGACTCCGGGTGTCCATGTTGTCGAAAGACACGATCCCCAAACAGCGTCGCTGTACAGACACCGTCGATGGTGCCCGGCACAGCCGCAAGACAAGTCATCTTGCTTAAACGGGCGACAAAAACCACCACACCTGTTTGTTCGGCAGGCCAGACACAAAGTCCGTACTCATGGACCGCCAACACCCGGAGGGTACCTGTAAACTGGCCAGCGGAACGGTCGCATTCGGAGAGGGTTTTAACTCTTTCGATACGTCTCAAATGTGCACACAATGGGGCTCGTCCATTTGAACAGCTTCGGCCACCATTAGTGGCAACTCACAGAGCTGTAGGTCTTCTCACGACCAAGATAACAACTGAGTGGGGTCATAGAGAAATCGGTGCTTCAAATCCTGATCATGAGGAATCACAATTCGTGGTGTATTCGTCGAGTCGGTGCTATAATACAGCAACCCGTTTTTCAAAGAATATCGGCGTAACCGTGCGTGCAATCGCGCCGACATTTTCTTGTCCGAGTTTCCAAACTACTTGCTCCCGAGAGCCTGTAGCATCGCTACACACATACCATCACCCGCGTAAGCGGCGCGGATCAAATTCGTCACTGACGACGCCACCGTCGCGACATGAGCTAGCTCAAAATCCGGCCTGCGTGACAACGCATCAGCCAAAGCATTTTGCTTTCCCGGTTTATACTTTTCCTCGAAGTTATTTTCTGCAAAGATAAAAAGCCACCTGACCATACTCTGCGAGAGGTGAGGCGACTGAGTCGCAGTTGCTAGAACGCATGATTTGTGTAGATCGCAAACGGCTTTGAGCCAAGCAGGTGCACCCTGAAATTGACAAGTGCATACTTCATAAAAATTATTTTTTGTCGTGGACTGGGTATTTCTTCTTTGTAACCTCGAGCTGGCGAGAGTCAAGCGCGACCACCCGATCATGCCCCTCGGCGTCTGTTTGCAGCAGTGCAAGCAGATGGCAATGTTCGAAGCGTCACAGGCAACACTAAAAGGACGATCGGGTTCTGGCAACACCAGTATTGATGTATGAAGGAGGCTATCTGTGACCCTGTCAAAAGCCTCCCGCTGCTCGGTGTACCAACACCATTCTATATCCTTCTTAAGGAGATTCGACGATGGCCGTGCCATTTCCGCATAATTCGCGCTATACTTGTGCAAGTAGTTGGCAAGGCCAAGCCACGTGCGCAAGTCCTTTTGGCCGGCCAGTCCACAATGGTCTTGACCTTAGTGGGATCCACTCGAAGGCCACGATTCCCAATGAAGCACCCTGAAAAGAATTCAGCCGCTTTGCTGATAACATTGCCAAGTTAGAGTCGAGAGTAGTGGTCAAGCCGGCCTTGGTAGGGTCGACAATGAGACAGCTCGGGTCGGACATTGTGTCGACGAGGATGCGTCAAATTGTATTGCATATGTGAATGACTCAAGCTCTCTGCTGAAAGTGTACAATATCGGAAAGTCACACTGCATATGTTGCTTTACAGATTAATACTCGTTCGCGGCAAAGGCTTTCCAAGAGGCTAATTTCTCTCTGCCCAATAGGACAGGCAATCGCGACAATACTTAAGAAAACCATCTCGCCTTACAAAACACCGCGGTTGTCCAAATTCCTGCGCATCAGCAGCACCGGCAAACACCAGTCCAGTAAGTACTCGTGCGGTAAGTTGATGAAGTTGATACGTCAAATTACCTTGCGATGCAAATCAAACAAAGCTCACGCTTCTCCTTCATGTGTTGTGAATCCGAGCTTTGATGAACACAACATGCCTTTTATATACTAATTCAAAAAAAGTCAAACTGGTAATATACATATATCTGCATCCCGTATAATCTTTAACAGCCACGGCGGTATGCAAAGCTATCACTGATTCGTTTCAGAATGCGTTGTAGACAAAGAACAGATACCTCTAATATCAAAACGCTCTGCCATGACTATTCAATTATCTCGTAGAAGGACGAGCTTATAGTCGCTACAGCCAACTTCATCCTTATACTTGTTGAACATTTCTTGAAGCGCTGCAAAATACCTAGCATGGACTTGGTCGATGACATCCTGTGTGGGTTTTTCAATGTGGGGCACTTCAATGGGTTTTCCGACTACGATGGGAATATTGATTTTGCGTGGAATTGGAAGCATACCGCGGCCGTACGGAAAATATGGAAAAGGAAATGCAAGTTTCTTCACGAACCAACGCTGCAGCACGGGGGCTTGAATGTTATCCATTAACTCGCCCTCCTTGAAACTCAACACAGGCACGAGTGGCACGCCATGCTCAATGGCAAGTCGGATGAACCCCCTATGGTGGGTATAAACACGCACCTCAT
>NW_020187364.1:1045091-1052819 GCF_900000015.1 Plasmopara halstedii | reverse complement strand
TCCGAGCTGCGGGGCAGTGATCGAACACCTGACGGTGTTCTGTCTTAGGAGACACCCGCCACTTTCGGACAGGTTGTCTCCCGCGCAAGGCGCGTCAAGGTTCATCGAACCGACGTCCACGCTTCTCACCAGTATGGTTTGTCGCGGGAAAACGACAACACCCAGTAGGTGCGAAGGATCTACTGGGAAATGACTGTGTTCTATTGAGCCTTAAGGAGGTAGAGGTTAGCAGGGCCCAACCCCGAAGAGCTTAGCATGGAACGTGTGTGCAAGCCGGGCTTGCTGGTCGTGAAAGCGATCGTGAAGGGCGTTGAGAAGCCATGGAAGATCCTGATCATCTTCGAGTGTCGGGTAATTATGCTCGGCGCTCCACGATGGAAGGAAGTCGGCTGTATGCTGAGATGCTGGAAGCGCGGTTGAGTGAAATCGTCATTGTTTGCTTAGCAACGGGGACATGTGTCACGGTGCCGAGGGTGGCTGTGGGTCTCGGTGTCAAGTCTTAACTTTGATAGCGTGGAACGCTGCTTAGTCTTAGACTTGGATTCGAAGTATGACCTCATTCTTGGTATGGTATGGCATGGTTGGAACACCATGAGCCATGGATCGATTGGAGGTCAAAGACCTTGGGCTACACGCATGTCTTCTGGTGGAGCTTTGTTGAGTCATGAACCCACCTCTGATTAGGTGGCACATTTGACCAGTGAACGTGCTGGAGATCGGAGTATCCAAGTTGTCGAACACTGAAGGTGTATCGGAAACATAGCTCGTGGGCTGAACGTGGAGTGACACGTAATCCACTGAGCATTGCTCACGTTTTGAAGCAGTCGCTGCATGCCACGAGTGGCATGGTTGGACAAGGACCGCGGCATCTTTGGCAAGGCCCTTCAGATACGCGTGGAGTGGCACGTTATCCACTGGATGAAGACTGCGGAGCTAGCAGCTCTTCGTCGGATGTTGTAATACCAACAGGGCTCTGGTGGAGCAGGAATTGGGGCTAACACTGGACGACGCTGAGTGCTTGTTTTCACTGGTCTCGCCAAAACGTAAAATTTCTGTGGAAAGGCAACAGCGACGTTGTATGCTAGCTGCAAGGTGCCGGTAGTCGACCCTGACCCAGGATGTGTCTACCGTGTACGAAAGAGCACAGTTATACACCCTCGTCAACGGTATGACGGCGACGTCACCCTCGAGGCTATTCCTGCGATGGATGCTCTTCTTGAGCTGGACGAGATGACCTTCGAAGCGTTCGGCGGTGCCTTGAAGGCAGACAATCTAGCCGAGGCGGTCATTATAAGACCGAAAGAGGAGATTAACTCGATGTTGCTTCTGGATGAAGCTGACACTAAGCGGGTGCTAATCGCACGAAGTAAATTGTCGATCCTGAAGGATCACTCGGATCCGTACTAATAATTGGTAATGGAATTCTAAAACATCGTCTCTAAAGACCCGCATCGTTCCTACTTCCGGACCGAAGTATGCGTCATAAGATTGATCTGGATCGGGGAACCAACAATTGCTCATGATAGCGAGTGATATTCTGCTGACTGCGGAAAGTACTCCGAGTGGGATGCTCTTTGAGTGGCTGATGATGCATCAAGGGCTGTCAAATACACCAGTAACATCAAATCGTCTTGTGACGCAATTTTTCAGGCCCACCGGGCGTATGCACAGACATACGTTGACAACATCTTTGTCCACAGTCGTGCGGAGCACGGGAGGACAAATGAAGAGATTCACATCGTCAATTTAAAGGCGGTGCTCGAGTGCATGCGCGCGAAAAAGCTGTATGCTAATGCAGACGAGTGCATCTTCGGCGCCGAAAAAATTTCCTTTTCAGGGTATTGAATTTCGAAGCGTGGCCTTCGAGTGGATATTGTCCCGATCAATGCCATTGTGGACTGGCCGGTTCCAAGAAACCAAAAGGACTTGCGCAAGTGGTTTGGCCCGCCAACTACTTGCACAAGTACAGCAAGAACTACGCAGAAATGGCACAGCCGTCGGCAAATCTCTTTAAGAATGTTGCGGAATGGTGTTGGAACATCGAACATCGGGAGGCTTCTGGCAGGGTAAAAAAGCTTCCCATATGGACATATACTGGCATTGTCAAACCCTGATTATTGCAGTGTCGTCTGGGACGCTTCGGACTTTGCGATCGGCTTTGCACTGCTGCAAGCAGACGCCTAGGGGCGAGATCGGGTGAACGCGTTCGAATCTCGTCAGCTCAAGGCTGCAGTGAAGAACTCCCCAATTCACGGCAAGGAATTACTTGTGGTGAAGTATGCACTTGTCAAGTTCAGGGTGCACCTGCTCGGCTCTAAGCCGGTCGTTATCTACACTGATCATGCATCACTACGTACTGCGACTCAGTCGCCTCGCCTCTAGCCGAGAATGGGCAGGTGGCTCTCCTTTTTCGCATTAGAGGTGAAGATTAAGCCAGGAAAGCAGAATGCTTTGGCTGATGCGTTGTCACGCAGACCAGATTATGAGCTGGCTCATGTCACGATGGTGATGTTGTCCGTGACGGAATTGATCCGCGCCGCCTATACAGGTGATGATATGTGCTTAGCTCTGCTACGGGCCCTCGGGAGCAAGGAGTTTGAAAACTCGGACATGAAACGGTCGGCGTGACTGCGTGCACGGTCGCACCAATTATCATTAAATAATGGATTGCTGCATTATGGCACCGACTCGACGGTTACACGAGAATTGTGGTTCCTCATGATGAGGTTGTGAAGTTCATGAGGCCCATGACTGGTCATCTCTGTCGTGAAGAGAACCTACTGCTCTGTGAGTTGCGACTACTGGTGACCCAGCACATATTTGCGCACGTGTGATACGTGTCAAAGGGTGAGAGCCTTTTGCGAATGAGGCGGCTCTGCTGGCCGGATTGCCGGTACCCTTCGGGTGTTGGCCGTAAGTTGGACTTTGGGTTTGGACTGCCAAAGGTACCGGCGGGCAACACGGGTGTCGTAGTCTTCGTCAACCGTTTGAGCAAGTTGGCTCATCTTGAGGCGGTGTCGATACAGCGACGCTGTTTGTGGATCGTGTCTTTTTACAGCACGGACCCTTGGGGTCAATTGTCTCTGACAGAGACCCACACTTCCCTAGGAAGTTTCAATCGGCAATCAACAAGGGGCTGGGCACCAAGTTGGCTTTGCCATCAGCGGCCCATCGCAGACCGATAATCAAACTGAGCGCGTGATTCGCGTCGTTGAAGACCTTCAACGCAGCGTCTGCGCTGAGACACCGAAGCACTGGAGCGCTATGCCTCCACTTGTGGAGTTTGCTCTGAACAATGCCATGCATGCGTTTACCGGCTACACGCCGTTCTAAAGGAACGGGCTTGTTAATCCTCGCGTCCCGCTGACGCCGCCATTCCATGGATCAGGGCTTGGTGCGGGAGGAATAGCAGAGCGGCTAGCTGATGTCAACCCTATCACTGTACGTAAGGAAATCGATGACTTCCTGTCTACCAGGCTGAGAGTCTGACGACACGTCCACGATGCGATGGCTGAAAGCCAAGACATGCAATATGCAGACGTACAGGTATGGGAAACATAAAAGCTTTGAGGTCGGAGACCTGGTTTTTGTAAATGTTAAAAACCTTCTTACCCATACAAATTCTGCTGTCTTTAAGACGAAGCCCCATCCGTTTTTTTTCGGACCTCTCAAGGTTGTGGCCAATCGCGAACATGCGTATTCGCTGAACCTTCCGAAACGAATGCGCACCTAACCAGTGTTTTGTGTGGGGTTGCTTCAGCCGTACCGGGGTCCGGCGCAAGTTAGCGCGGAAAGGTTGGCGCTGGGGCGGCACCCACAGGCGCTCGACCATCCAGAGCTCGACCATCAACTGCTTTTGAGCACGAAGTGCAATGATCTCTATCCCAACTATGCCAAGCGCACAACCTTCGCATGATGCGACGCATTCGTCTGCCCAACGGCTAAAGCCGCTCCGACAGTGCGCGATAGTCCCAACTTGAAGCAGCCGGTGCACAACGTGATCCAAGCTCTCGATCTCTTCCGCGCAGCGGTACGCGACCCAGCATGACGCTCGGCGGAGTTCCGACTTTGACGAACCTGTCCTCAAGAATTCGAAGATCATCACGAGTCATCGAGAGACGATCGCCCCAGTCGTCATCGTCCGCCGCCGACTCTTGGTGGTGTCCACTATCACGTGGAACGCCTTGTGAGTCGACGTCGTCGCCAAAGTCAAACCTAGTAATTTGTGAAGTGACGGGGATACCCTGACTTCGTTTGAAGTGCCACTTTGGCAAGACTTCCCAGACGTCGTTGACGCTTATGATCAGAGGGACCATGACGATCCGCGTCGACGTCGCCCCGCGATTCTCGGCAGTAGTCAGGAAGGTCGAAGGTTCATGAGCTGAGCTCAAGCTATGGCCCTGAGCTGCTGCGGTCGTAGCCTCACTCGTGTGAGAGACTACAGAGCTCGCGAGAGCGCGATGAATAAACCCATACGTCACAGGGCGACAATCAAAAAAAGTCGGCGAGGCGCCTTGAGTTTGGCAAAATCGAACCAAAGATAGCGTTCCATGCGCGCGTCCACTTCCTTGTAGCTCAACTGTAAATTGTACAGCAAGGAAATTTTCCGATGCCATTGCACCTATCGTTCGAAGCTTCGTCATCTGCAGCGGCATTGCCAGGGGCGAGCACCACAGGAATCATCCGCATCGTGGGTACAGGAGGTCTCCTCTTTGAGCACGAATCGAGTGCAGTACGGATTCACTAGGATTTCTTGAGGAACCAAGACGGGAGCTCATAGGGCTTTTCGTTGGTCAAGCTCAGCTTGTGTAGTGACCGGAAGCCCGACCACATAGACGCCTAACGATCAAGTCATAGCGTCTTTTGCTTCTGTAGCGGGATCCGCCGAGCGAAAGTCGTAATTAACACGAGGGTCAGGGACTGACCGTGGACGTGCGCACAGGAGAGCCGCTCTGCGGACAGCATCCAGCTGCTGCTTCCGTGCCTCGTCGAGGTGCCTGGTAATGATACCACTTCCCCTGTTGATCGAGAGCTCGAGGATTGGACACGGCATCTTCAAAATTTGAGCAGGGATCACGTCGCACTGCTGGGACACCTCGCTCTCTTCTTCTCCCCAACCTGGGAAAGGAGTATCCGACTCGTAGTCGACTTTCTTCAAATCCTCGATGAGGCAATCCATCGCCCGTGGCGGGCGCGGTGCGCGGGCGTTCTCGGAACCAGCGATGCTGGATGATGTCCTCGACGCAAGGCTAATTGAGCAGATAATGCGTGACGAAATCTTGGTGATGTTGTGGTGTCTTAGACACGTGAGCCTCGTTCGATGCGATAGTTGAACGTAAACTGTAGGTCTTCACAATCTTGTGTCAAGGGGTTTCACAGTCTTGTGTCACGGGGTTTCACGCACCCTGGTATGAAGGGTGTTGATCACATGAGATGGTGTGATCACACAATGGTGTGGGTTACACAAGACGGTGTGACCACACAATGGTGTGGCTACACTTAAACAAGAAGTCAATACGTGGCTGGAACAGCCAGTAGTTATACATGTAATTTGGTTTTACTAGATAAATACAAAACCCACAGATTTAGATATAGGCGAATTTGACGCAAATAACACTGGGAACTACAGTTTACATTTCAAACAGAAGAGTTAATTAGCCTTGGGTTAAAGTTATAGTTACCCTTGGAGTAAATCCGCTACACTCATACTGGTTCTAAGTATACAACGAAGGTCACCGACCTTAACCAAGCTTCCTCTAAGCAAAAGAGCCACTGCTATCCTGCTGCATGTGGGGTTCGGCCTGGTATCATATTTAAGTCCTGGCTGCGGGCTGTATCAGCTCTTTCGTGGGTATGGGCAGGGTGGTGTCACACAACCTGGAGGCGATGGCGAGAATATCTATATCGCGCTTTGTACCAAGCATCAAGCGACATTCTACTTCTTAATATCAAGTCACTGAGATTTCATGTTCCGTTCCACTCCTGTATAAGGTGAACGAATGCAACATCTGGGCGTTATTAACGCAGACTAAAAGTGGATCGAAGCTTTCTCAGTGCAAGGTGCATGGTAACTTCGTGCAAGATGGTGTTCGTCAGCTTTTTAAAAGAATGTATCTTAAACGAAATGCAATGAGTGCAATATCATTGATATTCCTTCTTTGAAAAGCAGCCGGTTCCATGAGGACATTTATTTAGTCCAACCGCTTACTTCACCTTTTAGGCACACACTTTGCTGCCTACATGTGCGGTTTTTAATCAATTTGATCCTTTAATTCCATATGACGTGAACAGCAACTTGACCTTGCACGCTAGCGTGTATAAAAAACTTGCTGCCTCCTCTTCTCTTTTCTTCTGCTCACAGATCTATCTAGTAACGCCGCACTCAGTAGAACCTTCCCTTTTCAGTACTCAAGCCAAGAAAAAAGAGATGGTGATTCAGAATTGTTTCGAAGTTGCTAGAATATAGATTCAATTTCTCTTGGAAGCAGCAAAGCAACCAGCGCCATAACGCCACTCACGAAGTATACAATGCGGATACAAGAATCATTCATATTTCTATCTAGATTTCGGATTATACGTAAAAAAGCATGAGCCCGTCATAATCAAAGTGGAAGTCACAGAATGGTTTGGTGAGGCAACTATTTCCCTCGTGGTTAAAGATGACAGCTTTTTTCTCTACAAAATCACAGTTCCATTTGTATTGAAAATATATAAAATTTGGATTTAGATTCCTTATGTTTTAGATTCCTTATGTTCATGATTTCTACTAAAAAAATATGTTGTCACCTCCGTCCATGCAAAAGCTATTAATTCTGCTCGTGCTCTTGCTCCGTGCTGACGCAGCGCGCGCTGAAAGCTGCGATGATGATTGTGCATCTGTTTCGTGCCTTCCCGACTGGTGGCGTAACATCGTTGCGGCACAATTGGTCGTAGCTGCCGTGTTGGTCTTCTTCGCCACTTTCCTACCTCGTGTGCTCGTCCGGTTGCTCATCTTCGTATTCACTAAGCTTCCGTTTATGCGCCAGTACGATCACAGAATATCATTTCTTAACTATCCTGACGATACAAGTGTTTGTTAATCGATTGTTTGTCGCCATCCAGAGTTGCTGAAGACTTTCGAGAATCATGTGTCGGATCCACATCGTATTTCATCTCGATGTCGCTAGTATTATTGTCGCTAGCAGTCTCGCAGCTCCGCAAGTTCTTTTGTCATCTTCCTACGTACATTTGGGGCGTATTTTTCCTCTATTGGCTCTATTCGCTTTTCAATGTCGTCGAGAGTGTAAGAAATCTTTGAAATGCTTTTCTTAAACGTCTATGCTTACACTTCTTGTAGTTTGCTATCCGGCGCTTTGTTGGTACAAATGGAGATTTTTCGAAAAAGATGGTAATTTCCGAGTCTGTCAAGGTAAAAATAATGTTATTGATCGGTAATATTTGCTTAATTAGTAAATTTAATACTCAATTGCCACCAGATATTAAGGTTAACAACGCTCTTGATTATCGCGTTGATCATCTATTCGTCTGCATTGGGAAGTAGTGCTACACTGAAATACTCTGTGCTGGGTGTGATTGGTTTAGCTATCGCATTAGGTTTCGTACCATCATTTCATAATGTTGTGGGTGGACTCTTTCTTGCCTTCAATTCCCAGTTTAAGATTGATGACTTTATTCGCGTGGGTGACGCAGAAGGTTTCGTTCATCGCGTGTCGCTTCGATACACGTCCG
>NW_020187364.1:1044882-1045081 GCF_900000015.1 Plasmopara halstedii | reverse complement strand
AAAAACACGATCTACAAACAGCGTTGCTGTACTGACTCCGTCGATGGTGTCTGGCACCTCCGCCAAATGAGCTATCTTGGTCAACCGGTCGACGAATACCACGAATACCACGACACCCGTGACGCCCGCAGAACCTTTCGGCAGGCCAAACACAAAGTCCAAACTCATGGACTACCAGCACCCGGTGGGTACCGGTAAA
>NW_020187364.1:1040467-1044872 GCF_900000015.1 Plasmopara halstedii | reverse complement strand
GTATACTCTTGGAAGTCAAGCTTCCTCTGTGCAAGGTGCCGTGTGACCCGTCACAATACTGTTCAATGTCATTTCGAAACACATTTATTGTCCTTCAATGCTATGTTTAAATTTACAGTAGGGCCATTTGCGCCAATATGCATTGCTCACCTTACGCCTGTTAGCGATTGCTCGCAGGCTTGACCGAGTTCTAGAGCCGTCAAAGCTTTCTTGTCATTTGTGTTATCAATAGAGTGAAACCTATCCATGTTATCCTTTTGTGTTATATCACGACATATTATGTCGCTGAGTCCAATTATTATGTCCCGCTATTGCGTATACTTGTCACGCTTTGACGTCGGTTCTTGTTCCCTTAGCTGCAGTAGTAAATGACAAGACACTGCCAGCCCACAAAAGCTATGCCAAAGGTGTGGCCAAAATGTGCGATATGTCAGCTTGCAAAAATTATGCCACTGTCCTTGGGTGAAGTTACAACAAAGCGTGATAATTTGTATAATTTAAAGGTGCCTGCAGTCAAATCTGTTCATCTGTTCGAACTATATTTCTGTAAAATAAGCGCACGGCAATATTGGTATTGTGGCCTGTGTGGGCTGTCTGAGCAAGATGACCATCAAATTGCTGCCAGTGATAATTTGACCGATAAGGTTGCAGCCAAGCTGATTTGTGACAAAGCGTCTCGTGACCAATCTTGAAAGTCGTTGCATTTTGTGGTGGCGTTCTGTCGAACACTTTCATTATCATCTAATTGGCATATGTGCATCGGTGTACTGCAATAACGCTTACATATAAATGGCCCATGAAGTAACGGAGTGACGATGGCACACGGAAGGTCAAAGGTACCAGGAGTGCTATGAGTTGTAGATGTGTTAAGTATAAGACTTATACCTTGATGAATATTCTTTGCGCGCAGAAAACTTCGGCTTTTAGAGTCTGCATTAACAGATCACAGAGGTTGGGTACGCACTTTCGACCGGTCTGCTATTTCAAAAGAGACGTATACATACGATAATTCTAATTAGACTGGTACTAAATTCGCATGTTTTGCCGCAGCTCATAGTGAGCAAAACGCGCTGTTTCACCCTTCTTAGGCTTTGTAAGCCAGCTTCAATGATGCGGACGTTTGACAAAACCGTCGGTCAATGCTTGCATCTGCAAACTACCAATCACGACAGGGACGTCGAAGCTGCTAATAACCCCTCTCGTCTCCCTGAGAAACCACCGACCAAGCGTTCAACGAGGTCGGCTTCGCACTCAAATGGTATACGTGCTGCGACGTGCCATTCAGCTTCTTCATCAAGGGAGATAATGGCTGAAGGCATGCCTAGTTGTAAGCGATAATTGCACCTGAAAATATTGTTGAAGTGTCTCGTATGGTTTTAGAAGCCCATGCAAAGTACTGGTTGTGTATGTATTTTTTTAGGTTGTTAAGAGTGTATCGCGATCGCGAGCTGCCCAATGTAATACGGTCGCAGCTTAGCTTTAAGGACATCATGTAGGCTGGATTGTAGCAATTTATAGAAATTTCTGCCTCACAACATATGTGTGTGCATCTGGTATCGGAGTATTTTTTCATAGATACTGGCTCTCAAGCATAGCTTCACGCATCCTGGCATTCGGCTCGATAAATACAATTGCTGAGTTGCTACGAAGTGTAGCCGGGTGACATTAGCAAGTTATTACACAACCCTTCCGCCGCCATAACCGGATCCACTTCTTGGCGGTGCCTTATACCATTAAGGGTTAAATAAACCATTCATGTTGAATGGACTCAAGCCTTTAGAGGTATGGTATACGTCCTTGAATGCTGACCCGAAGAGTGGTAGAAACAGCACCAGTACTGCAGTATATCTGTGTAATTGCTTTGGAGGCTAAACTCCTCCCGAAAATAACACGGCTTGTCCGACCATTTGTTCGTGAAAGACCAGCAGCTGATATGTCCCATCTGGTGCCAAGTACCTTACAAACGTTTCACTTAAATGCACGAAGCTGATTCTGGTACGATGGCTACAGCCAACTTATGTTGGCGAAACACTTTGTCGAGGAAGCGTTTTGCTGTATCCCCACCGGTCGTAATATTGCTGGTAGCAGCGAGGTGAGCATTCTTACTCAGCTGACCCACAAAGTCCACGAAGCCGGCTCTTCCTGCGCCATCTTTTGGGAGATCAAAATAAATGTCTATATTTTTTAGTGCCAGCGCTCTGCCGGAACTGGCAGACTGGCCGAAGTTGATGCGGCGGCGAAGATTTAATCCACTGACACCTCCCACACGTGTGCTTACCCACTTAAATTTTTGAGCACCGATGCATAGTTCAATCTTTGTAGCATGTCTTCTCGCTTTCGAGGTGAACACAAAGGGACATACTGTGCCTTCAACGGTATTTTGTTCTTCAGATCCTCATCCAAAGTCACCACAACACGCTGATTGTTATGTGGGTTAATGCTGTAAGAATTCAGCTAGCCGTGGGATGAGACGCGCAAGCACGCGGTTTGATAAGGAAGTATTCAGGATTCAGTAAATTAAATAACATTTTATTTGAAATTAAGTAAAAGGCTATCCAAAAAGACCCTTAAAGACGTCACACAAACTTGCACTTGAGACGAGGACTTGGTATAAATGCAGTAAATCTGAAACTGAATTCATAGTACTCAAAGCTACATGAATAAAGCCACTAAGCTCCTGGTGTGTATCACAAACGCCTACTGCGCTCTGTCGAAGGGGCTTGTGACGATTGCCAACTTTGCTGCCAGGCACATGATTCGGTTAAAAAGCACTTCGTGATGTTACAAAAACTTATTCTGTGAGATTAGTCTCCAGGGTGAAGAGTTGGTGACTCTTCGTAGTCAAATGGGGAAACTTCACGATCAGCTTGATCGCCCGCAAATGGTATTATAGGATTGTTGAATCCGCTTGAAAGGTACGAAATGGTTCTGTCCAACTTTGATGCCAGGTGCGGGTGCGTGTGTGGAGGCATGTCTAGCGTATATGCATCACCATTGCATTACTGCCTTGAACAGTCCAAAAAGACTATAGTGTAAGAAATGTTACATCTGACGCGTACCTTATATGTATTGCCTCATTGTTTGGTGATGTAATTTATCGCAGCGCGCAACAACCTAAAATTAAGGTGACGCGAAGCTTACATATCAAGCGTACCTGGATGTTACCTTATTTAAAGTTATTCTAAGCGTAGAAGTATGATCATCATCTTGTATGCACTGCCAAAGATCTGGCAACGACATTGCTGTACGCAACGACGCACGGTCTGCATAGAGACAAATAAATCAAAATGAAGGTACATTCTGATCGTGGCAAGGGCATTTCAATTGTATGTAACCCCTTTTCACGAACAATTAATTCCTCTCTGCCACTATATGCTGGCGAGATTGAAATATAATCGTGCATTTAAGCCGATCGTCATCTGCTTGGAATACAGCACACTGCCTATGACAATGGCAGTAGTATCAAAGGCGACAAAAATAGCTGATCTAGATCTAGAAAGCGCGACATCGGGACACACATGAGGATCTCAATCACAGCATTGGAGCTGCCTCTTCTGACATGCCCCGGTACTATCTGACACCTTTTCTAGAAAATCTCGTGATGGAAAATGCCATGTCAGCCCAATGTGCACTATACTTGTGCTAATAAATCACCAGGTCAAGCCTCTTCCAAAGTCGCTTAAGACAAAAGCACCATTTACTCAACAAGTTGTTTTTGTTGCAGAATCTGCCCGTAGGCCATACGTCATGATGAAGCAACCCAGAACAAAACGCTTGTCGGCTCTAAGAACACGCTTTTTGATTGTGGTAATAGGCTTAGTTTGTAAGCAAAGGCTGCAAATGTTTATTATGGCTGGATCGCGCTGCGCCTACCGAATACCGACGCTTTCCCTTGAAGATTGAGTCCACCTTACATAAGCATGACCATTCTCGATTTGAAGCCGAGACTGATAAGTACGCAATGCGCAGGAGTTGTATGCTAAAACATGTGAAGCATTTGCGGATATTGCAACGCTTCTCGGCAGCTAAGAGATAAACTACTCTCTTCTCGGCATGGCTGGGGTCCAACGCCTCTGTTGCGCGCATAGGACTTTCACTGCCGGTACAGATTTCGGCTCTACTACGCGTTATGTGCAACACCGATCCTCCCCCTAAAGGGGTGATATGAAAGAAGAAATTCTTTATTCGAGCCGTACCCGCTCGTGGACACTTCGCAAAGATATTTAGTGTAATTGTTCCCATGAAAGGAGCAGGCGCCATTGCGGTGGTAAGGTTCATCAGCTCCAGGTCATGTTCCGCACGCTATCGTCTCCTTTGACGGGCAAACAGTGTAACGGGGTTACACGAACCCTAATAACAGGGGTGTGTGCGTGTCACACCAGATGTGCATAATGTGACCACACAC
>NW_020187364.1:1040088-1040457 GCF_900000015.1 Plasmopara halstedii | reverse complement strand
ATTAAATAGTAAATTTACACGGTGATGGGTGGGGCAGTTTAAGTGAAAATAAATGGAACAAGTTTTGTTGACGTAAACTTTCCAAAGAACTTTAAGAGTTTATAACGCACGTGGCTAAAAAAGAAAAGAAAACCCTTGTCAAAAGTCGACGCAAATCTATGTACAATTTTCGCTCTTTAACGGGTCAATCTGATGGAGGTTATATGCGGCAGATAATATAACTATCGTCGCTATTAGACTCAAGTCCAGAACATTGCGAAGTGTCGTCCACGTTCTGCTCGACATGAAAATCTTTGATCAAGCCACTCGCTACCAAGCTTTCATACATGACAAAGCCGTTCTGAATATTTACCACAAAGAGCCCAGACC
>NW_020187364.1:1037795-1040009 GCF_900000015.1 Plasmopara halstedii | reverse complement strand
ACCTCTTTCTTTTGCTCGTTATTGCCGCCTTTGTCGTTTCGAATGGTATTGCTTCGTTGGCAGCTACGGACAGTAACAAAGCACGATCTCTCAAAGCTGCTGAGAATGAAGTCGAGGTTGTGACTCATGCGCTCGATGGCAAGAGGTTTCTTATGCAAACGGAGAATGTGAAAGTTAGTGGCTCACTAAAAGGGAAGATTGCTGCCAAATGGTCAGAATTTGGAGGAGCTTTCAAGAAGTGGTGGATTTCGATCAAGAAGTTTTTCGGATTTAAAGAAAAGAAGAAGAGCAAGCTACAAAATGCGAAAGACAAAGTAGTTAAAAGTTCAGCTAGCGGTTGGAAGAAGGTGAAAAAGGCTAGTGGAAACGCCAAATCGAAAGTGACGCACACAGCTTCTCAGACTAAAAAAAAGATAGGCGATGCTGCAGATGCTGCATTTGTGCCCTTATCATTTTTGGCCGAAGCCGCGGTATCTATCGCTCGACGACTCAGTTTGCGAGAGAAAAGTGCCAACTAAGCACAGTGGACACCACCTGCATGGACAGCAAGCCAGTCACGTTGCTGGTTAGTGATAAGGTTTGCCAGAGTCTAGTTCAAACGATAATGATTAGAAATGTACGTAGATTAAAAATCGCTATTTGCCTCTTAAAATTCAATGAAAATCACGTCAAAATCACTTTAATTGCACCCAAAATTACCAATGGACGAGAAAATCAAATTTATTTCAATTTGAAATCATCATATTCAGACTTCAGCTGTTGTATCCGAAGATAGTTGTATAATTTGCTGTTTATACTTGCAGAACACAAATAGCTCTACTTTTCAAGGCATGCGCATGCGTGACTTAAGGATTTAATGAGATTAAAGTTTTTTTTCTGGCTACTTTCGAAGTAGTACCTGCCATTTCTTCATACACATATAAAGACGACAAGACGCACTTCTCAGCTATCGCCCTGATTCAGCTCTCTGTTCTGACCAATCTGAACATCAATGAGTCCCCCGCTCTGATCGTGAATAAGACGAGAGTCATGCCTCATTACTATTATCAATACCCATTACCGTGCTCAGAATGTCATCGTCCTGTTGGACAAGCACAGCGACACTGCGCAAAAGTGACCGCTCCACAAATTCCACTCCACTCGATGCTCTGACTGTACCTATTCATCTGAGCGTACCAGCACTGAAACTCTGCTTTCGTTCACCAGATAGAAAATGTCAGTGAGCTTTTGCCGAAAGCGCGGTCTTCGTGATTGACGCGCTTTACCGAATTTCGGCAATGATGCCGAGGCGTTCTTCGATAAGAACACTCCCATGACTATCCGAGTCCTGGCAGACCACGTCCGCCCTCAAATGGCTAGACATAACCCGACCATTGTCTACGGGAGGATATAATCACTGCGCTCAGCTTCCGTGTTGCATTAGTCTCGTCATCTGCGCCATTTTCCATCGGAGGAAAGTGTTTCGACGCCCCACCGTGGAACCATGACTAATTTAACTCATTATCAACATACTGGACGTGGCCCGAGTAGTCAGGTTTGCTTTGGTCCAAGCACAAAGTAAAGTCTTCAAGTCATAAGTTTGCATACCGATCGACGTCGCCAGAGCGCCGGTACATAAGCCCTACACGCCGATGCGTGTGGGCCTTTCGCTCACATCCAGAGTAAAGCTGGCAAAAAATTGCTCCGCGAGTGTTATGTAAGCCTACAGGCCATTACTCCCCAGGAGTGCTGTCTGCACTTCGAGCAGCTGTTTGATAAAATGCGTACTTCCACGAGGAATGCACCGTGAGGACGAGAAGCTGGCAAAAGAGCCGCTGAGTATATCACAGTATAAGTATAATATCACTTCGCGCACTAGACGAGAACAAACAATTCATCTATCCCGCCGTAAGGCTTTACAAGCTGCATCAACAAAGCGGGTACCGACCTGAGTGTCGTCTCATGCCTGACATTGTGAAGCCTAATCACGAAGCGAACATCGAGCTGATAACCTATCACTTCAAGTTCCTGCTGGTAAAAGCCACGCTCCTCTCCACGGAAAAATGTAACAGTGGCCGGACAAGAGTCTTAGCCACCTCGCCTCTCACTAGTGCGAAGCACGCTGCGATATGCAACCCTGTCTTTTCTACAGGGTAGATGAAGGCCGAAAGCGCGCCAGGTCGTAAGCGATCACGTTGCGAACCTCGAATACCTACAATATGTTTGACTGAGGGT
>NW_020187364.1:1037529-1037643 GCF_900000015.1 Plasmopara halstedii | reverse complement strand
ACGTGTCAATGCAGCCAGATGAAGGTACTGACGATGACGTGGATATGAATGATGGTGAAAATGAGCCTACAAGCGGCGGAAGGGAAATAACACCATATCGGCGGGTGCAAGATG
>NW_020187364.1:1037429-1037519 GCF_900000015.1 Plasmopara halstedii | reverse complement strand
AACAGCATCTGACAGCACTTCTTCATCTGTAGTTGACTCAACATCATCAGCAACTTGAGCTTGAAAGTGGTCTGGACTGCCACTATCAAA
>NW_020187364.1:1037159-1037272 GCF_900000015.1 Plasmopara halstedii | reverse complement strand
AAACCGATAAGCCTTTTCATGTTCGGAATAGCCAACGAATCGACAAAGTTTAGCGCGGGTATCGAGTTTGCTTCGGTTTTCTTATGGAACCGTCACAAAAGCGTGACATCCAT
>NW_020187364.1:1037048-1037149 GCF_900000015.1 Plasmopara halstedii | reverse complement strand
GCGTTGTTTATTGAACCAGAAGCATCCGTTTGACGTGACAGCAACAGTTAACGCACTCTGTCAGCAGCTGAAATATCATGTCACATATGTTTGTGGTGCTT
>NW_020187364.1:1036969-1037038 GCF_900000015.1 Plasmopara halstedii | reverse complement strand
GGTGCTTCCAGACGTGCTAAAGCGTTGCAGACGCATCCGTTTGACGTGGCAGCAACAGGTAACGCACTC
>NW_020187364.1:1030280-1036959 GCF_900000015.1 Plasmopara halstedii | reverse complement strand
GCAGAAGATGTCGGCGTCGACTGCGTCCATGACGCCACCGTCGACGACGGATGACTCCGCTCGACCCAAAATGCTCATGGTGAGTGGTAAGACCTTCGAGGGCAAGGATGGAGAGAATCTTCTGATCTGTGTGAGAGAGGTCGAGATGGCCATGGTGTCCGCCATGTTCCAGAACGAGCAACAGCGCGTGGCTCTAGCTATATCCAAGCTCGGTCGAGCGCGAGGTCCAAGAGTTGCATACTCTCATTGCCGGGATTGCAGTAGATCCTCTTTTCGAGGTGGTCACGGTGACCGTCTTTATTGAAGGCCTCCGCACTGGCGTGGCCAGAATGAAAGTCCTCCGTTGCACACGTCTTCTTCTAAAAAAAGCAGCGGATGTGGCATTGAATGACGAATCCAACTTTAAGTCGGCACTCTTCGCCGCTAAGCGAACAGTGACGATGTGACTCAACCGCGCTTTCAGCGCCTCAGCACACAGCTGGCTTCCTTCCATCGAGAAGCGTCAAACATAACTTTTCGCCACCCCGAAGTCGATCTGGATCTTTCATGGCTCCTTAAAGCCCTTCACGGTCGCTTCCATGACAGCAAGCTCGGCTTACATACACGTTCCGTTTTAAGAGCACGGAGCTCTTCGGGACTCCTGCTGCCCTTTACCTTTTTAAGGCTCGGCAGAACTCAGTTCTTTCCCGCGACAAACCAGAAGACTGGTAAGAAGCGGGACGTCGACTCGATGAACCTTAACGCGCCTTCGCATGGGACATCCAATTCGAAGTCTCCACAGACAAAACACCGTCCAGTGCTCGAACGCTGCTCGGCAGCTCGGAGCTCTGCCTCCTCGTTCTCAGCATAGCTGAGATTCATGGACTCAGGTCGGCTCGACGAGCTGCTAGAGTGTACATGTGTCACGGTGCCGAAGGCCCCACCGATCCTCGGTGTCAGTTTTTTTTACTTCGATAGCGTGATACGCTGCTTAGTCTTAGATTTGCATGCAAGTTATGACCTCATCCTTGCTATGACATGGCTGGAACACCATGAGCCATGCATCGATTGGAGGCCGAAGACCTTGAGCGCTACTCGCACGTCTCCTGGTGGAGATTTGTTGGATAACGAATCCACCTCTGCTTGAAGGCAAGAACGCTACTAGCGCGGGCACCGGACCGAGACGGTCAACGTGCTAGAGATCGGAGTATCCGAGTTGGTCAACTATCGGACAGAAGGCCCAAGCATGGCTCGCGGGCCGAACGCGGAGTGGCACGTAATTCACTGATCATTTCTCCCGTTTTGAAGCAGTCGCTGAATGCCATGAGTGGCATAGTCGGACAAGGTTTGAGGCATGTTGGGCAGGGCTCTTCAGATGCGCGTGGGACAGAAATAGCGGAGCTAGAAGCTTTTCGTCAGACGTTTTTAATATCATTCGGGCTCCGGTGGAGCAGGAAGTTAGGCTGACACTGGGCGACGCTGAGTGCGTGCTCACACTGTTCTCGCCGTACAACCTCTGTAAATAGGCTCGCGATTCGGCTGATCAAGTCCATATAGAATATTAGGTAGGTGTGCATTCGTTTTGAATGGTTTAGCGTATACGCAAGGCCCCGCTTGGCCACAACCTTGAGAGACTCGATAAACCGTGGACGGAGAATTATCTTAAAGACTGCAGAATTTGCATTGATAGGAAGTTTGTATCATTTAGTGCAAATAGGTCTCCGGTCTCAAGGTTTTGAACATTTCCTTTACTTTTTTGTCTGCATGTCTTGGCTATCGGCCATCACATCGCGAACGTGTCATGAGGCACTCAGTCTGGTAGACATGAAGTCATCGACTTCTTAATGAACAGTGAAAGGGCTGACATCAGCTAGCAAGTTTGTATCACTTAGTGCAAATAGGTCTCCGGTCTCAAGGTTTTGAACATTTCCTCTACTTTTTTGTCTGCATGTCTTAGCTATCGGCCATCACATCGCGAACGTGTCATGAGGCACTCAGTCTGGTAGACATGAAGTCATCGACTTCTTAATGAACAGTGAAAGGGCTGACATCAGCTAGCCGCTCGACATGGGTTGGATTGCTGTAAGCTTTTTGGATTTAAAATATTGCCGTATTATCGATGAGCGCGGTTACGCGCAGCACCCCCATCAAGCCCTGGACCATGGGGTGGCGGCGTCAGCGAGACGCAAAAATGAACGAGCCCGTTCACGTTGAACGGCGTGTAGTCGGTAGACGAATGCTTTGCATTGTTCAGAGTGAACGCTACGAGTGGCTGCATGGCGCTCCAGCGCATTGGAGTGTTAGCGGAGACGCTTCGAAAGATGTCATCGACATCGCGATTAACGCACTCAGTTTGACCACCGGTCTGCGGATGGTCCGCTGTTGACATATCCAGCTTGAGGCCCTGCATCTGGTGGTCTTCGTTGACTGTTTGAGCAAGATGACTCATCTTGCGGCGGTGTCGGACACCATCGACGGTGTCGATACAGCGATACTGTTTGTGGATCGTGGCTTGACAACATGGACTCCCGGAGTCAATTGTTTCTGACAGAGACCCACGCTTCACTGGGAAGTTTTTGTCGACGATCTTCAGAGTCCTTCGGCAGGCCAATCACAAAGTCCAAACTCACGGACTGCCAACACCTGGATGGTGCCAACAATCTGGCCAGCGGCGCCGCCGCATTTTTGGAGAGGCTTTCATCCTTTGAAAGGTCTCAAACGTGCGCACGTAAGTGCACGACCATTTGTACAGCTTGGGCCACCAATAGTGGCAACTGACCGACCCGTACGTCTTCTCACGGCCGAGATGACCAGTCGTGCGCCTCAAAGAAAATACGATATTCTAAATCCTCATCGTGAGGAACTACAATTCGTGGCATATCCGTCGAGTCGGTGCTATAATTCAGCAAACCATTATTCAATGAATATCGCTGCAATTGTGCACTCAGTCGCGACGACAACTTCTTGTCCGAGCCTCCAAACTCCTTGCTTCCGAGAGTCCGTAGCAGCGCTACGCTCATATCAACCTCTGCGGACGCGGTGCGGATCATTCTGTCACGGACGACGTCACCGTCGTGACATAAGCAAGCTCATAATCTGGTCTGCATGACAACGCATCAGCCAAAATATTCTGCTTTTCTGGCTTATACGAAGCCTGCGAAGAAGGAGAGCCATCTGGTCATCCTCTACGAGAGGTGAGCCGACTGAGTCGCAGTGCGTAATGACGCATGATCTGTGAGAATCCCAAACGGCTTTGAGCAAAGCCGGTGCATCCTGAACTTGACAAGTGCATACTTCATCGCAAGTAATTCCTTGTCGTGGACTTAGTATTTCCTCTCTGCAGCCTTAAGCTGGCGAGATTCAAACGCGATCACCATATCTCGCCCCTCGACGTCTACTTGAAGCAGTGCACAGCCGATGGCAAAGTCCACCTCCTTGTGGCTCAACGGTAGGTTGTACAGCGAGGAAAGTCTCCGGCACCGCTGCATCAATCGTTCTAAGAGTTTTTTTGAGCTCGATGTTGAGTGAGATACGTATTCACCGGGAGTTCTTAAGTAACCAAGAAGCGAATTCGAAGAGCTTTTCGTTCGTCGAGCTCAGCTTGTGTAGTGGCCGGAGGCCCGATCATGTAGGCGCCCAACGATTGAATAATCGCGTCCTTTGCTCTTTAGCGAAATCCACCGAGCGGATGCTGAGGATCAAGGACCGACCGTGGATGCGCGCGCATGAGAGCTGTCCTGCGAACAGCATCCAGCCGCTGCTTCTGTGCTTTGTCGAGATCATTGGAAATGGCACCAGTTCCCCCGGAAGTCGAGAGTTCGTGAATCGTACACGGCGTCGGAAGGGCTCACGTCGCGCCGCTGGGGCACCTAGCTCTCTTCTTCTTCCAGTCCTGGGAAAGGAGTATCCGACTCGTAGTCAACATCCTCCAAGTATTTGATGAGGTAATTCATCGCCCGTGGCGGGCGCGATGCGCGGTCGGGAGTAGCTATCGCGTCTCTGCTCCTGATTGTGCGACTCTGTCGCTGACAATGCGCTGCGCGGTACTCGGTTACCGAGAGCTTGGGCTGCGCTTCCCATTAAGCTGCGGACGTGCCATCCGAAGTTGCACTGCGTGCAGGAGACGAAGAAGGGCTTTGCTCGCAGTCCAGCGAGGCTGAGTGTCTTTCGTGTCCTCGACACGGGGCTCATCGAGCAGAAAACTCGTGAAGAAGGTCCTGGTGATGTTCTGATGTCTTAGACGCGCGAGCCTCGTTCGAGGCGACAGTTTAATGTGAATTATAGGGGCTCACAATCTTACTTGGGGAAAGTGAAGCGCGTGCCCTGGTGTGAAATGTGTGGGTCACATAATATCGTGTGATCACACAATGGTGTACATTACACAATGGTGTATATGACACAATATGAGGCTACACTTAAACCAGAAGTCAGTACGTGGCTTGCCTGCCAGTAGTTATACATTCAATTAGATTTTTTGCTACATGTATAGGAAAACCTATAGATTTTAATATATGCGACTTTGCCGCAAAATAAGATCGAGAATTACAGGTTACGTCTAAACGGAAGAGTTAATTAGCCTTGGGTTAAGGTTGTTATAACTCTTGAAGTGAGTGGATTGCGATCCGCTACACTCGTACTGGTTCTAAGTATAGAACGAAAGTCACCGACCTTAACCTAGCTTCCTCTAAGCGAAAGAGTTACGGCAGCCCCACTGCAGAGTGCATTATCAGCTTCATCTCTGGATGTTTCGAGGGCGACATGGCTACGTAGATTCGTTATTTAATGCCTCTTCGAAGCTTGGGGTGGCACACCCTAAATACAAAAGCGGTGGGATGCCCTTCCCCGCTACGGAGCACATAATTAAACCGATGTCATTACCAATAAAACGGACCGTGGTCAAGAGATTGACCTCGCTTGTTGCTAGGCGCCTATGTCACATCAATGTTTCCGGATGGTGTCACTTGCTTCGATCGATCCGTACTTTCGATATCCGTCTGATGCAACCAATAGACATGAATCTGTAGCTCAAGGCGTGTAGCCAAAATTTGTTAAGAGGGTGGAATTTGACTCCACAAGTCCAATCTCTAATAAGAGAACATTTAATCGCCAGATCAGCAGCGGCGGCACCCTTCATGCAAGATCTACTGGCGGTACTACGACCTGGTTACAAGGTGAGAACATAATTGTAATTGCTCAATTTGGACAAGGTCTATTGCCTTTCGAGCAGAATAGGCGAAGGATGGCGGATCTTGCGCGCAAGAATTTTTGAAATTTTAAGCCTCACAGGTTTTGCTGGTGGGACCCTTAAAAATTGCTGTTTGCGTCTTCCGATAACGTTGGTCGCTCTGCACACGACGTTTCAGGACCCATAGTCGGATCAATAACAGATTGAAATGGGTAGACTCTTTGCTGCTCATTCACAGGGGATGATTGAGACATTATTCCCTTCTCAACAATTCGCAACACACTGAAGTATATCACAAAAGCGAATTCAATACGGGTTGAGAGAGTCCAAAGATGACGCAGAAGCCTTCGCATACGACCAAGAGTGTAGTTCAGAGTTTCTTAGCCACGACAGTAACGGGCTCAATATAGCGAAGGCACGATTAAGTCTTAAATATTGTTGAGGCTGCATGTGTAGGTTGGTTAACGGCATCAAATAAAACACATTACGCTCATAATTGTGTTTCTGCCTTTGACATCTGCATCTCTTGGCTCTCACTATATGTTGCACACTCGGCGCATGACGCCTAACTCGTTAAATTACAATCGCCATTTTTGAGTCAGCAAGTCGATTAACAAAATTGACAGCTCCTATCGCAATAAATTTAGTACCACTTTGTATTGGCCTGGGAGATAGGCTAGATCGACTTATAAGCTGATGTGTGGAAGGCACAAATTATTGTATTTGATGCAAGTTCAATGGGTAGGAGGATATCGCTCCAGCATCGGTTGCGTCTAAAATGATCAGATACGCTGACGTTTCACGCAAATGCTACGGACGTATCCTCACCACATGGTATAAGCGACTTTTTTGCCATTTAAATTTTGATGATGTGCCGAGACCATCCATTTTGCACAGTGTCAGTATTACCCGAGTATACCAGTTTGGGAAGTTACTTTTTACTCTTGCAGAGCCAGCAAATTTCCGGGAAGAGCTAAATGGCTGAAGTTTTCGAAACATGCGGCATGTTGAGTGCTTTCTACTGAAAGATAGAACATTATACTTTTCCTAGTAGAGTATCATACGCCGCATACTTCCTACATTGAAGGCCCTCAAAGCTACACGTTGTTGTTTGTCAAGCGAGTCAGTGTTTTTGATAGAACAATGCCTCGGCTGCCTCGCTAAGTATGGCTTTTCGGAAGTCGACCGCAGATTTGTGCCTTACCCTGTTGTTGATGAGCCTCGAAGGTCGGTTGGGAATGTGAGGATGCTCAAGGATGGACTATAAGCGTATTGATTTGTAAGTGGAGAGTGTATTGTCGCGCAGTGTCCTCAGAAGACGAAAGGAGCATGAATGCAGCAGGGCTGTCGTAGCTTAGCGCTTATGGAAGCGTTTTTTAGGTCGCCGACCTTTTGTTCTATACAAGAACCAAGTATGAGTTAGCGGATTGCAATCCGCTTACTCCAAGAGCGATTATTGCCTTCCCAAGGCTAATTGACTCTTCGGTTTAGAATCCAAAATTGATTCTTATTTAT
>NW_020187364.1:1026913-1030270 GCF_900000015.1 Plasmopara halstedii | reverse complement strand
GCATGGCGGATGCGATGGCCATCTCGACCTCTCTCACCCAGAGCAGGAGATTCTATCCGTCCTTCCCTTCGAAGACCTTAACGCTCACCATGAGCGGCTTGGGAAAATCACCCGTTACTGACGGTGGCGTCATAGACACAAATGAAGCGGACATCTTCTGCTGCAAGTGCTCTAGCAGAGCGTTTCTTGTGATCCGAAAACGCCTCTAAACGCGCACCGATTGCCTCGAAGCCTTGTGACACAAGGTGTTGCACGCCCTCAGGGCCCAGCAATGACATTATCTTTTTAAGCCCGTCCTGCATGCCCTGAGGCAAAGAGGAAAATTGTTCCATCCTTACTGAAGATCAGTCTAAACGGCTCAGGTGTAGATTGACGACAAGTGCTACCAAGGGCAGCGGGGCTGCCGTAGTTTAGCGCTTTGAGGAAGCGTAAGTTAGGTCACCGACCTCTCGTTCTATACTCAAACAAGTACGAGTTTAGCGGATCGCAATCCGCTTACTCCAAGAGTAATTATAGCTCTAACCCAAGGCCAATTAAACTTTCCGTTCAGATTCAAATTGATATTTTTTTTCTGCGGCAAAGCCGTCTGATTATAAATACATAGATTTTCCTTAATATGCATAGTAAAATCTAAATACATGTATAACAACTGGCTATCCAGCCCCGTACCGTATTCCTGTTTGGGTGTGGTCACACCGTGCCCATCTGGTGTGACACACACCCCTGTTACCAGGGTATGTGTAACCCCGTTACAGGTATAGTGTGAGGAAGTTTAAGACGCCAGAAGTCAAGAAAAGTAGCGGGCTTTTATCTCAGCAAATCGTATTGTGATATAAAGACTTTGTGAGACTTTGTGATTGCTTGCTCAATACTTGGTCTATTGGTCATACTGAGGTCGCCAAACACTTGGTGATGCGAGGTCTCTGCAAGAGATTGCATGATCGATTATGGCGGAAAAATTTCCGACAATTTGTAGCTGGTGACTGTAAGTACAATCCACGGATGCATGCATAAATTACAGTTTATAAGCTCTTGTCGCAGAGGATTTAAAAGCAGACTCGAAATTTCTATCCAATTATTAAGCGTACAGTTCATAAGCTCTTATCGCAGAGAATTTACACAATTAAGCGTAGAGGCATCTCGTTATCACCTAACGTCATTGCCCTCACCATCCAAACAGCACGAAAGGGTACTCGCGATCGAACAGGCTACTTGGACACAACAATGTACCTTCCGCCATTTCTAACGGATACTCAGTTTATCTCTCCAGATAATATTATAGCTATTCTTTCTCGCTGTAAGTGTAATCAAACCACAAACGTGGGTGATACAATCGCGTCAAGCTACCAGTGATAGCGACGCGTTTAAGAGCAACAAACGTCTGTTTTTCACATCGAAGATCATATCGTTATTCGTGGGGGTCGTGGTCAATGAAGCCCGACCGACTCTGAAGTCCAGAGTTGTTATATTTAAACTTCCAGCAAATTATGTAGCTTAAAAAGTTTTGATTGATTCAGGATCATCTTCAAATTACGTACGATGTGTGATGGCGCTCTGAGCATACTGGGACTCGATACTCTCCTGAGAAAGGCTCGTCGTAAGCTTTTGCGTCTAAAACTGACCGTCAAACCTTTCAGTTGAGTAATACCCACACGGATTAACATTGGTAAGTTCCGCAAAGCTGCTCAACAGCTGAGATAAGATTTTATTTCTGGCCAACATGGCTATGATAAATCGACTTGAGCGAGCTTATAAAACCCTCAATTGCATTGTTCCATTTCAATATTTACGGTAAGAAGCGTTTTCGTGCCACAGCCACCGTATCTCTGAGTAATCCGGACAAGACGCGAAGGTCTTGGTGCACGGCACACCATTTCAAAACCGTCCCATGAAAGTGGTGGCTGTGACCGCCCTCAGAAGAAATTCTAATGTCAATGTGGCAATGAGCGTTCATAGCTCCTGACAATAGCCTCCTAGTCTGAATGAACAATAATGCCGAACGCAAACGGTACATCTGGTTAGGTGCTGCAAACTCTCGCATGCTATATTGCCTCGATTTTACGTACTAGAAACACATTTTCACATAAGTACTGCACATCAGTACTTTTTAACCCGCGCAGCCTCATAGATTGAAGGTCGCAAGCGAGATGTGCTGTTGAACCATATAAGGTTTGGCCGAATATATGGCCATCCAATCCAACTCTCAACAAGCTGGTCTCTTAACGTACGCGAACTTAAAGTAGCTCCCCGCCTTCTGGTTATATAGCTCTTCGAGTGTTTCACGAGAGTGTTTTTATACCAGCCGAGCCATCATTACATCCGACACTTTGACCGCCGGGTTCGAAACGACTCAGGTGTAGATTGACTACAAGTGCTACCAAGGGTAGCGGGGCTGCCGTAGCTTTGCGATTGAGGAAGCGTCTTTAGTTCACCGACCCATCGTTCTTTACAAGAACCAGGTACCAGTGCAGCGGATCACAATCCGCTGCCTCTAAAAGTACTTAAAAGCCTTACCCCAAGGCAAACGAACACTTCTGTTCATAATCGAATCTGATTTTTATTTATATTTTTATCTCAATGTTACAAGTTTTGATTTTCCTAAAGATACTAAATATAATTAGTAAAATCCAAATACATGCATATCTTCTGGCTACCTAGCCCCGAATCGTATTCTTGTTTTGGTGTGTGGTCACATTATGCACGTCTCGTATGACACACATACCTATGTTTTTTATTAGGTTTCGTGTAACCCCGTTACAGGGCTAATAGGGTACCCAATTTTAACTGAAATTAGTACACTATTAGTCTGCTCCGATTGAGTTTGTGCAGTCTTCTTGTTAAAACTGCACAAACGCAATCTCTGTGCGTTTGGAAGCGGGAGGATTTAGCTTCAAATATATCTCTGCAATAAGTGCACCGCAACCCCGGTGCAGTTGTTAGCACTCGTAGTCAATCCTTCGATCACGCCATGAAAAAAAAGTTTTTGCTTTGATGGTGCTGCATAAGATATTGAAGTGGACGTTCCCGCATCAACCAGACCCGCTTCATAACATCTTTGACTTCGACATTATGGATCCTCTGTGAGGATGGAGAAATTTTCCTCTTTGCCCCAGGGCATGCAGGACGGGCTTAATAAGCTGATGCTCTTGCTTGGCTCTGAGGGCGTGCAACACTTTGTGTCACAAGGCCCCGAGGCAATCGGTGCGCGTCTAGAGGCGTTTTCGAGTTACGAAACCGCGCTGCTAGAGCACCTGCAGCAGGAAATGTTTACATCATTTGCGTCTATGACGCCACCGTCGGTGACAGATTACTTCCCCCGACTTAAGCCGCTCATGATGAGCGTTAAGGTCTTTGAGA
>NW_020187364.1:1023980-1026903 GCF_900000015.1 Plasmopara halstedii | reverse complement strand
CGTCATCCGCAAGATGCACGTTGACTGGAGCAATCTTCTTATAGTTCTTCATGTACTCCTTCGAATACGTCATGTGTTGTGTCGCTTCCGAGTCAACCAACCACACGCAGCTTGACTTGGCAGCACACGCAGCATCACCAACCGAAAATAAGTAGTTGCCAGAATCATCGTAATTCTGCGCAATACTCGCACGCTGTGGTCGTTGTCGATCGGCATTCTCTAGAGTTCGCGTGGGGCACTTGGCAATCCAATGTCCATGCTCCCCACAGTAGTAACAGGGACCATTCGTTTTTACTGGCGCTTGTCGCCCTTTGCGTCTTCCAATGTCTATTGAATCAAACGCTTGATCTTGTCCGTGCGCGGCTCCGTCAATACCGCCACCTTGTTCTTTACGCTTCATATCCTCGTGTAGGAGCTGAGACGTCACTAGCTCCCACGACAGCGAGTCCACTCTTGACGCCAGCGCCGTGATAAGGAACGAGTAAGACTCACTGAGAATTCGAAGAAGCGTAATCACCAAGTCTTCTTCGCTAACCGGAGCTCCCACAGCGTTGAGCTGCTCCGCAAGCGTCATAATCGTGTTAATGTGCTCCAGCACATCATCACCTTCACTTATCATCGTCGTGAAGAAGAGTCGACAGAGAAACAGTTTGTTCGCCAAACTTTTCTTCTCGAAATGCGACTCCAGACGTGACCATACATCCTGCGCGCCGTTTGCTGAGCGGACCAAAGGAGTTGCGAGTCCTCCATCGCGAGACAGTTTATCGCCCTGGCCTTGCGCAACATCCTCTTGAACGTCGACTGCTCCAGCGAGGTGACGCAGTGCTCAACCTTGACCTCCCCGGAAACAACTTCTCACAAGTCACGTTCCTCAAGCACCATTTGCATCTTGAACTTCCAGGTGTGGAAGTTTGTTCCGTCGAACTTGTTGATGCGGCTGGGGACGGAAGGATCCATTGCGAAGGCGAAGTCGTAGTTGGGGGCAGAGTCTGCGGGGCTTGGGCTCATAACCTAATGAAAAGGTACTTGAGCACTAGATGGCAAAATGCAAAGTAAGTATATTTAAGGGCCTTAATTCGCTGCGCTACCTCTAAGCCTATCTCGAATATTCTACAAAATATTCTACTGGATTCTTTACTGGATTTACGTTTTTTTATGCGCTTGTGGATAGCCTCTTCACTGGATACTTCACTAGATACTTGGATAGTCCAAGAAACCGCAACTTGCGCCATTCGCCTGTCCACACTGGTAATATCGATACATACCGGTTGCTTTCTCTGCGCCACTAGTCTGACGAGGCGCTTCTTGGCCTTGCACCTGTCAAAAGTGCAGTGATAGATGGTGGTACAACAACAGGCCAAACGAAATTGTCACTGCCTTGCTGCATTCGATTGTGTCCTTTAGACACACGACAGTCGGCATTCGGTATTGGCTTACCGTG
This sequence comes from Plasmopara halstedii, assembly GCF_900000015.1. Taxonomy (NCBI): domain Eukaryota; phylum Oomycota; class Peronosporomycetes; order Peronosporales; family Peronosporaceae; genus Plasmopara; species Plasmopara halstedii. The sequence continues at coordinate 1,025,462 of NW_020187364.1, read as the reverse complement.
AGCTATACGAATTGCCAACAAAGCAATCTACATCAAATGAAATGATGTTCATTAGCAATAGATCTTAAGAAGTGGCCTTGCAGCTATCAAAAGTGCAGTGATTGATGGTCTTGATGTATAGCAACAACAGGCTAGACAAAATTGTCACTGCTTTGCTGCATTTAAATGTGTTCTTTAAAAATTCACGACGATCGAAATTCTGTATAGGCTCACCGTAAGCTGTACGCATTGCCAACAAAGCGATCTACATCAGAGATGAATAATGCACATTGACAATCGTTCACGAATCGGTTATAGCGGAGTTTAGCACGTGTTTGCAGATCACTGTTAAGCATATCGATCGCATCCAAGGTATTCATGCATCACTGCAGCTATCCAATGGCAGTGATAGATAATGTTCATTTGTAGCAACAACACATCAAACGCAATGTTGCCTGATTGACGCATTTGTTCGTATCCTCTAGATACACGACAGTCGACATTCCCTATCTGCTCATAATAAGCTATACCCATAGCTAACAAAGCAATCTATATCAAATGAAATGATGTTTGTTAACAATCGTTCATGAGTCGGTTATAACGGGGTGTAGCACGTGTTAGCACTTCATTATTAATCGTTTTCGATCGCATCCAAGGTATGCATGTATCATACAGCTATCAAATGGCAGTGATAGATTATGTTCATTTGTGTTACCAACACGCCAAACGCAATGTTGCCTGATTGACGCATTTGTTCGTATCCTCTAGATTCACGACAGTCAACATTCGTTATCGGCTTACCGTAAGCTATACGCATTGCCGACTAAGCAATCTACATCAAATGAAATTATGATCATTAGCAATTGATCTTAAGTCCGTTAAAGTTGCCTTGCAGCTATCAAAAGTGCAGTGACTGATGGTGTTGATGTATAGCAACAACAGGCTAGATAAAATTGTCACTGCCTTCTGCATGTGAATGTATTCTTTAGATTCACGACGGTCGAAATTCGGTATTGGCTCACCGTAAGCTATACACATTGGCAACAAAGCTATCTACATCAAATGAAATGATGTTCATTAGCAATTGATCTTAAGTCTGTTAGAGAGGCCTTACAGCTAACAAAAGTGTAGTGATATATGGTGGTGATGTAAAGCAACAACTGTGTTAAAAGTGCGCCTCGTCGTGCAGACTAGTGGTGCCAAGGAAGCGTTTCGACGAGCAGCCATTAACCGGTAGAAATCGGTATTACCGGTGGGACAGGCTGATTGTGCAAGTTGCGGTTTCATGGGTTAGCCGAGTAACCAGTGAAGTATCCAGCAAAAGGCTTCCCACGAACACATAAAAGGTACATATATCCAGTAAAGAATCCAGTAGAATATTTGGGACGATATTCTCGATAGGCTTAAAGGTAGCACTGCGAACTAAGGACCTTAATATATTCACTTTGAATTTTGCCAAAACATACGCACTTGCCTTAAGATCAGGTTATGAGCCCAAGCTCA
>NW_020187364.1:1023295-1023970 GCF_900000015.1 Plasmopara halstedii | reverse complement strand
TATGCGCTTGTGGACAGCCTCTTCGCTGGATACTTCACTGGATACTTGGATAGTCCATAAAACCGCAACTTGCGCCATTCGCCTGTCCACACCGGTAATATCGATATATACTGGTTGCTTTCTCTACACCACTAGTCTGTATGACGAGGCGCTTCTTCGACAACACTCCCACTCGACTCGGCTGTACTTGGTGGCTTGATTCCCAGCATCTTACAAAGAAAGTCAAACTGAGCCTCAGTGATCGGCTTGGTCATCATGTCGGCCTTCATGTCTTTGGTAGAGCAGTACTGCAATGTCACTTGACCTCCTTCGACCTTCTCATGTACAAAGTGGTAACGTATGTCGATGTGCTTGGTTCGTTTATGAAACTCGGGATTCTTGGCCAATGCAATTGAGCCTTGGTTATCTTCAAAAATTTTGACCGGATCCTCGTCTCTAATCTCGCCAAGCTCGCATAGGAATGTCTTGAGCCAAATCGCTTCTTATGTTGCCTGTGTTAACGCCATGTACTCCGCTTCTGTTAATGACAGCGCTACCGTGCGTTGTTTCTTGCTTTTTCAGCTTATGCATCCACCGTTCATCATAAACGCGTAGCCACTTGTACTGCGTCGAGTAGATATCACCAGCCCAATCCGCATCCGAATAGCCTTGAAGTCCTTCTCCACTTGTTGCCTA
>NW_020187364.1:1022731-1023285 GCF_900000015.1 Plasmopara halstedii | reverse complement strand
GATACCGAAAGTCTTGGTGCCTTGAATGTAACGAAACACACGCTTGAGTGCTTGCCAACGTGTAGGACACGGATCTGTCGCAAATTGGCTAAGAACTCCCACAGCAGCAGCGAGGTCCGGCCTAGTCCCAACCATCAGGTATATGAGGCAACCAACAGCATTGCGATTTGGTACATTGATCATCGTCTCTTCGTGCTTGCAGCCGCCTTCACACATAGCCTTGATCAATTTGAGTCCTGGATCTTGAGGGTTCTTGACCGAATTGCTGTTTTCCATGCTGAACTTCTTCAAAATATCAGTTGCAAACTTGGTCTGACGCATCGAAACACTTCCAGTAGACTCATCTTGTTCAATCTCGATGCCAAGAAAATACTTGAGTCGGCCCAAATCCGTCATATCAAAACGCTCGCTGAGTGCGTTCTTTATTGACTTGAGTAACTCATTATTGTTGCTTGCAATCACCAAGTCATCAACGTCAAGAGCCACGAAGATCATGTAATCGTCATTTCTTTTGACGTAGATGCAGTGGTCAGATTCACACTTCTTGAACCCCG
>NW_020187364.1:1021945-1022721 GCF_900000015.1 Plasmopara halstedii | reverse complement strand
CTTGTCTGCATTGGCGTACAGTTTGTTCGTGCGCATGCACTCGAGCACCGCTCTTAGAGGACGATGTGGTTCTCCTCATCCCTCCTCCCGTGCTTCGCACGACTGTGAACGAAAATTTCGTCAAAGTATGTCTGTGCATACGCCCCGTGGGGCCTGAACAACTGCGTCACAAGACGATTAAATGTTGCTGGTGTATTTGACAGCTTTTGGTATCACCAGTCACTCCCAGAGCATGCCGCTCGGGGTGCTCACCGCTGTCAGCGGGATGTCACTCGCTCTCGTATGCAATTAGTTATATCCATCGATCAGGTCGAGTCTACTGTACTTCGTACATCTCACCATGTTGTTATGAAGAACATCCTTTCTAGGACATGGCGTCTGTGCCGGAAGGTGGCAGCGTTGAGCTTTTTGTAAGCATGAACGATACGCCACTTGTCGTTTGGCGTCGAATGGGGAGACTTGCTCTCACGTACCATCCCGGCGTCGTGCTTCGCACAGAAAAAAGCGTCAATGACGTCGCACTAATAGGGGCCACTGGCGTGTTACGCAGTATTTGGTTCCCGGAACCAGGCCGATCTCATGACGCACACCTCGGTCCGAAGGTAGGACCGAATACGGGTCTTTGAGAACGACGTCCTGAAAACCCCTTTATCAAAGGATAGTACGGATTCAAGGGATTCCGTTGGATCGACGATTTACTTCGTGCTTTCAACACTCTCTTGGTGTCTCCCAAGACAGCTTCATCCAGAAGCGATGACGATTTTATCTCCTCGTTA
>NW_020187364.1:1008217-1021935 GCF_900000015.1 Plasmopara halstedii | reverse complement strand
CGTTCTATACTTAGAACAAGTACGAGTCAGCGGATCGCAATCCGCTTACTCCAAGAGTTATTATTGTCTTTACCCAAGGCTAATTACTCTTCCGTTTGATATCCAAAACTGATTTTTGTTTAATTTTTATCTGCGGCAAAGCCGCCTAATTTAAAGTGTATAGATTTTCCGATATACATAGTAAAATTTTAATTCATGCATAACTACTCGCTACCTAGCCACATACCGTATTCTTGTTTGGGCGCAGTCACACTATGCCCATCTCGTGTGACACACACCCCTGCAGTTAGGGTACGTATAACCCGTTACAAAGATAACCGCATTCCACCTGAAAACACTTGTAGTCGCATCGACGATTGTGTCGCTGATTGATTGGCTTCTCTGTGAGGAGAAAAACAAATTTCTAGCTGTCCCTAGGTATACTAGAAGTGCTTAGTAAACTTATATCTATTGTTGGTCTCTGAGGAGCCAAGAGACTGGTGGTTCAAGCGTCAGATGCAGTAACCACTCGCCGTTAGGTGCTCACCAGCTACGACAATGCACTGTAAAATATACTTTTTGGAACGCCACAACCAGGCATCGGTGTGGCGTTTAAATGGCACCCTCCACATGACCACTAATGTTGAGCATTCAATTCTTGCAGATTGGATCCAGAGAAAATTTTTCATTCCATAGGATGGGAATCGAAAATGACCATAAATTTGGCTATGAATTTGGTCATGGTCCAGACGCAGCAGCATGTCGCATTTGCGGTGTTAAAACTAGGAAGCTGTGCTCGGAAATGGGCAGTATATCTATTGTAGAGGATTTCCTGACCTGGGAAGCTTTGCAGCGACAGATGTCTGAGGTGTTCGCTCCGCCTGACCAAACGTGTCAGATGCGTTCTACCCCGGCTTATACTTTATTTTATAAAATTCAAGGCAAACAAGGACAGCAACCTTGTCATTATCTGTGAGAAATTTGATGACAATGTACAAGTGCATGATGTGCAAACATAACTTAAAGTCAAAGAAATGTTCCCTGAACTTGACAAAATCATACTCCGTGACAACAACTTATTGTCGAAGACAGTGTAGCATTTCTCTACCGCTTCGAGGTCAGCTCTTTCCAAAACATCCGCCTATAACCAAAGTCTGCTTTACTTTTTGAAATTAATTCAATTTATATTTCTTGCAATAATAAATTTCTTATTCTTTCTGCGTGGGAGCCCTCCGATTCACACTGTCAGCAGAGAAGGGAGCGTGCAGGGCGAATATGTTTGTTTCTATCAAATATGTATCATCTGCTAGTACTGCGGAGCTTCCTGGTAGGCAACAAGGCTTTGTTTCTCATTGACACAGCTTACTTCTGTCACCTCTGGCACATTCGTAGAAGCTATAATTCTGGTATCTCAGTCAGCCCTTGTGGCACGATAAATGTACTTCATATCAAAAGCGACATCCACCGCTTCCTTCAAAACGTAAGGGTGAGCGCAGAAAGTCTCGATGCAAGTGAAGAACCTTCACAGGAATGATTACCGTTACCGGCGATTAAAGAGGATCTGACGCTGTTGCGTCGACGAAGAGTTTGCAGCTACCGAACACAGTCTGCTGCCAGTTCTTACCCCCTCGGAAGATAGTAAAGAACGTCGGGCTCATTCAATATGCTAGATCACATCTGTCCCATCAAATCGGTCCATCTTGGGGATGTCTTCTCCACAAAAGTCCCGCACGTTATTGCCCGTCACCCCCAGCTTGTGGACCACAAGAGCGACGTGCTTTTACTCCATCAAAGACATTACCGATTATACCAATATCGTAATTTAAAAGAGGATTTTATTTTCAATCCCTGCCCTCATAGGGCCGAACGATCACCATCAGCGGCCTCGCGATGGGAGTCATCTGTACTTCCTCCGACACCCCGTCGGGGTGTTCATGCAGGGGTTTTATCTGTGCTAACTCGGCGCTAATGAACTCAAGACGAGCGATTATCGCTTCCGGTCTTTTGGTCGCTACTATTCAAATCTTTTTGAGATTAAGGACAGCCACAGGCTTACTAAGTGTATTTTTCACCCCAGGATGAATAGCCGAACAGCTCGTGCTCCATCCCCACACAGAATATAATCTTTCAACGACTCGGTCGACGGATTTACTACATGTACCATCATCTCCAAGCGGATACTACCGTAAACCTTGCACATAGTAAGCTTTGACTCAATGAGTCTGCGTATGCAGCTCACACAAGTTGAACTTGTAAGCTTTACCTTAGATCGGAACCCGAGAGCTTATGAGTACCTATGCACTTAGTTTGATTCGCGATTTCGATAGCAATATATTTGAATGTGAAGCTTTGATTTGCTTAATACCAGAACTTTTGTTATTGCGCTGATTGCCATGACTACAATACGTAGGAATATTCACAATTACACAAAAGTGTATTGTGGTACACCTGACATTTGTGCGAAATACATTATTGTATTTCGTAAATGTACATAACATATTCACATAACTGCCCAATTAATAATCCAATCTAATGGTGTTCACTACATCATTTAGCAATGGCAAAGCACCACCCAGACCTTGTAATGTGCCGTAAGCAACCAGGCGTGGCTATCGGTCGTTTATGTGAAAAAGACGACGGAAAATGCGTGATCTGCGACTCGTATGTTCGTCCATGTACATTGGTTCGAATCTGTGATGAATGTAATTATGGATCATACCAGGGCCGCTGCGTTATTTGCGGTGGGCCCGGGATCTCGGATGCCTATTATTGTCGAGAGTGCACACAATTGGAGAAAGATCGTGACGGTTGTCCCAAAATTGTGAACTTAGGTACTTCCAAGACGGATCTATTTTACGAGCGCAAAAAGTATGGCTTTAAGAAGCGTTGAGTGCGTCATTCTTCACTGACGGCAGACAAGATTTGTAGGTAGAGTGAGTGAATGAAATAAAGAAAGATTTTTTTCTTTATTTGACAGTTAGAGCAATGTACGAGACTGACGGCTTGTACCAGCAGCAATAGTGGTGATTTCTCAGGCTACTTGTTGATAACAATGCGTCTTAATCTCATTATTTACAAGTGTTCTTGTCAACAAACACTAGAATTATGTCATCAACTAGTCACAAAAGAGAAATTTGAGCTATACAGCCTTGCTACATTTATTTGGATAGCGTTTGCTTTCTTGTTATGTGTTTCACGACTTTCTCATTAATCCCAGTAGACACGTTGATCGAATTTACTTACTTATTCCACAGTCAACACCTTCAGCATGTTTGTCGACCCTGAGCGGGCTTCTACCATACCGTGCAAAGCAACAACATTGTCACCAGACTTCACCCAGCCAAACTGCTTTCCAAGATCCGTAGCGCGATAAAGTATCGAGTCCGTTCCAATCATTGAGCCCATGCATCGCGCGGTAACGCCCTTATTAAAGCCCTCGGCCTGGCGTGCAGTCACACCCAAAGCCGTAAGCACCAGCACTGGCATCGAAGGACGAAATTTCGAAACTAGGCGTGCAGTATTGCCAGATTCAGTCAGCACCACAATCATCTTAGCATTGATGTCAATTGCTGTCTTCACTGCCGACGACGTGATGGCTTCTTGTGTATCCATCTGACCATACGTATCAAGTACCGAATTGTGAAGGGCCTGGTACAGCTCGTTATAGTGAATCGCACCTTCAGCCTGCACACAGATTTTAGACATCATAGCTACGGCCTCCGCAGGGTAGTCGCCATTAGCAGTTTCACCCGAAAGCATGACGGCATCTGTACCATCAAGCACGGCATTAGCAACATCTGTGCATTCAGCACGTGTCGGTCGCGGGGCTTTGATCATTGACTCCAGCATCTGAGTCGCAGTTACAACAGGCTTGCCAGCAATGTTGGCTTTACGAATCATCATTTTCTGTGCTAAAAACACCTTTTCAGGTGGAATCTCCATGCCTAAGTCACCTCGAGCGACCATAATTCCGTCCGTCTTGGCCAGAATCTCGTCAAAATTCTCCAGTCCTTCCTGACTCTCAATTTTGGCAATAATTTTTATAGCACGACCACGAGGACCAAGTACTTGGCGAATATTATCAATATCCTGGCCTGTACGTACGAACGAGGCGGCAATATAATCAACGCCGTGCACGAGAGCAAAATTTACCAAATCATCTTCATCTTTTTCCGTAAGCGTTGGAAGCATTACTTTACAGCCAGGAAGATTCATGTTCTTTCGCTCACCGAGTATCGCAGAATTGTTTGCACGACAGACAACACTGTCATCTTTGATCTCTAAAACCGTAAGCACCAACGAGCCATCAGCCACGAGAATAGATCCACCAACTTGGACTGACTGAGGTAGCTCTGGATACGAGCACGCAATCTTGGATTCGTCACCAAGAAATTCGTAGTCCGTTGTCAACTCCACAGTCGATCCTTTTTTAATAGAAACCTTGTCCTTATTAGCCAAAAAACCCGTACGTATCTCTGGCCCCTTCGTGTCAAGCAAAATAGCAATGTTTTTATGGGGGCGTGAAGCAAGTGCAGCACGTAGTCGATTAAGTGTCTCAGCATGGCTAGTATGGTCTCCATGAGAGAAATTAAACCGAGCCACGTTCATGCCGCTGTCAATGAGCTCACCAAGTCCCTCCTCAGACCAGCAAGATGGTCCTAGCGTACAAAAGATACGCGTCTTACGTTCCACGCCCTCAACACTGCGCATAATACTCTCAAGTTCGACACCCTGCTGGCTAAGTCCTAATGCACCTGACATGGCTACATGAAGATCAAAATGGAAAGATATTAGTTCTATCATAAGAGTTTGACGCATCAAGCGCCCCCGGATGACGCACTGTAGCAGCGTCCAGCTCCAATCGGCCGAGACATCACACCACCGCCCATGATCGGGGTGAAAATAGATATAACGACGTCATGGGATCATTAATTTTACCTTCAATGCTTCGTCGCGGATAGTCGTTTCTGGCTTTATGCTGGCTTCAGCTAATATCACAATGAGTGCTTTAAGAAGATTGCGACAGCACCGGTGTGAGGATTTTGATATTTAATATTCTAAAAATGAAACGGTGTCCTAATTTATGGCTCACAATAGTGTACTTGGTGTGGTTCGCTTGATGTCTTGGCATCTTAAAACAGTACGTTGAGATGTTAAGTTGAACAAGGAGCAGTTGTCGAGAATTCTATATGCTCGCAAGCAGCATGATTTTATTTTTGTTTCGAGAATATTGTTTAATAAGCAAGTGAATTTGTGGTCGCATCATGCTAAAAGATCGGTATTGTAAGACGGCTTAGTCAGGGGGCATTTGATTCCGATTAAGAGGATTGGCACAATGTTGAGTCGCGGTCATGGAAAATGAGCTCTTTCGAGTGACATTGCTTGTCATTCCGTGCTCGCAAGTATAAGCTCACGAGGTGCGATGAACGGTGTCGCGGTGCTTAATGCCGTTATCACAGAAGACATGGATCTGATTAGCTACCATAAGTGTAACGGGGTTACACGCACCCTGTTACCAGCATGATCACGCATGCCTCTATCTTAAAAAAGAACCTGCTTAGCCGACAGTACCTATCAGTCACGATTAAACTCTTGTACTTGGCTCGACGTTTGTAAGGCGCTTAAAATACTTAAGACAAATTGGACCGCGTCACTCGTACCGGCAGCTTGAGCAATCTACATTATTTCGCCTCCGTGCTTACGTGTGATAGAGTTAGCTAGACACCGCGTGTGGAGGCAAAAGCCACTGCTTAAGCAAACCGTTTATAATGACAACAAGTATTCAATACAATGCCGTTACATACGCAGCGTACTTATCAGACTTTATCCTCTGTGAGGATGGAACATAAGATATTCGTCTATATGTCCACGCGACAACTAATCATGCTGAGGAAGCTTTCGTGTATTGTTGACCTCGAATGGATGCAGCAAATGGAAAGCCGAAGGGCTAAAAGCGGCAATTGCTCACCTGGTGGCGCTAGCTATGAGAATGCGCTAGTGATACACCTTCAGGAACGCAGCAGCCGGGCGTCGGTAAGCGCATAGCCGGCTCCCCCGAGCGAACAGCGAGAAAAAGCCGGGTGGATTCCTATACCAGGATAGCGGGAAATTTTCTGTTATAAACTTACTTCTGGTGACTAACTGCCCCATGTGATTTTTATTTGTGTAACACGAAAAAATATGTTCTGCTCATTTTATCGTAGTCAATACAGGACACACAATTTGTTACACATTTACCCGACACATTTATCGAGGATCTTAGATCATCCTGTGATGCCATAATGGTGTTTGTAGTTCTCCATAACCGGTGCATTGCCTCTTTTCGCTGGAATATGAAATCAGCCGAAACGAATGTTTTTTGCTATCAAGACGCGTCTAAATCCTTGGCAAGAATGAGTCAGAACTTGTTGGATGACTTGGTATTTAACTCATCGTTGGAAAGATCACAAATTTTCTCTTTGCGAGCGCTCCGTAGGTTTTGATAGGGCTAAACAACCTCGGACACGCTTTTTTGTCGCGTTCTCTGTGTGTAACATGATTCGTTTTACACTGCTTTCCGCCCCACAATGAATTTATGCCTCACTACTCCTATTTATAAGGGCGTAAGGCGTATTATGGTTATAAATACAAGAATAAATTAATTGACAATGTTAGCTTGGCAATTTACAAGCTATATATAGTACCACCAATCCCAGTTTTACAACAGCTAAATTCCGACCGACATGGATCTTGCGGGAAGATGTAGAGTCCTAGTGGTGCACGACAGCCGACATGACAATTCTATTGTACCGCTGGAGCTCTAGATCATTGAAACCTAGCCTTAGAGACGAGCATTCTTCAAAGAGAGGTGAAATTGACAATACAGGCTTGTTGATTGTTAACATCTAATATTTTGAAGAAGTCCTGATCGATGCAGATGCGCCAAACAATTGTTCAGAAAACGCTACAGTTGTGAACATCAGAGCTTACGCAGAGGCTTACACGTACCCTTTGGGGTTGCCGAGCGCGGAAACCCTGTCCGTGCGTCTCGAGACGAGTTAATTTTTGAAAGTGCCGTACGACCCCTGATCCGCTTTTGACATTTTTGTCTCAGATAGCGTAAAGCTCGCATAATCCTGCACCTGGATATGACATATGATCACATCCTAGGTATGGCCTGGCTGGAACTACACTAGCCATGTACCTAAATGAAGTTAAACGCATAGTGATGTTACATAGTACACTGATTGAACAACTAACTATCTCTGTCAACTCAAAGTTGTCGTGAAGAAGCGAGGCACTTAAGGTCGTTTAGGTAAAGTACGCGATGAATTTTTAGATAAATTTAGGTTCTGCATCATCATGTGTCGATGTAAGATCTTTGGGATCTTAATTTATAGGCATAGATAGCACAACAGGCCCCTTTGTTCGATATCAAAGTAAATTTGAGTGAACAATTCTGCTTAGGAGGAGCTCAAACAACCGCATACGTTTCCTCAGCGGGAGACACCACCACCATTGAGCCAATTCGAAGTGCAAGGCCTCGGCGCTCGAGTCACACGGTATTAAAGCACTAAGAGAATACTAACTCCAGGGTGCATTGCCGGCAAAACGCTCGTCGCAGTTTGCGGTTAGCGCTAGCGCTCAGGCATCCATAGCCAAGTTCCCCTTTGGTAGATATAAATTCCAGAAACGCTTAGCTTTGCAATCATGGCGCTAACAATCGAAAGCGTCCTATTCTCTCGTCGATACTCGTGCACATCCATAAACTGATTAGATAATTTATAAAGGAGGAGAGCTAAAAGTCCTATCCAAAAGGTCACTCACGATTTCGATGCGCAGCAGGCTACGTGAACAAATGGGTGATCGCACATTTCGCGATGTATACTAGCTCTACCTTATTCCAATCTAGCATGTTCTGTAGGGCTAAGTGGAAGCTGATCGGTGTGTGCTCCTATCGCCACAGCAAAAGTCTGCTAGAAATATTAGTCCTCGTAAACATATAAATACACGTGTATTTTCTAATTGAACATGAATATACTTGGGTGATTCCTCAGAATATCTCCTCGTGTGCTCAGACCAGACCCTCTGCTGATCAACGATCTAGTGGATGGCAACGCTTGGTCAATTCCTTGACGAATGGGATCTTTGCATTAAGTCTGCTTGTGAAGCGGGTAAGGCAAATCCCACTCGGACATGCCAAGACGTGATCGTAAGTCATAAACAAGAAGCGCGCGTATGGGTGAGCCAACCTGTACCTGTGATACAGCACGCAGTCAAAACCTACTCTCGAAGGGTCTGTTTCTTCCTTTCCAGAAAACAGCAACCCCTGGGAATCACCCCGGAGCCGGCCATACGGCTCCCATACACTCCGTCATTCGGGATAGCTTTGCCACTTTACGATTAGGTGGCACTTTTCTTATCACATAACATGCTCCATATGATAGTGAAAACAACCAGTCTGATTCAGAAGAGCCTGTGGTGGCTCTCCCGCATCATTAAAACGCCTGGGCACGACATACCTTTTAAACCCTTGGTCTCTTCCTTAAAAAGAAAAGGTTCAGCTCCTTCGGGACCGAGTGTATGCCTTCGAACAACCGGGGGTCGGTCCTGGCGAGCGAGATGATCTGCTCAGCATTTGTAGAAGCATAGACCATCCGGGCTCCTTGTGCTCCCTGTAGCTTTTCCGACTGAAAGTCCCAAAATCCAAATGATCGCATCGAGCTGCGCGCTCTGGCGTCAAGTCTACACGCCGAAAAGAATGATCTTGAAGACGTCCGATCTCGTTTATCGTGCCGAAAGTTGCATGCATATGTATGCGCGATCCACACCTTGTACATATTCTAACGAGTTGGGCGACCGTAGTCTCCGAGCCAGAAAGGACTAACTCTGAATTTGAATCAGGGATACGGCCTTACAAGCTTTTGGCTTAAGGAAATCTTCTGACCACCAACCTAGGCAACCTAATCAAGAAGGTATTGGTTCTTCTTAAGACAGCCTACTTGGAACGCTGGCTGGACGTCATTATCGTTGATATGTCAAGGGTATATGCAGAGCCATGATGTACCAAGTCTCTCAATGGTCCGATCAAGCGTGGCTCCAGTTTGGTATTCCCGACAAGCAACATTCGTTGTAATGAGGCAAATGCTGATACCACTCTAAATCAATTTTACACATTTGAAAAAAGTTGTACACGATCCAGTATGGTACAATTTTAGGGAAATTGCGTTAAACTTGGGGATACACGTTGTCTACCAGCCACGCGCTTATATATAGTTATCTTATGCAAAGTAGCAAACTATATTGGTCTAAATAGAATTGACCCTAAACATGCTCTCTTGTATCAGCAGAGCAAACAGAAAATGTTAGGTACCGCAGTAGGAGCACACAATTCTAAACTCGGTAAGTGTGTTGAATCTGAGAGTCAATACTTCCTCTGTGCACAGTGAACAGCAACTTGGTAACACTTGTAGTCAATCCCATAACTGAAAGAATGATAGTTTGTATCCTCCGTGAGGACGGAACATGATATGCTCAAACACATGCCCCCAGGACAAATAATACCATTTTTTCAAGTTATGAGTATTCGTGAGTCCTCGTGATAACAAATGATTGGCGGCCATAGAATCGGAAGTGATAATCGAGGCATTCTCCAGCTTTGAGCATTCGCAATGTGTCACGTTGGTGAGCGTTCATACCGAGCACAGATGAAAAAACAGCGATTTTCACCTTGAAGCCGCTGATGCTGAGCGTTCATACCTGCGAAGGCTAGGACGGATACAATAACTTTTACTGGATTAGAAAAGTTGATCTGACCTTCGATTTAGCAATGCGTCAGGCAAAGTAACAGCGCGTCGCACTCGCGGTCGTCAAGCTATGCAATCGCGCGCAAGAATAGGCACCAACGCGCTTTAGAAAAGTCGTTTTCAAAGGAAAACGAGTTGAAGCAATACACGTCGCTGGTGTTCACGCCGCCTAACCGAGCGTATCGAGTGCGTTTGACGATCTTGTCTACTCGCCAAAGGGGGCTATAGCTAGCAAATGATGCCAAGGTTAGCAAACTCTCATTGCCTTTGTAGCGTCAGAGCCTCTCCTGGTGGCGATAGTGGTTTCATTCTCATGTAGGGTCCCAGGACAGGCGCGGCTCGCACCTTTAGTGACCACCATGTCTTTTTCAAGATAGCGGTAGGCGTCAAATTAATGCGGGGCGACTCTTACGTGCGGCAAGAGCCAGATGGAATGCTGAATATACAAGGTTTACGAGCGACCTAGAGGCGATGGTCATAAGCCAAGCTGGAAAAGAACAGAGAGATCTTCGCTGCTAAGCAGTTTTGGCGTAGTGCCGTCAATCTGTTTCTTACGTACCCCTATCACCGTCGATTCAGAGATACAAAGAAGCCGGGCTTCCGATGAAGGGCGACGACTCACTCGCGGGAGAACATTGAGTTCCAGTTGGGGCAAAGTGGACCTTTGGGATAGAAAGGGGTACTATCGTACCTTATGGAAGTCGTAGACGATGGAACTGAGCCATTAATCAACGTTTCTTTTTCTGAGAGAGCTGGGACTCATGGCCATATATTGCTAGCTGTTGATCTCAACGTCCCGGGCTTTGCGAAGCCCTGGGATTCCGATCAGTTGAAAAGCGTTGTGCGGTTCTGTGGAGTTGACAGTACGTGGAGGCATTAATGTGAATTTGATTCAGTGCATCCTGTGTAGATGATACTGTTAAAAGTGCCGAAGGCGAAGAGAATACTGGTAAATGGGTCGAAATGTATATACAATCTTCAAGTGAAGTTCAAGGGGATTGACATCTCGAAACGTGGTCAATACTGGAGCTACATTCGTAATCCGATTTCATTTTAGGCACGGCGTGATTGGAACACCACAAGCCATAATTTATACGAAGTCAACGAAGTTGTGTCCTGCGCTCTTATCCCCAGGTAAAACATAAACCCCACGTTGTAATATATAAAATCAAATTTAACGCATAAAGCATTGACAGCTTCTATGCAATTTATTTCAAAAATTGATAGAAATAGTGCTGCAAGATACATCGAGCAGAGCTCGGAAGACCCTCGAGATCGAGGGCTCGATCCACTCCACTGATGTCGCTGAAATTTTCAAGAAGTAAGCAAAACTTAAAAATGCTTTTCAGTAAGCTGAGTTCTCAGCATGAGACCAACATGGTCGATTGTATACCGATGTTTCAGAATGTATCTCTGTAGAGCCGAGAGAGTACAACTGTATGTCGCGGTCTTTAAAGTGCATATCTGGTGATATCAAGAACAGTTGTGAGCTATTATCTCCTGCGTCATGGCTGGTGGAGAGTAGAAGTGGCATGTTTTAGTCACGCAGCAAAAAGATACATTGGAGCTCACAGACGACTGTAAGTTATGGGTAGATGGACCAAGCCTGAAGATAGTAAGGATTATTCATCCTTGTCATGATTTGACAGTCCTAACGTGTGGAACATAGGAGCTTCACGAGTAGAGGCAAAAATCTGCTAATTGGACAAGTCTTTATTGCTGATGAAATCACATTCTGGTTGGTTACATTTCAAAGCACGGCGCAACTAGATTCCGCAAGGATATGGACTATTGTAGATTGACCAATGGTCATCTTTTGATAGGATTTCAGGATGTGGCGTGGCCTGACCAACTCTTCGCATAAGTATAGCGTAAAGTATGCCGACAAGACACGACCCCTCGCCCATCTCATTAAAAGCGATCAATGCGGCGGAAGAGACGGCCTTTACGGTGATTAAAGAAAGCTAATGCGTGCATCGATTCTGTCTCGTAGATCGGCCATTCAACGTCTTCTGTGATGCTTCAGTTTCCGCAATAGATTGCACTTAGCTTCGCGCCAATGGGGATGAAAACGTGATTGCGTATGAGTATCGCCAGTTTAAAGCAGCAGACCTGAATCACTCTATCGACGACAAGGAGCTACTTGCAATGAGGTAATCATCGTCAAGTCCAGGGTTTACCTGTTGGTCTTAAGCCGTTTAGTCTATGCATAGTTATGCACAGCGACGTCATCATAACATTCTAAAAGAGTATATTGCTCTCCGTTGTCGAATATACCTTCAAGGTAAGGTATAAGTCGGGTCGACTCAAACTGATGGCGGATGCACTTTTCCGTTGCCTCGACAATGATATGTTGCATGTCACATTGGCGACGTCGCTTTGGGATGAGGTGATACGCATAGCGTACGGGTTGGACGTAGCATGTGTTAAAATGCCGCTCTATAGAAGAGCGCGATTGGACACTAGCACCGCTATGTCTGCCTTCGAGGCCTGCTGAACTACAGACCCACATTGCACTCAACGTGCAGTGGTGCCTCAAGATTAGAACCTAGTGTACAAAAATCTGTACGACCTCAGCGGGTGACCGCCTCGGAAGCGAAATGCATACTAATAGGTTAGCGTTATTTATTGGTGACACAACATGCACAAGTGGGTAAGAACACATGTGCGCATGTGATGTCAGCGGGTCAAACTTTCTCAGAATGCGGCAGCACCTCTGACTAGCCTGTCGGTTTCGGCAGAGTGCTAGCCTTCTATCAGGATGGCCTTTTTTCAGTCTTCCAAAATACGTGTCCACTAATACCGGTGCTGTGGTCTTTATCAACTGTTTAAGCAAGATAGCTCATATTCTTGCTGTCAGCGATAGTGTGATCCGTGGAAATTTATCCAGTCGATTCCTCAACAATATGTGTCGCTGACATGGCTTGCCGGTAGCCATTGTATAGGATAAAGATCTGCGCTACACAGCGAATCTTTGCGAAGCATTATTGATAGTGCTCAGCACCGGGTCGGATATATTATCCGCTGACCATCTGTAAGCAAAGGATCCGACTAAACGCTTTTATGTGTTGTAAATAATATCCAACGGGGCACTTGCGTGGAGATAACACGGATACTGGAGCTAGTTGTTCCCACTAATGAGTTTGCGCTAAATATAGCAGTACATATCTCCATGGGCATTACTTCACTTTATATAAAGAATTTGGTTGACCTCCAGGTGCCTTTGGCACCACCACAAAGTGCATCAGGTCTCAAATGGATGTGGCTTTTGATCAAAATCAACTTGCTGATAAAAGTCGGGATGCACTTTTAGCAAATCGATATTGAGATTGAGCATCGTACACATGGTGCGTGACGCGATGGATGAGTGTCAAGACAAACAAAAGCAACACCCCGATGCTAGAGGCAGGCAAATACACACACCTATGCTGAATGCAGTCAGCCTACCTACACATACCTTGTATGCGGTTGATAAAAATAAGTTGCGGTTGCGCTACATATGACAGTCCGAGGTCAGAGCAACAAAGGGTTAACAATACTTTAAATATGCATACACACCCAGTCTTCTATGTGAGCTCACTGAAGTCTACCAAGATTGGCTCTTATGATACAGTCGGACGTCAAGAGCTCTGTAGCAGACCATCCGCTGCAGCTAACCTATCATCTGCTCCAAATAGAGACGCAATATCAAATCGCTGGGGTACCTCAAGTTAGACAGTGCGATGACGAAGCTCAGCAAGCAAATTTGCAATTTGGCTCAGCTCAGCCTCGGAAGAAACATACCGTGATCTCGGAGAGAGTCGACGTGCCACCACGACCGAATTGATTTAGTGCGATCCAGCCGCGGAAGAAAGGTTCGTCTCTTACGTGAACAATCACGGCGGATGTGACCGAATTATTGACATCCGTAGCAGACAATTTGTGCCTACGGACAGTTGCCGCGCTAAGATTTAC
>NW_020187364.1:1008012-1008207 GCF_900000015.1 Plasmopara halstedii | reverse complement strand
GGGTTGGTCGAACCCATGCCGTGCTCACGCAACAGCTCGCCAATAGCCTCCTCCTGATCTAGGGCATATGCGTGCGTGTCGAGTGCCGTCACCCTTATACCGAGAAAATTCGACACTGGTCCAAGTTTCTTGATCGAAAGCAATGCCATCGACACGAAAAATTGCTCAACCACTGCAGCTCTTGTTGCTGAAACG
>NW_020187364.1:1007583-1008002 GCF_900000015.1 Plasmopara halstedii | reverse complement strand
GAGGTGGTCGACTACGAGTCTGACACTCCTTTTCCCGGATGGAATGACGAGGAAGGCAAGCCGCACCAGCGGCGTGAAACGAGCTTTGCTCGCGCCTTGCGGACCCAATGTTCGTTTCCTGACTTCTCGTCACCTGAGGAACGTGGTGTAATCACCAATAAACTCGATGAGGCACAGAAGCGGCAGTTGAAAGCTGCCCGTAAGGCGGCTCCGATGCGCGCCCATCCACGGTCGGTCATTGACCCTCGTGTGGAATGTGGCTTCCGCCCGGCGGATCCCGCTGTGGAAACGAAGGACGTGGTAACTCGATCCTTACACCTCCACATCATCGGGCCCCCGGCCATTACGGAAGATGAGCTTGCCGAACGGAAAGCTCTTCGAGCTCGTTTCTTGGTTCCACAATAATTTCCGTTGGACTT
>NW_020187364.1:1007403-1007573 GCF_900000015.1 Plasmopara halstedii | reverse complement strand
GTCCAAACTCATAGACTGCCAGCACCCAGTGGGTACCGGTAAGCTGGCCAGCGGCGCAACAGCATTTGGAGACGGTTTCACCCCGTTGACACGTCTCACACGTGCGCACATAGGTGTTTGTCCATTTGTACAGCTTGAGCCACCAATAGTGGTGGCTCACGGAGTTGTGC
>NW_020187364.1:1007039-1007393 GCF_900000015.1 Plasmopara halstedii | reverse complement strand
AAGTAGCATATCGCTGTGCGGACGCTCTTGACGATTTAAAGCACGTCGTGCGCCGGTTCTTCACCTTAAGGACTACCGCGCTCTATCGGATCGACTGCTAGCCGTGGTGCAGGCGAATGCGTCGCTGCATGCGACGGTGGAGCGCTTGGCGCCATTAGAAATGGAGGTTGTTGCACTCCGTGCTCAGAACCAGTTGTTGGTTCAACTTCTGGGTGGCCGAAGGCCCGTGGGATCCGCTCCGGCGCCAACGCTTCCACGTTCACTTGCGTCGGGTCCCAATACGGCTTTAGCAAGCCCATGTAAAACACCGGGTGGGTGTGCATCCGTTTTGGGAGGTTCAGCGTATAGGCTAGG
>NW_020187364.1:1006666-1007029 GCF_900000015.1 Plasmopara halstedii | reverse complement strand
CTCTTGAACACGATACATGTGTAAAGCCGGGCTTACTGGTCGTCAAAGCGACCGTGAAGGGCTTTAAGAAGTCATGGAATATTCTTATCGATTATGGTGCGTCGGGAAATTATGCTGAACGCTCCACGATCTAAGGAAGTCAGCTGTATGCTGAGGCACTGGAAGCGGGGTTGAGTGACACCGATACTGTTCGCTTAGCAACCTGGACTTGTGTCACTATGCTGAGGGTCCCTGTGGACCTCGGTGTCAAGTGCCTTGATTTGATATCGTGGAACGGTGTCTAGTCTTAGCCTTGGAGGCAAGGTATGACCATATCCTTGGTATGGCATGGTTGGAACACCATGAGCTGTGAATTGATTGGAA
>NW_020187364.1:1005793-1006656 GCF_900000015.1 Plasmopara halstedii | reverse complement strand
CACTTTCCGCTCCTTTGGAGCTCCGATGTTATCTACAACATCCGACGAAGAACTGCTAACATCGCAGTCTTCGTCCAGTGGATAACGTGCTAATCCACGCACATCTGATAGGCCGTGCCCAAGATGCCTCGAACTCTGTCCGACCACGCCATCAATGGCGTGCAGTGACTGCTTTGCAACGAGAGCAGTACTCAGTAGTTTACGTTGCACTCCACAATCAGCCCGCGAGCCACGCTCGGGACTTCTGTCCAATACACCGTTGGTGCCTACCAACTCGGACATTCCAATGTCTTCCACGTTGACCTACTCAGTCCAGCGCTCTGGCCAATAGCGCTTTTGTCTTCTAGCAGAGGTAGGTTCATGACTCGCCAAAGCTCCACCAGGAGACGGGCGCGTAGCGTACAAGGTCTTTGACCCCCAATCAATCCATGACTCCTGGTGTTCCAACCATGCCATAGGTCATGCCTTGCATCCAAGTCTAAGACCAGACAGCGTTCCACGCTATCAAAGTCACGGAACTTGACTACGAGGTCCACAGGGACCTTCGGGACCGTGACACGTGTCCCCGTCGCTAGGCGAACAGCGACGATGTTACCCAACTGCGCTTTCAGCGCCAACGCATACAGCTGGTCCCTCCATCGTGGAGCTTCGAGAATAATTGCCCGACGCCCCAGAATCAATGAGGATCTTCCATGGCTTCTCGAAGCCCTTAACGGTTGCCTCCAAAACCAGCAAGCCCGGCTTGCACTCACGTTCCGTGTTCAAGAGCTCAAAGCTCTTCGGGGCTGGGCTACGTTGACCTATGCTTCCCTGAGTCTCAACAGAACTCAGTTCTTCCCCAGTAGGTCGCCCCGCGCCTACTA
>NW_020187364.1:1005678-1005783 GCF_900000015.1 Plasmopara halstedii | reverse complement strand
GTCTGAACACCGTTCAGACTGACGTCGCTTCTAGCGACTCGGAGTCCAGGGCCCGGACACCTTCGACACGGCCGGTCGAAGAGTGTTATCACATCTTCGACGGCC
>NW_020187364.1:1003032-1003574 GCF_900000015.1 Plasmopara halstedii | reverse complement strand
TTCGTATTGATGAGAGCTGCGTCAACCATCACTCTGGATAAGTCGAAGAAAGGGCGCTACTTACGTCGGACGGCATCGACGAAGCAAAAAGGGGAATGGGAGGCATTTGACAGATAAATGCACAACAATTTCGCAACCAACTTTGAGTGGAAAAGAAATTGATCACTTCGAGAAAAATGAAAGGCGTGATGAAGATGCAGCTTGTACGCAGCAGACCGAACCCGAAGGAAAGAAACGATTTTCTGCAAAAGTGCGTCGTGACATGAAGAAGGGCAAAACTTACGATGAAATGAAGGATAAATCTGTTCAACTAGAGATGGGAGCAAAAAAGTTGATTGCTATGACGGTGCAGTCGAAAAATGTACTTGGTAGGAGAGGCAAGATGAAAAAAATGAAAAAAAATACGCTGATCAGGATGACGAAGATCGTCGCTTGCGTACGGAAGCATTGAGTCACGTTGTTGAGCAAGAAGAGAAGTCGAGATTGATACAAAAGAAAGCAGTAGCTATAGAAAAAAGTAATGACGATGCGGAGGTGGAGGC
>NW_020187364.1:1002689-1003022 GCF_900000015.1 Plasmopara halstedii | reverse complement strand
TGAAGCGATATTTACGCAAAGGGGACGTCTATGTTCATGCTGATCTCCATGGTGCGGCTACTTGCATAGTTCGCAACCATGCCACAGCGAAAAATAAGCAGACTCGAGACGTGTAACTGATTCCTGTGGCTACTTTGGAGCAGGCAGGGTGTATGAGCGTATGCCGCAGCAGCGCTTGGTCAAATCAGATTATTGCCGGTGCGTACTGGGTACACGCAGACCAGGTCTCAAAGACAGCTCCCACGGGCGAGTACCCAACGACGAGTAGCTTTATGGTACGAGGCAAGAAAAGTTTTATTTAGCCGTTAAGGCTCAAGATTGGCCTGGCAATTT
>NW_020187364.1:1002518-1002679 GCF_900000015.1 Plasmopara halstedii | reverse complement strand
ACTCGAGGTCTTCTTTCTTGAGTATCGATCTTAAAACATTTACAAATTCCCCCTTCAAACATCTTCATTATTTCTTATTTATGAACGTGCAACGTTGTTTAGAAAAGTGTAAGAGGTAGAAAGACGATTATAATTGGTCGATGACATGTTGAGCAGTATGA
>NW_020187364.1:1002131-1002344 GCF_900000015.1 Plasmopara halstedii | reverse complement strand
CTTTCAACCAATGAGTAATTGCCAACGTCGATGTTGACGCTCCAACATCAACCATATGATGTTGTTGATTATTTCAGCATGGTAATATTATCCAATAGGAATGTAAAATTGAGATAAGACATGTAAAAATTGATCTTATGTAAAATTTGGCGCGATCGTTTATGGCAAGTAGTTGGCGACCACGTCACATGACCTCCTTTCGAAGAAAAGCTT
>NW_020187364.1:1001886-1002028 GCF_900000015.1 Plasmopara halstedii | reverse complement strand
ATCTTATGTAAAATTTGGCGTGATCGTCATCTGCTTTACGGCAAGCAGTTGGCGACCAGGTCACAGAGATCCACTCAGAATATACATCTTTGCCTCCCTTTTGCCTGTCTTCTTCGTCTTCTTCTTTGAGTTTCAGTATTGC
>NW_020187364.1:1001679-1001876 GCF_900000015.1 Plasmopara halstedii | reverse complement strand
CTGTCTGTGGCTACATGCTCCGGAAGCGCACCCCCGAGCAACTCGACGCGATGCGCCCAGCCAAGCGGACCAGACGAGAGCGGTCCAGCGTCGACAACCGTCGTTTAGTATTGGGTGATATCGAGTACCATTTGACATGGATTGACGGGTCTGCGCCCATCTGGCTACCCCGGGACCAGCTGATAGAAGATGGCAAT
>NW_020187364.1:969392-1000493 GCF_900000015.1 Plasmopara halstedii | reverse complement strand
CGTATTTAGTACTCTCTTTCTAAGTCAGAATACGTCAGACTTTTTGTTTCTACGTACGATATATAGAGAGATTTAGTTAAGAAAATTGTCAAGACTAAGCTATCAAATTCAAATTTTTATATTTTAAGGGTATTTTAATTTAAGTATGGTGCCCAACATGGGTTCATATCTTTTGTTCAATTCAGAGAGGGTTTTACACTAAACAGGTTTGATTTAGACAGGTTCTACTGTAGCATGATTTTATCATCTCACCTACAAGGCGCAGGTATATGTATCAGACAAGGAGCATTAAATTAGCAAGCAGCACGAGCCGAATCTTAACATGGACGTAAGAACTTGCGTTATCATATTAGAGCGAGTACGCTATCCCATTAATTGCAACTGTGAAGGCAGACCTTAGAATTAATATTAGCTAAAAATGATACTATATGTAGTTATGTGGCTCTATGTGAGAGGCTAACCGTTGGGTATGCTTATCTACACTATGCAAATCTAATCTTAGAGATCTTATTAGTATTACTAAGGGTTTTGACGTGGACAAACTACAGTCCATTGAAACACGCCAGTCGGGAGCTCACGTCTTGCCAAGCATCCGCATTAGACGCATCGCTTACAGCTAATGATATCGAATATGCCATCAAGCACACAGCGTGTGGAAAGATCCCCGAATCCGATAATTTACCAGCAGAGTATTACCAGCTTTTCTAGTTTGATTGGGCGCGAGCCTTGAAAATGGTTATGCTCCCAATTCCAGCTTGAGCGTAAGGAAAGTTTCAATGTCGTGCTTATATTTCTAATAGTGGTAAATGCTTTGATCCAGAAACTACTGCCCCATCACGCTATCAAGTAACGATGCCAACTTTGGACCGAAAGCTCTGACTTGCAGACTCAACAACGCTTCTAGGCGGCGGCGAATCTGGGTTTGTATCTGGTAGTAGTATCCACCACGCATAAAGGCATTTCTTAGATCTTCCACATTACACCAACACCAGTTAATCGCAAGCTTCTGCCGATGCTATATGCCACAACTTTGCAAAGGCCTTTAACAGTGTAGATCGGTAGGTATTGAATATTCTTCTGTTATATGGAATCTGTGAAGGTTTTTGTCTTTGATTTCCGACATTTTTACTGAGATGCTGCGACAAGTTCAAAGGATAACTCACGCTTCAATTTTTCAGCTTGAGAGCAGATGTTTAACATGGCGATCTTTTTGTCGGACTATTTGTTCTATTAATAGAGACTTTATTGAGCTGTCTTTTTGTATTCAATAAATCTTTTCCAAAAATGATTTGCGGTAATTATCATTACGCTCTCAATATTGCACATGACAGGACAGAGTTGATTAATAATTGACACCAAGTCTTTTTAGTTTTTAGCCCATGCTCTAGGGTATTATGCTGCAACTGCTTTGCCTATAAATGTGGACATGACGATTAAATTTTCATTGCGACCCTGGGAGTCGTCTAAAAATACTTTGCTCAATCTACGCTGCTGCGGAACCCGAGAATCTAACCATGAAGATCATACTACTTTTTATATATTCTGGTGAGACACCAGTGCAGGACAAGCTTGCAATTAGACAAATTGCGCTTTGAGAGACTTTGCATGTCCTGGCTTTGAAGAGCCAGCACGCTACAAAGACGCGTTCTGTCATTGAAGATTTTATTGATCCTGTGACACATTAAAAGCGTTCAAGCGGTATCGAAAGAATAAATAAAACTTTTGGATCCCCTGATGTGAAATTTCGTTAACAGCACCAAATCATCATCAATACACGGTTAATCTATCTCTGGTATTCTGTTTCATTGGACGCTGGGGGGAAATCTTCATACTGTTGTCGTTAAAGTCAACCTCCTTCAACCTTATTAATCCGTTAAGTTATACGACAGGTCGAACTGGCTTTCACATACAAAGGATTCACTCCAGCTCAAGCATCCTTCTATTGTGCGCCTCAAGGCCAAGGTGATGGATTGAACTTTATGTATGTACTACTCCATTCCTGTACATCTTCTTTTCACTGGCAAAACGTCCCATCCTATCGCCCTTCCTATCGCCGATGAATCTATTTACTACAGAACACAAAACTTTGCTTTAACTAGTGGACACAAACCTGTTGTTCAAGCTGACCTTTTAGACTTTGGAACAACATTTATCTCCGCTTTATTCTGGGGAAAAGGCTTTGACTTTGCTACATCGAAAAGCATTGTAAATGTCATTGTATATTCGAGTCTCTACATTTTGCGTGTATCATGGGGTCCCATCCATGACGCATTCACACTTACCTACGTTACCTGGCTCCTTAATCAACACTACGCGCTCACAAACACGAGTATTAGAAATACCCCCCCCACAATTGGTGTTCAAATCACGACAGCACATTTACAATCTACCCTTTTGCTTCCGAAAAAATGTTTTCTGTACTCCATGAATCGATATTTGTTGGCCAAGACATTAAAAATGCCACTAACAGTCTAATACCCCGACTTTTAAAGTCAAGTTTGTCAACGCAGTGACCTTTGCAGTCATTTCATCTGAATGAAATTTCTCCACCTGTTAACTACTGGTCTATACAACGAATGCTTAAGAATGATATCCCCCGTCTTCTGATAATCATGTTTTCGAGTACAAATTTTGGCTTGGATTTTTTTTACAAATTAGGCTGGCACACTCAAAAAAAAATTGTTTTCTTGGTTGTTTTCTGACGGAAAGTCCAAAGTAGTTAGTTTGGAGCTGTTACACAACCAACACGATATGACGTCTCTTCC
Organism: Plasmopara halstedii; assembly: GCF_900000015.1. NCBI lineage: Eukaryota > Oomycota > Peronosporomycetes > Peronosporales > Peronosporaceae > Plasmopara > Plasmopara halstedii. Next base: position 997,728 of record NW_020187364.1, on the reverse strand, counting down.
TCCCATATTTTCATATCAATTTTGCTTTTAGTACACAATTCGAAACATTTATTCCTTGCTGACCTGACTCTTCTCATTCATCGCCAACACGATTTCTTTTTTTTTATTTTCCATTCTGACAGCTCTATATTATTCGCTGTTGCATCTTTCGGACACTATTAATAAAGTTAACGAAGCAATTTACGATGCTCCTATTCTTCAATCTGTGGTTGGTCTTGTAAAGGTGCCCAACAATAATACGCTTACTTTACAGCGTATCTGCAGGTTCCAACGCAATCGCACTTTGAACTCATCGTTCGAAATTCCAGCTTAATTTTCTCACACAAGAGTGAAACTGTCACTTTAAGCACCCCTTTCGCTCGTTTATTGTTGATTGAATTACTTTTGGCTCTAGTCACAGCGGTCGACCAGGTCACTTAAGTGATTCTCGAGCTCATTTCCGACTTTAGAATTGCCTTTGCAAATCTTTTAAGTGAAAACGTTAAACGAAATAAGTCTGACTGTACATATAAGTCCTTTCGATATCGGAAGTATACAAATGATAGGTGTCGTGTTGCTCACAACTAGTTTAAAACCAGGCGTGTCAGGATAGTCGGTGGCCTCTTTAACAACAGTAGCTGTTCGTTCCTGCTCGCAGTGATCGTGCATCAAATGTGAGAGACAGCTTTCATGCAGCAGGAGGACGGTCAAAGGGTGACATGTAGATCTTTTTTGTGCGACAGAAGTGATGGACCTTACCCAAGCCGAGGAGGTAGTCAATGATTATTCTGCTGTTGGAAATGGTCAAACTGATTGCTTAAGCTATGTCAGTTGTTGTAACAGTATATGCGCGCTGGATCTTTATCACTGAACGAAGTGACATGACGCCGAACGAAGTAAGGTTTAAGCAAAAACCACGAATGGAACTTCTGCGTGTGTTTGGGTCCAAAATATATGTTCACGTTGATAGCGTTAAAAGGGCAAAGCTCAATCCTAAGAGCTACAAGTGAATGCTTCTTGGATATGCTGAAAACGCAAAGTGGTATCGTGGTTATGATTTGAAATCATCAAAAATCAAGATTACACGACTTGTTCAGCTTAGTGAGCATGATATTGAACGAAATTTACAACCAAACTTGTTTGGAAAACAATCGGTTGCTCATGTTTTCAAGGAAATCAATGAAGAAGCGACCCATTTTCCTGCTGAGAGAACGCCGGTGATAGACGAACCTATGAACAGTGTTGAGAAGTCTACGCAAGATATTAAGATGGACGAGGTCGAATCAGAGCGCAATATCAATCTTGAGCGACCTCTACCACTCGAAGATCGGATAGCAACTAGGCAAGAGCTAAAAGAATATCGCTCTCCGCGAATATTTGGGGGGAGTCGTTTGGTGTATCGTCCGGGCACAGAGCAGTCAACGAGTTCTCGGGGGCTACCTTTATTACTGGAAGACGGCTTGGAGATGGATGATGAATGAAAATCGGAGAAAGCGAAAGATCACTGTCTCCGAGTCACCGAGAATCGACGAAGATAGACTACTTGCCGAAGCAGTGTTGGTGTATGCGGCACGAATCGACGGGTTCCAAACACATGCGCTGAAGCGGTTGTAAGTGATGAAGCAATGGCGTGGCGAGCGGCTATGGAGACTGAATTACTATCACATGAACAAATCGACTCTTGGTCTATTGCATCGCGTGGAGACGCTCGTTCGATTGGATGTTGATGGGTTTTTGCTAAGATGCGTGATGAGAGCGGCCGAGTCATTCGTTACAATGCACGGCTTGTCGCAAAGGGGTTTAAAGAATGTGAATTTTTCTGAAACGTACTCCCCCGTAGCGAACACAGATTTGATTCGGGCTGTATTGGTTGTTTGCGTCGCAGACGTATAGAAAGTGGAACAGCTGGATGCAGACACTGCGTTTCTAAATATTAAGCTAAGTGGCCAAGTCTATATGGAGATACCGCCTGTAGTTTTACTGTAGACCAGGTTTGACAAGCAGCTAGCACCTGAAATAGAACGATTCATGGAGTCTTCGTTTCGAATGGTCTTAAGAATTGTGGCGTGGATCAGTGCGTGTATGTAAAACTCTCTAACAGCGGATACATCTGCGTTTCTACGTGGATGATTTGATAGTTGCAGCCAAGACCCTTGCAAAGATCCGTTTAGTCAAAGATACTCTCAAGAGTGCTTTCAAAATGAAGGAGCTTGGGAACGCAAAGTCTATCTTGGGGGTGGAGATAACGACAAGAGATTCGGAGCGCTTATTATCAAGCAAACGCGTTATATTGACAATGTTACGCAACGATTCGGTCAGCAGAACGCCAACACGACCGATAACCCATGTGCCTCCAATCTCAGGCATTCCAAGGAACAATCACCAGGAACAGATGCAGAAGCTACTAAAATGCAGTCAAAGCCTTATTGCTCTCTCATCGGCTGTCTTATGTACATGTACTAGACTGGACATTGTATACGTAGTTACGCAATTATCAAGGTTTTTCAACAATTCTGGAATACAGCATTGGCGAGCCTAGCATCATGTGTTAAGATACTTGATGTCAACGCGCTTGCATGGAATTGTATATGAAGAGGGGGCAGCAACATTATGGTTGAAGCATTCGCGAACGCAGACTGGGGAACATCGACGACAGACAATCTGTCTGGCGTGACGGTCAAAGTTAGTAATGGACCGGTGGTGTTCAAGTTGAAATTTCAAGAATTGTGGCACTGGGTACAGCAGAAGCCGGGATCACGGCTCTCAGCCTGTGCACCCAGTAAGTTTTGTGGACGCACACAATTTTGAAGGACATAAGTAAAGACCAGAATCATGCAACGCAAGTCTGGGAGACCAACCAAGTGACAACAGCACCGGACCAGAATGAATGTGGGATATCATGCCAAAAGTAAGCATGTTAACATCAAGCATAGCTTCACGCGGGAAAACGTTGAATACTGAACGATCCAAATCGACTGCGTCGACACAAACCATCAGCTCGCGGACATGCTAACGTAGGCTCTAAAGACTAAGACGCTCAAGCCTCTCCGCGGAAAGACGGGCACCAAGAGGCAAGAATTAGAACAAGCTCAACATTAACGGTGAGTGGGAGTGTTGAAATACACCGTTGAATGTGCGTGGATGACGTCACCAGTATTACGGTAATGTTTACAGTTATTATCATGATTACTGATATAATGGTAGTCGTTCATTGGTCTAGATTAGACCAATGAACGACTTTCTTGTAGAAGCTTCTCGATGATCGAGATGAATAGGCCTAGATGTAGAACAGGGTAGCGAATTAAGAACCTAAATATATTCACTTCGGTTTTTACCAACAAACCAACATACATGCACGATGTCTTGGTAATTGCTTACGTAGTACAGCAGGGAAATTTTGTTATACTCTGCGCACTCGTTCTACAAGCAGAAACACTACGCAACGATCACAAGCGCCCTTTAATAAGCCGATAATTACGGACAGCTCAATATACTTTCGTCAAGAGCATCAAATTTTTCAATTGATGCTCTTGACCAAATTTTTCCATGGCGTTTAAAGAAGTTCAAAATTGGTAACATGACTCTGTCAAGACGCCTTAACATACAAGTCTCGTCCTTGCCAGGAAGTCTTCAGAGCAGCTGCTAGCATGACGAAAACATTACGAATGTTCCTTTTCAAAGCACATAGTTGGTGCCTCATGTACCGTCATCAACCGAATTTAGCAGCTTTGGAAAGGATATGCAGATTTATGTCCAACGCATGAGTAGGTACTCTAAATAGTCATTAGACTCAATTGAGCCATACAGATGCACGATATTGGTGTTTTGGACTAGTTGCGATGGCAGGCATCGAGTATAGTCTGACCAGGACATGAAATCATGAAAGGAGTACAAGTGGTGGTGTGTTTTTGATGAAAAAAGCTGTATCAGCTTGGAGAAATCAAGCAGCGGACGGTGGCCTTTTAAGCTACGGAGTCTGTTTACACGCGCTATTGAACGCGACACACGAGGCGGTATGGCAAGTATTGGCCTAGATTTATGTAGACAATCAAGGCGCCATTGCGTTGGATGATTATTAACAGCTGCATAAGCGCACTGAAGTTCAATGGCACTCGCCATCACACTTTATGTCTGGGAATTTTGAGCATGCTGTAGAGGAGCTCCACGAATGCATTGGAGACCACTCTGACGACCAAACAGATCACTGCGATGCAGTTACAAAGTTTTGAAATCAAGTTATGATCAAGTTGCAATCGTCACGAGATCGAGCAGTGGTGTTGCCAGAGCAAAATCCGCGATATCGTGTTCATGCGCAGAGCGCAGAGCATACTGACCAAGTATTGATCAAATGTCGGATTAGTACGAAAAAGGCACTGCTAATGATGACATCAGAATGACGTAAGTAGCTGCTAGAGTTTCTGGTATTACGGATTGGCGTCTAGGTAGGCAGCAATAGATTTTTAAAACTGTGGAATATGATTTGCCCGCATCAGTTAGCGCACAAAATCCCATCAGTTGCCCAGGAGATACCATATTGGAAGCCTCTCAATTACTCTTGCTTCGATAAATAATATTTCATTCAAAGGTAAAGCGAGACAAGGAACGGATCAGGATATCCAGCACTATGTACAAGGGTAACATTTGCCCCAAATTGAAACTAGCTCAGATTGATACTAATCAAATACGCAGAGCTCTCCACGATAGTAAAGCTGTATATACTCCATCCATTATGTGACTTAAGCAGCGCACGAATTTTTGAAACCTCTATTATTTCATAGTCACATATTCCTTATTCATACAGCGCCAAGTATAATACTTTATCATGACCCTACACTTCCTACTTTTCATCCTGGTTCTAAATCTGAATGATAATGGTGTAATATGCACGCATGACATAATTTCCTTCGAGCTCTGTGTCGTCCTACGTGACGCCTGACTGAAGTGGCTGGGAGCCGCGATCTCCAGTTGGTACGGAATTAAGTGAGCAAAGGTCATGGTCGCCGGGGTTGATTGATGGTAAGATTTTGGTTGCAGAAGATGGACTGTTAATCACATTGCCAGTGTTTATACTGTAGAGACGAATTGGAGTTCCTGAATGCCGTGATCTCAACTATACAATCCTATAATAACAAACGTCTCGCTACAGATCCAGCTTTTGATATCATTTTGTATTCTCTGAGCTTCGCTCCGTAAGACGATACTGCTGGATCAGCGGTTGGTGCGCAAAGCGTTCACATTTTCAAGGCTCCATTTTTTGACAAGTAAATCTACTCACTCGTGAATAGAGCGGCTGAATAAGTCTTAACGAATGCTCCTTGACTCCATAAACCAGGAAGAAGGTTAAGTGATCTTTGGATTATCTTTTCATGATGCACGCAGGGAGTGATAATACGCTGAGATCTTCAACCTGGTACAAACACTGTTACGATTGAGAAGCATGTCCAATTCTTCACAAATGATGAGTACGCCATTCGGCGTAATTGAAAGCACTAATTGAAATGACCTACTCACTATCCTCAAAAATTCGACATTCCCCGAAGACTATTTTGTCGATGAGATATCAAATAGACCTACCATCAATGTTGTATCTCGATCGTAGTATTTTGATGGGTTTGACCTGGCTCTTGCAGCCATATTGTGTCATACGTAGAACCCTTTAGCAAGATAACATCATTCTGAAGGGTCGATGTCTGGGGCGCCTTCTTCCATACAAATACGAGGCGTATCAGCGAGAATAAGAAAATATTCTGTCCCCGTGCTTTATTTCGTCAGAAAGTAAACAGCAACAATGAATAGTAATGAGCTAAATTATTTCGGCACAAAGCTGAATTCAATTAAGGATGTTTTGCAGGGCAGCTGGTTGATCGCACCTTGTACAGTGCTTTCGACATAATCGATCGATATCATGCTCGTCAGTGGTATTCCCCACTGTGAATAGTACTTTGAGCAAGATTCCATCGGAGTGGCCAATTCCTCAAAATTAGTATCAAATGGTGGTGAAATGTCACAAAAAATACGGTGATGTAGGCTATGAAGCTCATAAGTGCATCTAGATGGCTTATTAGGATCCGAAATGGTTTATCCATTTCGTTGTGACACTTCAATCTCTGCCGTCGCCCCTCCTTTTCTCCATCTGATGCCAATAGACATGTACCTGTTAGTTGTGCGAATTTCGCTTGCTCAGAGCAACAAAGAACAATCATCCTGTTCAGAATAATGATATAATATGCAGTTTTTCATTGTCAGAATCAGGATAGTCGCCACCGACTATGCGTCGTTCCTCACACAACCGTCTCTTGTAGCGAAGGGTAAGATGGCAACCATCCTGCGTTAGGTATAGCATTAGTAATAAAATACGATTTTGGCCGACTTAAACAGAGGCTGATGTGCTTTCTCCTCTCCCGACTTTGATTTGCATGTCACAATTTGTTTTGGTTGCAGCTCGCCAGTAAAAATGCTTACCCTCGCGTGAATTACGTATACCGGCTCGTTTCTCGAAGAGTGAAGTAGCTTGTATTATCTGCTTCAATTGTGACAATGATGTTAGTGCCACTACATATGATTTGATTACGTTTAAAAAAAGAGCAGTGGCTGCACTACAAAGCTTTCACGAATGGCATAGGCGATGAGTCGAAACCTGGCGATTCTTTTGCACGACCCTCGGCTGTGTGCACCTCACCACCCTCAACAATTGAGGCATTAATGCTCCTGTCAATGGTGCCCTTTCACTTAAGGGAGGCTATGTAAAAGGTATTTGTAACCGAGTAGTTGAATGGGAGTTTTCAGCGTTATAAATTGCTTGACACTTACAGTAATGTTTTATTATCGCTATGTAAGCCATGAGACTATATTTAAACGACGACAGCTTGTAAGCCTAACCGGTTTAACGGTTTAGTGGGCTGAAATGTGTTTGGGGAATGCCCACGTCCACATTCCTATTTCTGGTCGTACGACTCGAAGCAAAGGTCGCGGGCTTAGGGCAAATCCCGTGGCGAAAAATTGTTATGCAAACCTTGAGGTTCTAGTACCAGGTACGCTATCAGAAAAATGGTACTTTAATAGAGACATTTGTCGGACAAAACCAACCTAAGGAGTCAAGCAGAATTATTTTGTGGCTTATAATAATGCGATACATTGCAGTTGTTATTTTGGCAAATTACTTCTATGTGACATTGAATTCTACTTTACGATTGATTCCCAGACACCTTAGAGGATCGTCCACAACCAAAAACAGTTCCTTAACATGTTCTTTGCGCATTTTTGTGACCGCAAAATCATCGATTAAAAAACTTCAACTGTGCAAATCTCGATGGCAACACGTTGCACTTGATATCCCTCAACTTAATCTTATAATGGTGTTTAATGAAAGAGTATTATATGTGAAAATGCCCCATAAATGATCACATGTGTGTGTCGGGAACAACAAAGTATGCTTTATAAATATTCGTAATGTAGCTGGCGGCTCAAAGGCCAAAAGCAAAACATGGTCGCGCGGAATTGTTCATCGGCTACGAAAATGCGGTGGTGTGACACCATGACTTATATATCGGGTTGGTGTCTGCAGAAGCATGAATAACTTTCACAGATCTCCGTAAATCAAGCCCTTTTGTTAAACGCGTTAAATCATCAGAATTTTCTCAGAGTTATACATTAATGAAAAAGTGGCTGCAAGGCGTGTAAGAGTCGGCTCCAAAGTTGGACTTGTTCTGACATTTGCGCAAGCGAAATCCGGTACTAAGGCTTCAATTTGTTACAAATCTGACGTTTTGACCAAAGTAAGTTATCAAATGGAGCGTCCAGCTTACTCAAATGTTGTTGAAGGACTGGCACTGAACTATTTCCAAATTGTCTGCGCGGTGCGATGCCTATTGTCGCCGTTATCCGCAAAGTTGTTCACGTTGTGTTTCCACCGCCATGGTGATTTTTTTATATTGGAATATCGCACTTACTACAATTATCCAATGTTCAACCCACATTCGCGATCAACTTAAAATGTTTTGGTCAATGGTACGGCCTGCATGCAATGTAGCCACAGACCATTTCTCTCGGTCAATGAAACGCCGTGGATGCATTCCGCTTAGCGGTATATCTGTGAATTGGGCTTTTTCGATTAAAGAATTTAGATCAAAATATTTCAGACAGTAGATTAAAATATCTCACATTTATTTTATATACGTAACACTATATTAATCGGAATCGTCGAACGGATGAACGGAGACCGCGATGTTCTACTTGGTGTATGACATTGTGCCACTCTTGTGATTAGAGGCATACCTGGTTATAAAGCTACCTGAAAGGCTCTTTGTATTGCTCCTGAGTAAAGTGTACAAGCCCATCCATGGTGGGCTTATTAATACAGACTATTTAGTATGATACTTCGTGGGCTCGATTTACACAGCGATTCCTTCGCACCTGGCACCACTTGTTATCCATCCGACGGCCTAGCATTAACAAATCTGTATCTTCTGTGGAAATGACATAGGGTTTATTTGACTAGATCACATGGCACATTTTGACACGCTTGATAAGCTTCTGCTTTATATGACTTCCAAGTAGGACAGATATTTAGCGGCCTAAGATCGGAAGCGGCAGTTAAGCGCCGACAAGCACACACTAATTATAAGATTGTGGCCATCAGAAACCTTCAGCAACACCTTCACGAGGCGCCGATGGGAACACTGCCGACTTCAATCATTAGGCTGGGTATATCAAATACAAGGTCGGAAGGTATTTCATACCGACAAATTGATCCGAAAGTGCGATCATGTGCGAAAAGGAGCGACAGTGCATAACATTAGTGAGTTCGCCCCACGTGAGAGATGGCACTTCAATGTAGTACCTCTGACGCATTCCTAAGATGGTAGATGCTGAAGTAACAGATGTCGCAAGTGTCCCACAGTAAAGCCCACATTTACCATGACCTCTTCTTCACAAAATCCACTAGCTTAATAAATACCGATACTTTGATTTTTTATGAATATTAATTACTGCAATATGAGATATGTACATTCGAACAGTACTGATTAGTAATATTCGTAGTAAATGTGTAAGGTATGGGCATACAAGATTATATTCTTTTCCCCGTTACACTGCCCCGCTAGGATGTGTGCCACACTTGAATTTACACTTATTTTGTCTATTTAGAATACTATGCAGAAGTTACCGCTTCTCGAGTATCCACTGCGCCTAGCTTTACATCGTCTCCTTTTTTTCGTCGATGCTTTTCTCTGAACGTACGCGCACTAGAAGTTAGATTTCATGTACCAAATTGAGCGATTTGTCGAGATACCGCTAAAAGCACGATCTGTGTGTCCAACGTGCCAAATATTTTTGATGAGGATGCTGGTGTGTCCTCCGATAAAAAACAATCCCAATGCATCTCTTCATTCCGGCCAAACATCATCGACCAAGCGAGTCCAAAGGAGAAGGCGCTCGCTGTGTTCAGCGTCTCCGCTGCGCAAATTTTGAGCGAACAAAGCTCTTTGAGCTTCGTCATTGCTCTGCTTGGCTTAGGCAATTCCCGCAGCTCCGAAACGCGTTGCTGTGACAGATCAGAAGGTAATTTAGCTGAAGGGAGATGTAAGATACATAGCTACGCTTGCGACAGCGATCGCTAAATTTGAATAATTTGTTTTGTGGGATTGTGGCATGATATAATGATGCCCATGGAGAACGCAGAATTTCTTATATTATCGTTGGGGTGCGACGAGTAGCAGTAAAGTTTTCTTTGATGCAATCATAATGCGCAAACGTAATTTGGTCATGGAGACCGCAGATCCGCTTGTGTATACTTGCATTCAAGGAATCCTTACTCCCCAACAACATAATTGAAGGATATAAGAAGGGCAGATGTAGAAGTGATGTGTGCTTGTGTGTGCCAATGCAGAAATGAGTGTATTAATGTTAGACGCAATTGTGTGGGCCCACGCGCAACTACCTTGCGGGCCACACTATATACTAAACCTAAGTTTAGAGCTACCAACCCATCCTATGGTATGTGAAACACTCTAACTAAGCCTTTGCGCGAACCTAAAATTAGTACACACTTTAATTTGCAGACATATGCAGTCTGAACCTTAAAGGTTAAACAAGCACTAATCATCCTTAGTGGGGATTGAACTCACAACTTGCCATTTAGCATCACGATACTAAACCACTTGAGCCAGTCACCATAACTCATGAGTTAGTGCAAGCATTGACTACAGCAGCATACTTAACAATAATTGCATGTGTGTCCGCTGTCGTTGGGACCGGCGTGTTGCTATATTTTCTGGCTCCCAACAAAAGCTTTTTGCCCTTGCACATCACGCACAATTTCATCAAGATTGCTTTCTCTGCTTTTGTTGCGAGGTGTGTCGCCGGCTGATATTGCATGGCAAATTCGATCAACAGTACCTGCTCCACTAAGACCGGGACCACTTTGTGATGGTGCCAAATTCAGTTGGGGATCCACCCAATCATTCCTGTAATTTGGGGTTAAGGCCTATAAAGACATACAAGACATACATTCCAGTGTACGTCGCTTACGCATTGGGAGGTAGCAGCTCGCACCAGCATTCCGGTCTCTCTGTGCAAGGGCTTGGGAGAATATTCCCAAAACGCGATTCATACGTTCTGACCGACCATCTGTAAGCGGTAATTAGCAATTAACATGTCTAATTCGGGGCCGCGCACCTTAAACAATGTTCATTGAATTTATCTGTAAAATGCGGGCCTCTCATTAATACAAAACTTAAGTACGACGTGCTGGTTGAAGAACCTATCATAGGTCAGATTAACTTCACGCTACTGTTGACACCAGCAAGCTGGAAAATTATGCCCGGAGCGTCCCCATCGACCACAAGACCATAACTCCCGTACGCATTTTCTGAATTGCCGAAAATTAAGGCTAAAATGATGGAATGCAAAAATGTATGAAGCTGGTGACCGGCCAAGGGTACTGTCGGATTCGACGAAGGGTCAATCTGTTGACATGGTTCATGTATGCGCACACATAGACATACCCACTTATACATGCTGGGCCACCAACATAGCGCTCTCCGAGCAGTATGTATTCTCTGTTCTTAATTGGCGGCCCAAGGGGGTCTCATATGCCATACCTGAAGAGGCACCACTGTATGGTCAGCGTCATGTTGGTATGTATTGTATTTGGGATAAGGCAGGTGTATAACTAAATAAGACTACCCAGCCCTCTAGTTTCTTGCTTTTCAAGAATTATGCAGTGCAACACATTTTTGTCGCACCTGTACGCTGTAAATATCGCCATATCATTTTGCGATGTAACCGTCGTGACATGCGACATATCATAGTATTTGTAAGTGTTTAATGTCATTGAGTGCATCCGAATACATGTGCTCTGAACGACTATATACAAAATATATCGTCACGAATGGTTTGTGCATATCATAATATGTTTTGACAGCAGCGTTACCAACCGATTGAACTACACTAGTAAAAATCACTAGTGTAGTCCCAGTGGTGTAAGCAGCCATCCCCCAAAAGTTGCCATCGGAGTACTCACCGCAGCGAGAGAAAGTATATTGTGTCTTTCATGAGGCGCTTGAGAATATCAATCAATTCGTTCAAAAGCACTGAACATAGCTTTACCGATGCTGGTCTCGAGCCCATCCAATTCTTAGCAATCAGGGTGGAACAATGGCTGTATTTAGCTTATTGTTAGTATGCACATTCGGCCACTTGCTGCTAGCCTTTCTAACACACTACGTCGACATCGAAGGGAAGATTTAATTTCTTTTACCAAGCCTCATCGTGCTTCGCAAAGAAATCTGAGAAATTACGTCACAGCGCCCTGAATCATTTCATTTTCATTATGCGCACCCCTATAGGAGGTAATTCGCGTAAAGGTCTCCTTTTCATACGTTGTGGAATAGCTTCAACCAAATCCAAACAATTAGTAGGCCTCTAGAGTACAGCTGTCTCACATCTCGTACTCATTAATCTGTAAGTGCCCTTAATGCCAGATCCATACATGACGGGCGATGAGACCAGCTTCTCCTCCAGTTTCATTGTAAAACTTTGATGGTTTTCTTGACTTGCTATTCCTTGCACGTATCCTCGAGAAATTATTTCATAAGCACTATAACAGCTTCCACCGAAGCAGTGAGGGGGAGACTTAACACTTCTAGAACTAATGTGGTAATTATGTATATATCCAAATAACCTTCTCCGCATTCTTTTGTCGAACTTTACTACTCTTACTGTCGATCTATGGCACAACACATTTGACTCAACAGCACCGTCATATACGATTAAGACGAAATGAATTTCATAGCGAAGAGGCCCTGGTATTATTCTAAAAGTGACTTACATTCGCCCTAAGCTCCACCAACTCTTGCACAGCAGACTGTGACACTCAGTCCTTTCTACTAGTCTCCGGGTCAAACTCATGGACACTAGCTTATAGTCGCCTTTTTTCGTCTCATCTAACGAGCGCGGATGCTATAGCTTCCGCATTCCAAGATCTGTTTGAGGTACCGATCAAAACTATTGGGTTCAATTTTGGAAGATTGACGTCCTGAATAGGATATATCACATCATTTTGCCCGCGTTAATTTTACATGTTCTTTTGGCAGAGGTCAGTTCATGATGCACAAACTCTTATCATATAGAATTATGTAGCAATTAAATGTCTACTTCCCATCGACCCATGCCTTGTGGCGTTCCAGAATCGCCGTACCTACGATGCGGTCAAATGTCGAAACCACGTCTGGATAAGACAAAGCTTCACGTAGACAAAGGCCTCAAGCATCACATTCTGTTTCCAATGTATCCCTCATACGATGTCTAGATAATACCGTATTTGGCGTCTTCAATGCCTCTGCACACTGTCTTATGTTTCTTTCAATCGCGCTGTACGTATATATCAAACTACCTTGAAAGTTTAACAGCTTCACGAACATCGACCAGCAAACTATTGCTATGAGCCCATCCTCACAAATATATAGTATTTATTTAACACTGACTTCCATTGACTACGACTGCTACGAGAAATACAATGATCTAGTTTTTACCAGCAAGCTCTCCTGCGCCTACTGAGACTTGATTTTCCCCCGTATGGGGTGTGCCGGCTGTCTGTGCATGAAAGGTTGGCGTTTTGTACTCTTTAGCCGAGCGCGAAGGAGATTACACAAGGTGCAGATTTTTTGTAGTTTCACAGATGAAACATATGCGAGTCCCACAAAAGAGCTCGGCAGATACGATAGATTTCTCTTTCTCCTAATCAAGCTTTGGTCCGGTGCCTCTAGCACCTCTACTTCCAGCACTCCAACCACTTTTGCGGAAGCATAGTCCGTTCTTAGTATTGTAGCGAGTCATGCTACTCCTTCCTCCGCATCCCTTCATTGGCATTATGCTCCAAATTAAATGCAAAAACTTTGTGAAAATACCTTATATCATACAGTAGGATCAAAATTTGACTCTTATTAAGGATTCCTTCACCGTGCTATAGCAGAGAGTGTAATAGCTGAAGTAGGTCCGCAAAATCTTTTGTTTATTTGTACAGAAATTTGCGAGGCTGAACCATCATTGCTTTTTTTCGCAACATACTTCTCCAGAGCAATACAAATTCTGTTTATGCGTTCAGTACTTGTTGCTTTTTTAAGCTTTTATGGCCACATCCATAGTGGAAGTCAATTCTATATTTTGAGATTGAGCTCACGACCCATACGAGATCTTACAGTCTATTTGTTTTCTTACACATTGTTCGAAAGGCATTTCTTTATTTTCAGAGCACCAAATCGATATCCGTTTTGACAGTCTCAACCCAACTAATTTTATTTTCAGGATTGGATCAGGACTACTTCGCTTAAATGCTTTGACCAAAAATAATTGACCACGACTATAAGCCATTCCGCCGCATACTAGTAAGCCTTCAACTTACCAGAGCATTACCGCGGAATCACAGGGTAGAAGGGCACACATTTTCACCCTTGCAATGACGATCTTCTTTAACTGGAACCATGGACTTGGCTATTTGTTAACCTCGAGTACCTTCAATATTTTCTAAATATATGTTGCGCATTCATCAAGTTATACCATTGATACTTGGAGGAAAAATCTTAGCAACTCCACGCTAACTTTTTGCCTTCTAGTTGATATTCAAACTTTACATTAAACCTTATCTTCAGACGATTTTGGCTCTAGAGCTTTCTCCTTGGAGTATGTCAAAGTCGATTTGCCATTCGTGTTAACCCAATTTACGTCACATCTTTCGTTAAGATATGATGGTATTTTTCGAGTCAGCGATCGACAAAGTTTTTGCTTCAAGAACTACCGGCTAGCCTAGTTTATGCTGATCTTCACCATAGTGTCGTCTCATTCCAAGATCTCTGCATAACAAAAATTTATAGTTAGATTTTGTAACGAGTCCCCCTGGACAGTATCAAAAATTTAGCACAAGCCATCAACGTTCGGGCCCTGTGGTTTATACTTCCTCATTGTATTATTTTGGCTTGAACCCACAATCCCGAAAGTCGAACAGATATATATATAGCACACTGCACCATTATATCCGATATTTGAAGAGATTCTGCAAATATTAATTTTGCACCTTAAGTTCACTAGAATTTACAGCATGTATTTTACCAAAATCGAGACGTCAACAATCACTAAGGTGCTCGTTCAGCTTTCATTTCGAACGCCATCGGGATTAGTGCAATAAATGTGGTAGCTAGGCACCTTGCTAAATAAAATTTAATTATCTGTTGGTTTAAGCATCCAGCTGCAGCAACTTGGTGTCGAAGCCATTAGCAACACAGGATAAGCCAACTTATTAGACAACACAGACCAGCTCCATTCCCTTATTGCCGATATCCAGCTGCCCTATTCCTGAACGTTGAATGACCAAGTCGCGCTGCTCCAGCATGCTATACTAACCACACCGTAGTACACGGATAGTGTATGTGCTATTTTCCACAATTTGGCTGTAAAGGCCAGATAAAGTTCGCCATCGCGACCTTCCTGAGTGATTCTACTTCTCAAAAATCGACAATTCCGGTCACAGACTGGTGGTACACTCCATGATCGTAATATGGAATAGATCGCAAGAAGACAGAAGACTTAGCGGACGCTTTGCCGGTACATGCACTTGTTTGCAGGATATAGAGTATGCGAAGATGTCGACTCCCAGCTGGGGGTGAGTAATTTTGTGGGCTTTGACCGGCCATGTATACTCCAGTGACTAACAAACCGATCACCCTATACAGATTTTTACAGCAAGCGCCGTTTGTACGGCATATAAAATGGAGGATAACAACGCGGGCCAATAAAAATGACTTTGACAAAGTGTCAATGCCACTTCTGTACAATATATTAAATTACCCTATGAATTCAGGGCAGAGTATTTGCTACAAGAATCACCAGCACTAGCCCAGCAATCTAATCAACGACACATCTCGATAGCAGAAGACACCTACTACATATGCGGGTGTATGCCAGCACCTAAGGAAATTCGCCACAACGATACAAAAGACAGAAGACTCACGAGCATATAACACACGCTACTGTAGAACTTTTTCATGGCCTATGAACGTTTCTTGAACCTTTAATGATATGCCCGGGGCTTCGTCTAAGTTAAGCATTTTCATGTTCTTTCCATGGCTGTCGTTGGAGAGCACTCATTTGATGACCTCACAATGGCCAAGACCTATAGCACACTTTCGCCCCCACGCTAACCACTTCTGCTACAGCAACAACTTGGTATTAGAAAGCAAGATACTGAGCTTTGGAAGTGAGTTATGAACCTCAACATACCGACTTTCCTTTCCGTCTACAACAAAACCTCCTTTACTCGGGCTACACATTTCAGCAGTCATTAGGCGCCAGGACAACTTGCCATTTCGACTGCGACCACAATGAGTTTCCTTGGCATATTTCCCGGCTCTGTCATTTTGCTATTAATTGTGAAAATTACTGCTAAAATCTCCACAACAAGCTTTTGAGAGCGATCTGTCGTCAAATACCATTCTCAATCTTGCACAAGTAAAAAAGCCACACAGACATTTGGCATTGCATCAACTACATGAGCTGATACACAACACAGTGGTCGATACCAGATTAAATTTTGATCTGGTTTCACTACATCAACTTATCTAGAGAATGGCTCGTACACCAGCAGGGCAGATACATATATAATTCATGGTATATGTAGCGGTATATAGGAAAGCAACCTCAGAATGTAACGCAAACTATTGATTAGTTAATTAAGCAACCTCAAATTTGCGTCGTTCGAAAAGGTGGCAGACGAGGAAGTTTAGTAGCTGGCTACTCAAGGCAAGACTTTAGATCATTGCTGACAAAAGATGAGAAACTCACCTGGTCGAATTTGCATAGTTCGTTGACAACGTTGACGGCGGTATCACACTGTATCAGCAACGCTATGTCGGTGATATTTTCGAGCGCTTTGGTATGGAATACTGTACGGCAGTGACAAATCCGTCAGACATGGGCTCTATGCTAGTTTCCAGCGATTCGCATTTAAAGTTGATGCTCCGTTTCGTGAGACCACTTGTGCTATCGCATTCATACAAAAGTGGCTGAGACACGTCCGGACATTGCGTTTTCGATTAATTACGCCGCACCCTTCATGCCAAACCTACAAGATAAGCACTGGATTGTAGCCAATGTACATCATTGGAAATAAGTCATGCGGCATCGGTTTTAAAGTCCGGCGACAAGATGGATTTTCGTGGATATTCTGATGTAGACTGGGGTGGCGATCATACCGAAATGCGATTTCTGGGTATGTATATGCTAATTGGTGCCCATGTGGGCTGAAAAGCAAAGAGTAATTACGTGCACCACCGTCCACCAGCAGTGCGGGGTACGTCGCTTGTGGTCTAGCCATTCATGAGGGCAAGTGAGTATATCGTGTACTCTGCAAATTTCTAGCTGCCACGATAGATAAGTCGTAACCCGAGCTCAAGATAATAACGGATAACCAGTCGTGTATTAAGATAACGGAGAAATAGATGCTCATGGCCGGGTCAAGCACATTGAGATCAAATGCCACTACATTCGTGATGAAGTCAAGTTGGATTACTGCGAGACTGCGCCGCAAGGATTAAATGACAGCTTTGTGAACGCATTAAAAGGGGGCATTGAGGGTACCCGAAGTATCGTAAGTAGTATTGCTTTTACCAATTATCGACTCTCAAGGCCCATCTGTATCAGCTACTCCATCACAACTATAATTAAGTCTAGTTGAGAATGGTTTCGTAAGCAAACTATCACCGAAAGTTGAGTTTAGTATTAAATAAATAAAGATATTCACGACCAATCTGGTTCCTATGTCTGCAATCTGCGCATTAAAGCAAGCACGCGGGATGCCGCTCGGAAAAAGTTACAATGGCAGAGCTTGATCGCATAACAGCCAGCTTCATTGTGACGATTTTGCTTAACTTTCCGCCGCATGAAGATGTGCTCGTTACCATTTAAGTTCAACCTGCGTACTGCTTAGCAGCTACTCAGGAATTCGCGTCAACGTCAGCAGCAAGTAGTGATCGACCATGCGGTCTGTCAAACTATCCGCGCAACGCCTAGTTTGACGGGACAGTCGATATACGTTCTGACTATTTATTATTGTCTGACAACAAGCTGCCACGCACCAATTTGATAAGAAATACAATTTTAAAAGAAGCGCAGCTTGTCACTGCACATTAAGCGGTCTTTTCTCAATGTTTTTTGCATCGGCTAAATACGTCGATCCACAGAAGGAACAAGCCTTGTAACCGCAACAGCATTCGTCGCGCTCTATTCCTGTTATGACCGATCTATGCATATCGTGACTTTCACGCTTGCAGTGGAGCAGGGTGGAATCATCGAACCAGTTGTATTCGTTGGTAACGAGCTAGACATCGTCGTTAATTCCACGACGGGACGCTGAAACACTTTCCAATGGTCTAGGGTACAAATTACAAAACTTCTTGCATCGAGTAGACGAAGGGGACGGCTGGGACGTGGATTGCCTGGTGAGTGCGAAGGAGCTTAATCGAGAATCGGAGAGTCATTAGGACCAATTTATCATAGAGCAACCTGGCATCCTCGCCGATATAAGTGCATTTGTCGCGAAGACCGAGCTATTGACGTGCACTCGTTGGGTTGCTGATCTGGTGCACGGGGGCGGAATCTGGCGCAAGACTAGGCACGGTCGATTGCAGAGTGTGTAGTGGAACTCCAAGCGCAGTGGCTGCTCGTGTGGCGGTCCCATTTGCGCAGTGTCTTCAAAATATAAGGTAGGTGTCAACCTTACTGTGACTCGCATCTTGATGTGGAAGGTTGAGTGGGGCAAATACTGTAATCTTGTGTTTCGCATGTGGAACAATTGTACAAATTTCACATTACACTTGGTGCAATCTTGAATATTCATAAGTATCGAAATGTTTATATTTGTAAACATTATGGAACTCCAGAAAGGAGGAGTTCAATATACGCAGACTACTCGCCGCATATCAGAAAACAAACACAGCTTTATTATGATTTACAGTAGAACGTATCATTTCTTTAGTTAAGTTAAATTGCGATTTAAATATGTGTACCCAAGATATAGAATTACGCACTAACAGTGTTATAATCTTAGGGGTCCTCTGCTACGCTTTATGTAGAAGGGCGCAAACCTATCATCTGTGCAGTCTTCAACGCGGACTCGGTATACAAAGCTTCCTGAAATTTCGCCGCAGAGAATGTCTATGAAACTATATATAATAGTAGTCTATATTTTGTATCAATTCTATCAGGATTTTAGTCTAAATGATTTGTATCAAGATACAAATTATTTTCGCCAACTATATTTTATAAATCAAATCATTGCTTGACGTGCGGCTTTGATACCGATACTTCGGTAATAATGATATTCAAATTTTTTCAAAAGCTCAATCTCCTACAATTGCACAATATTGTTCTTGATACAATGTGTATCATTGTACAGGAGTGCAATGTGTCAGTACACAACATACAGTACGAGATGAGATGTCTGGCAAATCCGAATATAACAATCAAGACCCGATTGGTATGCGTTCGTAGGACGCGAAACCATATGAATTTTGCCCGAAGCAAACTTTTTCTTTGCATCGGTTACTTATACAAGGTAAGGTAGCTGTCTCCCGGGTTGCATAACCTGAAAAAAAGGCACAAATATCTTCTTTGCTACAATCAGAACATAACAAATGGAGACTTCATTACAAGACGTTTTGTGTTCTCTTCAGTGGCTGCCAGATTAATGGGGACGTTACATGTCAAGCTGCACAATTCATCAGGTAACGATAAAGATCAAAGCGTTGAACACGATCCTCTAAGCCCTAGTGCTTAGTCTCGACAGGTAGTAGAGAGCTATGATGTGTACGTAGCTTTTGAAGGATCAGCTCGCAATTCTTCTCTTTTTCTCTCTCAATAAGTCCGACAGCAGCGTCATATGCACAGCGTTCCAAGCACAATTGATACAGGAAGTTGGCCAGTACAAGCCTATTCTGCACGCTACTAAGCTGAAAATAATCAATTGACTCTGTACGTGCTATAGCACGTCCGAAACGGCGGAGATCATGAATAGACTTCATCTGACGCAGAAGAGATGGAAGCGTTTGGCTGTTAGCAGTTCTTGAGATGTTGAGGCTATACATGTATGCAGATATCTAAAAGGACTGACGATTTAGTCGCTATTATTTGTTATCGTAAGCGCACAAAAGTGTTAAGAAATCTCGGTGACCAATCGCTTGAGCATTTTTGTGGTATCAAGTGGATCTTGTATCATTCCCTGCCGCCAACGTTGCGAGCTAGCGAGTGGAGATTTCTATAACGGAACGACCTGCTTGATGGAACTAAGTCTAGACACCCTTATTTAATCCCTTACTAAAGTATGACACTGCGCAGATGCCACATAAACATCACACTCACCCGTTTGAAAGTTTGATAGCAGGGTCGAGCACATTCCGCCACCCATAGATAAAACCACGCAAGCATATTTGCCTTAAAAAGATGCATTGACATGTACAAATTTAACTTGTAATATATTATTGGTGTCATGTTGAAAATGTGGATTGCTGATTGTGGAACATGTGTTTGCAAGCTGACGTACCTTCTGTGTCGCGAATGACAGTCTTGGCTGCAGTGACATGAATATTTTGTGGGTCAATCGCGCAATGAATTTTCGGCATAAACAAGTCTAGCTAATTAGAGCTGTATCTTTTGCTGCTTCACCAACGTCGATTGAAATACCAAACCCACACCGCGTTACAACGACAAAAAAAATTGCGCTGATGCGTGGTGATGCAACAGTGTACGCTCAAAGGCCGCGAATGCCAACAACAAACATAAAGGACAAGCATGTGCGGAGGTAGAAACTCGCCAAATTAGTTTAGGTGGGCGATAAATGTGGATAACCAGATAAATCACAGCTGAAACAAACCGCATGAACTCATGTCAAGAAATTCAAAGATGCGTGCGGTTTTTATGATTAGAAGAAGCAATTTCTGGCAAAAAAAGGTAAACTGGATGAGAACAACGATCGCATGTTTTCGGCGACAGTACTGCTCAATTTATATCAGGCCATCATAAAAGCAGACAGGGCTCAGGAAACAATGTATTTCAGCCTGGATATGGTGATACGTAAACGGCATTGCGAAAAAAAAAGTGTCGGGAATGTCCACTGCGAATCGTGCAGCTTGTGATACAGTGGAAGCTTCCTTGGACAGATTTAAATAATACATACCTGCATTGCTATTGCTGGATGATGACAGAAGCCATTGACACGCTATTGCTCGAGAATTTGTGTAGATAAACAAAATTTGGCCGTCTCACAAACTAGACCAACTATCTCTGAACATCTTCAAAAGGTTAAAAGTACTTTTCGTTTACTATCCTGGATGTCACTAATCTGTCTAGGTCTTAAATCCACCAGCTGTTATTGTCAAAGCTTTGCAGCCAAACTTGTCAAATGTTTAAGAAAAACAGCAAGTTTACTCTAACGCATAGCTTAAATATGTAGTCAATCTACGCCAGGAGATTGTCACTTGGTGGCTAAATTAAAAGATTTTCAACAGAACTGGAAGTACATGACCTTCATTACAGTAATTGACAAAAATTCTTGGGGCGATTACGGTAGTAATATTCAGTGCGTCCTCAAGTGTACATAAAAGTCTCAGTTCGTTGGCTTACAAACTTTCAGTCAAAAATGCACTAGCAGTTTACGTATTGGCCGCAACGTGTCTGGTCAAATCAAACTGTAATGAAGGAGGCAACATGCGCGACGCCTACTGAATTGCAGAACAGCAATGACACCACGCTCTTGGATTTCTTAATGGTAATGATCGTGGGGTGCGTATTATTGACCGTACTTTTTCGCGTGCTGTTTTCGATATTCCCAACGCCATCACGGGGTTTTGGAGCCGGCAACAGTAGTCCCACTACTAGCACAAATGCCCCGCTCAGCCTCAAATCTGTGAAGCGAGCGACCAGTGTGCGTGACCGTTTGGAACGCGAGACTCGCACACGATTACCGCGCCGTTCCACATATTACTCGATGCCTTTTTTTGCTGACACGGTATCCAACAAACAAGAGTTTGTGGAGAGCCTTATGGATCTGGGCGACGCTCGACTTGATGGATGGTTACTCGTTAAGAAAGGCCTGCAGCGTGCTAAACACTGGCAGAAGCGTTTTGTGGTGCTTGACGCGCACGGTAGAATGAGGTATTACCCAAACGCAGATGCTGCGAGGCGCAATTCAAACATCAAAGGATCACTTGCAGTGCACGCTGTAAAGCCCGCGGATCCATTTGAGTTCGGAGCCAACACCCTCGAGGTCAGAGGTACGCTTGGTGGTACCTATTTTTTCAAGGCGGAAGATGACATGGCTGCGCGCTCGTGGCTCTGTGTACTCACGATTCGCGCTATTCAGGGCCATGTCCCCGGACGAATTGATAGCGTGCTCAGCGCTGCGGTTGCTTTACCGCTTATGCAATTACAGGCAGTGAATAACGGAAGTGCTTCTTCGCTCGCGTCGTCATCGTCAATAAAGTTGCTTCCAGCTTCCGAGTCTGATGAAAACAGATTCAATACGTCAAATGCTACAGTCAGTGCAATTAATGCCGTGGGCAACTCTGGCGATGACATCGAGGTCCCTCCCGTGCGTCTTAAATTACACCAATTAGAGCTATTGGTACAAGACATGACTTATGATAAGGACGCATCACTACGCCAGTTCTACGTGGTGGCCAAGTTTAAATCCGACCTTCATGACTACTCTACCGTCCCAGTGGGTCAGACTTCGCCCAAACCCCGAGGTGAAAAGGGCGAAAAAGGAGCCATTGTTAAGTGGAATGAAAAGCTGACATGGCATTTTCAAGATCACGTGTGCTCTGATTGCCGAGAGTGCCGCTCCCTTGGGGCCATTTCGGGTGCATTTTGTGGATTGCCCGATATATTGGTGTTGCATGTGTATGAGATACACTTGCGCTATCTCACAACAAAAATTGGTGAAGTGTCATTGTCTCTTCGCGAATTGCTAGGTTTTACGGGTATGCGAACGGCTCACTTTACGTGCGCTTGGCCCGTCACATCTACCCGTGATGCAATTCTCGGTCGGCTGATGTTATCGCTTAAATATGCAGTGGACAATGCGGGTGGAACTGAATTAATGAAGTTTCTTGTGACGTCGGCCGAAGAGCGCGAACTTGTCGGTGAATATCCGCTTCATTCGTCTTTCACAAGCGCTTTTGACTTTTTTAGCAAATTTTTAGCTGATGGAACGTCGGACCGCTTACGTGATTACTTCAATGAACGAGGTGACACAGAGATTGAAATTGGCGACTGGATCCCATCCAAAGAATTTGGCGGCCAAATACGCACAATGACTTGCCGCTCGCCAACAAATGCTTCAATTGGACCATCTCACACTATGACAACTACAACAGACCACGTGCCTTTTGACGAGGAAGGCGTTAAGGACAATGAGAAACTTGTAATGCAGTCGAAGGTTTTTATGCATGACATTCCGTATGGTGACTGTTTTTCAGTCGAGAAAGTGACTGTTGTGGAACGTGTTCCGTCCGATGATGGAAGTCCAGGAAAGCTTGTGGCCAAAATTTATCTAGGTGTGCCATTTTCAAAAGGTTGTATGTTTAAGTCAAAAATAATTAGTGCGACGCGGGAAGCTATGATGAGTTCTTCGAGGTTGTACTTCCATGTTGTAAACCGATCAATGGAGAGTCCTGGTGCTATGAGAACTGCAATGCCTGCAAAGCCATTTCTGGTTTCCACAAAAGAGGAACGGCAGATTGTGGGTGAGTATGAGTTACATCCTGCAATAAAAGATGCTCTACACTTCTTTGACCTATTTTATGCTGATGATACGCTCTTTCGATGGGAGAACATCCACAAAGAGGCCGGAGACACGGAGCATGTTGTCAGTAAATGGGAAGACTCTGCGGAATTCGGTGGTCAAGTGCGCGAGATGAAATACCGTGCCAAAAGTAATTCTCCGCTCGGACCAGCTTCTACGATGGCAGAACAATTGGTGCATGTTCCGTTCACCTCCCATGATCGCGACAGCATTGATGCAGATCGCCTTGTGATTGAGCACAAATTGACTCTGCTCGAGATTCCATACGGGGACTGCTTTCACGTCGAGACTGTGTATGTGATAGAGCCTCGAACAGATGCAATCGGATCCCCATTGGTCGCTAAAGTGTACATTGGAATTCCTTTTTCGAAAAGCACTTTATTTAAGTCAAAAATAACGTCGGCCACGAAAGAAGGAGTCGTGAAAAGTACAAATATGGTTTTTGAAGGGCTGAAAAAGGTACTAGATACGGAGGATTCTTTGCCGTCAGACGCAGCACCAAATTCCAACGCGGCCGAGAATCATACAACAATGCACAGCAATTCGCGAAGGAGCATGTCGACAAGGGGTGGACCTCGGCGCCGCCCGAGCGTGGCACGCTACAACAGCACCCTCGATGGAAGTGTTGCGCTTGAGGAGATTTTCGAAAATCAGCGGGTCAGCATGTTTGGCAAATGGGCTCCCAACCACCTGCTGCCAACAGACCGACCACGCTTTTCAAATCGAGATGGTGACAAGGCGATGAGCTTCGAGCAAGTATCTCTCCCTCCTCATTGGAGTTGGACAACTCCCTGGCGAATCGACAAAAATTACACAGACTGTGATGAGGAAGGCTGGAGTTACGCAACAGATTTTCCGCGGTTTAAGTTTCATCTGGCCAGAGGTAAGTCAAGCATGAAGCGTTTGGGGGCATCAGTGCGACGCCGTCGTTGGATTCGCATGATGGCGTTCGTGCCAGTGGAGGCAAATAATGACCTTACAAACCCAAATCAGCTCAACATTGGTCGCCGTAATCGTAACCGCGTCAGTCAAAGCAGTAGCAGCAGTTCAATTGGATCTCAGTAAACGAGTCAACATAAATGTAATTTCTTTCGCGTCATTATCTGATCTGACAAGTATTTATATCGAAGCAACAGTCAAAATAGCTTAGCTCAGACTTCTGCGAAATGAAGAGTAACAGGCAGACAACACACAGCGAGGGTGCTGTGCACCTATACTATTGTGTAAGTACATCTCAGAATTATTTAATTCAGACTAGAACTATGTAAACGTTCCGTAGCAAGCAACCTGTCTCCCTTTTTTAAATGACACCGTCTTTATAAATATCGATGTTCCGGTACTTATTAATACACCAAAGTACAAAGCAAACTACTTGCAATTGTACCGTATCGTATATTTTACAATCACATCAAGTATGTTAGTGACAACACTACTTGCCCTGTTACAGCATCCTCCGCCGAGATATGGTCCACGCCGGGGTTCACGCTTGGTTTGTATTCTCAAGATATTTCACAAAGTGGCCGCTCCACAAGCAACCACTACACCCGGGATTCCACTACTCTCTGCAATTCCCCATGTCATCGTACTTGCACCGAAAGTTCCCTCCATTCACCAAATTTTACACTTTGATAAACCCAGTAAAATCGCGATTACGCCTCCCACGCGCTTTTGGTGAGAATCCTGATGTGTATTCCGTTGGGAACGGCCCTACTGACTCTCTGCCCCGACCAATCTCCTTCACCGCCACCAGGCGATCCGCGACCTAGTCGTGTTCCAAGGGGGAAGCGCTCGCAGCTTTTACCATCCCCGCTGCAATGCCTCAAAATTTGTGCCGTTACCACTAGAAATTGTTTTAGCGTCGCATTGTGATGTTCAAGACGATGTTCAGCTTGCCACCTACAAATTGAACCTGGCCCAAGGATCTCCGATTGCTTAACTGCGCGCGTAAGAGTTCCACTGACTGTTGCCTAAACATCACACCTTGACTACGTTTTGAATCGTTTAAAGCCGCTATTTGCGTTGATGCTGAGCATCTTCACATCAATGCATGTGGGTCTTTCGCTAACAGCCAGAACCAACGAGCAGAAATAAATCGCTTCGGGAGCGCTTTCTCAGCCCACAGGTCGCCATTCCCCAGAAGGTCTGTTTGCGCTTGAGATAGCAGCTGCGAGGAAATTAGTGCCCTATGCTAGCGACATGCCTTCGGTACTAGAAGCTTGAGAAAGTATAGCTGCGTATATGACTCAGCTCGCGCAAGAGATGAAGAATTAACAAACCCGCCTTGAGGTTCTACGAACCCGCATTTTCAGCGAAACAGACGTTCGTCTGGAGCGACATCTCATGCTTGACTTCGACGCAGATGTCGAGGCGACAGTTCGTCACCTCAAATTTCCAGTCGTAGCCGCAACCGACCAAGGTCATTCCACCGCAACTTTGATCGCCTCCCACTAGTGGAAAGCGCGCAGCGACAAACAGTCGTATTTTTTCTCCAAGGGAGATAAAGCCGATAACAGGGCAATATTTTCGAATTGGAATCGTAAACTCCCACGAAACGGTAAGATTTCAACTCCACCAGATACTGATAACAAACAGGTGCACCCGCGGGTTATCAAACACTTCACGCGACAGTGGACTTCTTCCTGCAAATAGAGTAGCCAACTAATGAGTAGTGCCGGTTTAGGTCGCCCCCCGCGGCTGGCTCGCATGAGATATTCAGTTGCGGCTTTTTATGATAGTCACAGCATGCGTTCAAGGCTGAGGTGAGGTCGATCTCGGACCAACTTACTTAGCCTCGCCATCGCACTACCTATTTCAGGCGCTTTTAGCGGATTAGAACAGTGTCGTTGCCTCGAAGTAGAAGTCAAAACAGCTACAGAAGATGTAAAGACGTTGTTCTGTCTACAACAAAGCTTTTCACAATCGATTATCTTGTAAGGGTGGGATCGTGGCAAAGCGTTACAAAGTCCACTTAGAAGACAGAGAGTGTTCGCATTCTTTTTGGAATATTTTGAATATAACTCGATAACTTTTTCATTATCCCGTCCACAATCCGATTTAGAGCGGGCGCGACTTAGTCTTTTATACCGCAAACACTGCATATGTAGGTATGTTACTTACAGATATCACAACATTTTCCTCCACAATGTATTCCGATATAATTTGCCCGTCTCTGGGATCGAGGTATTGTTTGTCGTTGTCTTGGTTCTCGGCCGTAGCATCTTGCATCCTTTGCTGGGGAACAATCTCATCGACATTGAATCACTGAATTTGCTACGAAACATAACCTAGCTGACACCAGCAACTTGATTTTGGTCGGAAGCTTATTCTTCACCGAGACCGAAGCCAATTCCTGGCGATATCGATGGTATTCAGAGGCTCACCAAAGTTTATATGTAAACGGGATAAATCGTGTAGAGACATGAGTTATGTTAAATAACGCGGACTCAATGGATAGGAGCTGCTCACTGAAAGAACCGTGTTCTCTCCGCGTAGGCTGTTGTTCTCGACAACACGATTCGCGCCTTCCAATCATCATTTGGATCAGATTTATCAGTGGTTTATATATCCAATCTGGTGCTGAAGATCTTCATTAGTGTCTACCGAGTCTTCGCATAAAAAGGAGAATATCTGTGCAATACAAAGATAAACCGCAAGCCATGTCGGCAAAACACGCTGACAAGGAGCGGCTTGGCTATATCCGCACCGATCACATTGTTGCTAACAGGAACAAAATGAACCATTCTGATCAGATGGGCCACGGTAAATACAAACGGAAAGGTCTTCGAGCTCGTTTCTAGGTCCCACGAAATTTTCCGTTAGACGTTTATCGCACTCGTCTACGTGTATTCGCAATGCGGACGATACCTGTAGTGCTCGCCCCTGGTGAAAGCGCTACAGATGAGTAAACGCTCTTCGAGCGATGGGTGCAACGGCACTGGAACCTTTCCTCACTGCATAACCTGCGGTTGAGACACAAGGAAGTCAACGTGCGTGTGGAGCGAAATCTCCGATTTGAGTTCGCCAAACTCAAGGCACGCCGTCGACTTCCTTCGGATTGTCACCCTGCGACGAATGAGTTGACCCCTAATGGTCCCGCGAGCTCTGTATCTTCGACCGCAAGAGCTCGGGGCCACTGCTTGAGCTCAGCTCATGGCCTTTCTACTTCCCTGGCTATTGCCGGGAAGTGTGGGGCGTCTGACGACGCAGGACGTTTTGATCTTTTCGATCAAAAGTGTCCACTGCGACTGGAAATCTTGCCAAATTGGCTCTCAAACTCCCACGAGTTTTCAGAGTCGGGATATCCCCGCCACTTCACAAGATATTGGGTCTGACCCTGGTGACGACGTTGTCTTACTAGACGTTCCACGTGATAGTTTACGTCACCGTTCTCATCGAGAAAGTCGGTGACGAACGGGTAGACCGCCCCGATGACTCGTGAAGCTATTTAAGCCCTTGAGTACGAGGTCTGTCGTGATCGGAGCTCATCTGAGCGTGATGCTGAAGTAGCATATCGCTATGCGGACGCACGCTCTGGTTTGAGGCACGTCGTGCGCCGGCTGCCTCGCGTTGAGGACTATCGCGCTCTGTCGGAGCGACTCGTAGCCGTGAAGCAGTCAAATGCGTCGCTGCGTGCGACGGTGGAGCGCTTGGCGCTGTTAGAAATGGAGGTTGTAGCTCTCCATGCTCAGAACCAGTTGCTATTTCAGCTTCTGGGTGGCCGCGGGCCCATGGGACCGCTCCGGCGCCAACGCTTCCGCGTTATCTTGCGCCGGATCCCGGTACCGCTTGTACAAGCCCACGTAAAACACCAGGTGGGTGCGCATCCGTTTCGGAAGGTTCAGCGTGTACGCCAGGCCCCGTTTGGTAAGAACCTCAAACGGTCCGATAAACCGTGGACAAGGCTATGTTCTAAAGACAGCAGAGGCTGCATATGTAGACAGTTTGTTTAAAACCAGGTCCCCGACTTTAAAGCTTTCCACGTTGCCTCGTTCTTTTTCATCTGTATATTGT
>NW_020187364.1:968860-969382 GCF_900000015.1 Plasmopara halstedii | reverse complement strand
GAATTGTGGTTCTTCATGATGAGGGTTTGAAATACCGCATCCTATATGAGGCTCACGACACGCCATTCAGTGGTCATCTCGGTCGTAAGAAAATGTACAACTCTGTGAGTCACCGCAGTTGGTGGCCCAAGCTGTAGAAATGGACGAGTACCTATGTGCACACGTGTGAGTTTTGGCAACGGGTTAAACCCTCTACAAATGCGGCTGCGCCGCTGGCCAGCTTACCGGTACGCACTGGGCGCTGGTAGTCCATGAGTTTGAACTTTATGTTTGGCCTGCCGGAAGATTCGGCGGGCAACACGGGTGTCGTGGTATTCGTCGACCGGTTGAGCAAGATGGATCATTTGGCGGCGGTGTCAGACATCATCGACGGGGTTGGTACAGCAACGCTGTTCGTGGATCATTTTCCGACAACACGGCCTCCCAGAGCCGATTGTCTCTGATAGAGACCCCCGTTTCACGGGACAATTTTGGTCGACTATCTTCAAGGTGCTCGGCACCAAGTTAGATATGTCGACGGCT
>NW_020187364.1:968720-968850 GCF_900000015.1 Plasmopara halstedii | reverse complement strand
TCAAGGTCCACCTGCTCGGCTCCAAGCCGTTTGTGATCTATACAGATCATGCGTCACTGCGCACTGCGACTCAGTTACCCCATCTTTCGCAGAGGATGGCTAGATGGCTATCCTTCTTTGCAGAATATAG
>NW_020187364.1:968119-968710 GCF_900000015.1 Plasmopara halstedii | reverse complement strand
CACCTCTGCTAGGAGACAAAAGCGCTATTGGCGAGAGCACCGGACCGAGACGGTCAACCTTGCTGGACATTGGAATGTCCGAGTTGGTTTACACCAACGGTGTAAAGTACAGGAGTCCCGAGCGTGGCTTGCGGGCTGATCGTGGAGTGGCACGTAACTCACTGAGCGCTGCTCAAGTTTCAGAGCTGTCGCTGAATGTCATGCGTGACATGGTCGACCAAGGGTCGAGGCATCGAGGGCGGGGGCCCCCTTGATGCACGTAAAGTGGCACGTAAACCACTGAGCGCTGCTCGAGTATCGAAGCAGTCGATGCATGTCATGCGTGACATGGTCGGCCAAGGGTCGAGGCCCCCGTGAAGCACGTGAAGTGGCACGTAAACCACTGAACACTGCTCTCGTTGCGAAGCAGTCGCTGCACGCCATTGATGGCGTGATCGGACAGAGTCCGAGGCATCTTGGGCACAGCCCTGCAGAGGCGTGAAGAGTGGCACGTTATCCACTGGATGAAGACTGCGTGGTTAGCAGCTCTTCGTCTGATGTTGGAAACAACATCGGAGCTCCAAAGGAGCGGACAGTGCAAGACGCCGGGCA
>NW_020187364.1:967547-968109 GCF_900000015.1 Plasmopara halstedii | reverse complement strand
CTACTGGCTACCTAGCCCCGTACCGTATTCTTGTTTGGGTGTGTGGTCACACCATGCAAATCTCGTGAGACACACACCCCTGTTACCAGGGTACGTGTAACCCCATTAAGATTGAGAGCATTTACAGTATCAATCGATTATTGCCCCACGAGGCTCGCGTGTCCGCTAGAAACTGCAGCTCATTTTGTTGGAATTAAACAACTTCCTTGCTCAATGAGCCCTGTGTCCACCACACGGAAGTCACCAAGTCTCGTTAGTTTTGACAGAGAGCACGGACAGAGCCCAATTTCATCTCTCGCACACTGTGCGATGTCGGACAGTGCGTCCGCGGCACCGGGGGATGTACATCCTAGGCTCAATGAGCACGAGCGTCGCGCTTTGCGCACGCTATCAATGACAAGAGACCACGTGGATGATGTGGAGATGGTCAACTATGAGTCTGACATCCTTTTTCCGCATGGGATGACGAGGAAGGCGAGCTGCGCCAGCAGTGTAATACGAGCCCTGCTCGCGCCTTGTGGACCCCATGTCCGTCCCCTGACTTCTCGTCAACCGAGGAACT
>NW_020187364.1:965492-967498 GCF_900000015.1 Plasmopara halstedii | reverse complement strand
TCGGGCCCCCGGCCAGAACGGAAGATGAGCTTGCCAAACGGAAAGCTCTTCGAGCTCGATTCTTGGTTCCACAAGAAATTCCGTTGGAAGCTTATCGCACTCGTCTGAGTGCTCAACGAGGTGGCTCTCGTGTACACGCAATGTGGACGATACCTGTAGTGCTCGCCCCTGGCAAAAGCGCTACGGATGACAAAGTTCATGTTCTTTCATCACTGTATGCCGTACAGTTGGGCCATAAGGAAGTGGACGTGCGTGTGGAGTGACACCTCCGATTTGAGTTCGCCAAACTCAAAGCATGCCGTCGACTCCCTTCAGATTGTCCCGAGACAATTGCCACATGCAAGCCTGGTTGGCGAAAGGTTTTTCAGATACTGTCATGCTACTTCTTCGCCGGTGACGGTGTCGCTGGCAGCAGCACAATGAGTCATTTTGATTAAATGATCCACACCTCAAGGTATAAATGATCGGTACGAAGCGTACCTCGTAACACACAACCATATCGCCGCCTCGCCTCTTTTTAGGAGAGGCAAGATGGTGAGCTTTCTTTGTCGGAAATACATATGAAATACAAGGCAGCCCAGCTTAAAAAAATGGTGGCTCACGCAC
This sequence comes from Plasmopara halstedii, assembly GCF_900000015.1. Classification (NCBI taxonomy): domain Eukaryota; phylum Oomycota; class Peronosporomycetes; order Peronosporales; family Peronosporaceae; genus Plasmopara; species Plasmopara halstedii. The sequence goes on along the minus strand of NW_020187364.1, from coordinate 966,892 downwards.
TTTCGCACCACCCAGGTTATAAGTTACTCCATGTCGACACTCAATCCGTGGGAAGTACAATCCGACACAGTTTTTCGTGCTTCAAAATCTTTATTAAGCAAGGCATTTTCAAACTCAGATATCCAATTATAAGCGCTTCCATGCGCTTGTACATGTCTTGCAGCTCTCCGTATTATAAAATGAATCTGCTTGATACAACGTGTGCATGTACCTGCCTCAGATCCATACAGAATCTTGGCAGTTAAACGATGTACAGTGTACTGAGTCTATTTACTGGTGTTACACGATAATGATAGGGGGGGTACGCGCTTATGCGCGCACGTGTGAAACGTGGAAAGCGGTAGAAATCTCAACACATGCTTTGTCGCACGTAGCCAGTCTGCCGGCCGTGATAAAGTATTGACAGTAGGGATCACACTGTTGTATCCTATAAAAAGTTTCGGTAATACGGACTTTTAGCCATTTGAACAGATGGCGGAACCGTACAGGTGAAGACACAGCCACGCTGTTTTTGTAGTATTCTATCATCAGGATTGCATGTAACAATCGTCTCGAATAGAGACCCGCGCGTTACAGCCGCAATTTGACGAATTTTGGTTGAGGTCCGTATTACCAGATTGAATAACGAACTACTTGATTTATAGGAACGTGTAAGTGCATGTACATGCGTAGAACGGCATACTCTTACTCATTGAGTATGCGTGAAAATGTAATTAATGCTTCTACAAGCCTTTTATTTATCACCGTATCCTTATGTATTTAACGCATCCATGATGTCGGATTAGACTTGGTTGGAGGGATTGCTGATGCTTATTGATTCGCTGATGTTAGCCCGGCTGTAACGGGGTTACAAATACTCTGGTAACAGGTGTGTGTGTCACACCAGATGGGCATGGTGTGACCACACCCAAACAAGAATACGGTACGGGCTTGGATAGCCAGTAGTTATACATGTATTTAGATTTTACTATACATATTTAGGGAAATCTATGCATTTAAAATTAGGCGGCTTTGTCGCAAATACCAATTTATAAGGTCAGTTTTGAATTCAAAACGAAGAAAAAATTAGCCTTGGGTTTAGGCTATAATTACTCTTGGAGTAAGCGGATTGCGATCCGCTAAACTCGTACTTGTTTTGAGTTTAGAGCGAGAGGTCGGTGACCTAACTAACGCTTCCTCAAAGCGCAAGGCTACAGCAGCCCCGCTGCGCTTGGTAGCACTTGTAGTCAATCTACACCTGAGTGATCCTCTGTGAGGATGGAGGACTTTTTTTTGCCCCAGGGCATGCAGGACGGGCTTAAGAAGCTGATGTCCTTGCTTGGCTTTGAGGGCGTGCAACACCTTGCTACACAAGGCCCCGAAGTAATCGGTGCGCGTCTAGAGGCGTTTTCAAATTACGG
>NW_020187364.1:965106-965482 GCF_900000015.1 Plasmopara halstedii | reverse complement strand
AAACTATTATTGACAGATTCAACATTGTTTGACGTCAGTGTTCCAAATCGGTGGCATGAGCTATAGCAGATAGACGATTTCTCTTTTCCAACATTGAGAAGCCAGTCAAGAGCACGTTCATTCAAGTTTTGTAACTTGGTGGCCCTCAAATTGAAATCTTGGGTGGTCAGTGCCTTTGCAAGTGACCAGGCAGCATCCTTGAGCACAACTGACTTGAATTTCTTGTTAAAGTTTTCCATTAAATGACGAAAACAATAAAAGTGATGCACTTCAACTTGTAACTTTGCCAAAGCTGGGATCAGTCCTTTATCACGATCAGAAATGGTAGAACTGTCAAATTTGAGAGCAAGAGCTGGAGAAAAAAAGCCCAACCATA
>NW_020187364.1:964926-965096 GCF_900000015.1 Plasmopara halstedii | reverse complement strand
CCTCATACCCATGTCCTGTGTTCTATGTCCCATGTTCTATGTTCGAATTTCTTACAACGTTCGTTCTGTATGTATCTGTAGGTCACTTAGTGTTAGTATAGCAATTGTGAAATAACAGTCAAATATTGAACTCGACATTGTACGCAAAAAGTTTATGTATATTATGCAAA
>NW_020187364.1:963621-964792 GCF_900000015.1 Plasmopara halstedii | reverse complement strand
CCATCGAGTAGTAGTCGCAGTTGATTGTAGGGGCATGTAGAGAAAGTCTAACCCTTTGTCTTGAATTTGCAGTGCACTGTCGAAAGCAACTTGAGCTGGAGTAGCCCACTTGGGTGGGGAGTCCAACTTGGCTCTGCAGTGTCGAATGAGTTGACGTATTAAGTTAACCAAAAGGAGTTCGACTGTATTGGCAACAGTATGAAGATTTAAGCCCCCAGCATCTAATGGAACTGAATGCCATTTGCTGGGAAATTGGCTTCGAGCTGTCGAACCCTGAGCTGACTGTGGTGGAGTGTTGTTAACAAAATTCTTCTTGAGAGGATCGAAATTTTTAATTCTTCTTTGGAGACCGCCTGAACACTCAGAAAATGCCACAAAATTGACTGTATCATTGTCTTTAGTAGTAAAACGCGGTCTTGTAGCGTACGGGCTCTCCAACGCCAGGCAACACAAAGTCGCTGAAAACGAAGAAGTGGTTGGTTTAACTGTAAGCTGGGTCGGCACTGAGAACCCACAAGTATACCTAAAAGTGTGGTATGCTCTTCATTGATAAGTACACGGGTTCCACAGTTGCGTAAGGAGTTGAGTAAATAGTGCTCAGATGATTTCCAAAAAAGGGAATATAACAGTTATGTCCATATTTAGCTGCATACCTGATGCAGTGCAAAACTCTTGAACACGTGCGAGAAACGAAGGGCTTGTTTTAAATCATTGACCAACCCTGTAATGTCGTCTGTGAAGCTGAGAGTGTAATGATATGTGTCACGAATCTTTATGGAGAAAGATTGGCTGACCACTCGGAGATGGCACAATAAAGGTTCGATAAATAAAACAAAGAGCCCTGGTGAAAGTGGGTATCCCTGTCGAACTCCTGCTTTCAAGATGAAGTACTGTGAACGTGAGTTGTTAATTGAAACTTGTACTAAGGTCCCAGTAAAAATGTGGAACCCAAATGAAGGAAACCTCCACCAAATCCCCAGTGTTGAAGGACGATATCCAATACCTGTCAGTTGACACTGTCTAAAGCCTCCGCAAAGTCGAGGCAAATGGCACCGGCGGGAGCCCGTGTTTCATAGGTGATGATATAGTGTAGAAGATCCAAGAAATACCTTAATGCATGGCGGATATCACGACCGGGTACAAATTTAAATTGGTCATCGCCTAGAAGCTG
>NW_020187364.1:957747-961791 GCF_900000015.1 Plasmopara halstedii | reverse complement strand
TTCGAGTGATGAGAGAATGGGCACGTGAAGATGACTGGGCGTTTGTATGGACGATGATAGCGTCGCATTGTATTGAGACCGAGCGCAGCTATAAACTTGTGAATCGCACTCGTACATCCTTGACCAGTGAAGATGACAACATCATGATCCCCAGTGCCGTGCAGACGCGCGTGCACAGCGTTGCCGATGATCTGACGGGATTCTTCTCGAAACGAAGTGGTTTGAAGACCAGTAACTGACGTGGTTGTGTGAGTGTTGCCATAAGTTGGCATAACTTCGTTTCGTATGAAAGTTTCAATGCTTTCAATGGCCTTACCACTCGCTGTGAAGTCAGCATAGCACTGAGCTTTGGTCCCAAAAGGTGTTTCAAACGGAACGTTACGACCAATGATGTTATCGGCAATGTCATGAAACAACTGCAGGTCGAGCTCGTCCTCGTCAATCGAAAATTGAGCGTCATCACCTGTTGTCGAAGAAACGTCCGTGGCGATCGATGATCGTGCAGTCATACGACGATCGGTCTTCTTTGTAAGTTTTGAATCGATTTCTACATCTAGGTTGGTCATCATGACATAATCGAAGCAATTAGAAGCGGACAACCTATCCAACTTTGTTTCATGCCAATCTCTTGTCTGATGATCAACGCCTTTGACTTTAAAGTCCACAAATGATGGATCAATTTGCGTCAACGAGTCATCCGAGCAACGGGATGGCATGTCCTGATCCTCCGTATCATTGTTAGCCATCAACTGTAGGTTGCAGCCTGGAAGCATGCTCTCATCTTGACTCTGGTGCAACATGGAACTTGAAATGTAAAATGAGGAAGAGAGAGGTGTACCACCAAGGATCGACCGTCTTTACGTTCAGAGAGTCTTGTCGAAATTGCACGCCAAATGATTTCAGCGAGACAGGTGGTGACTAAATTGTTGAAGTCCAGAGACTTTGACACAAGCACGCCATGCCTTTCACCAGCCGATTCAATTGCAAACTAGACCACCAAAATAGGGTCCAGCCAAGATTTGTAGGACGATATCGAGTTAATGGACTGTCACTGACAATTTTATAACGAACCGCTTTCACCTTGATATTCCCTCGAGCTTCAGCGACTGACGTCATTTGGCCGGATCAGATGGAAACGGTATGACGACTAAGCCCTCTACCAACTTGCGGCGATATGTTAAAGCGAAGAAATGTGTTTTTACAACTACACATGGTTGTTAGTTTGTTACTTAGTATACAATGAATGCATCCGAAATCTAATATGCTAAAAACAAAGTATATATACAATCACATTCGCTATTTAGTATAGACGGTAGCTGAGTCTGACCCTATGCGACGTTATTTTTCCTTAAAGAATTTTGACGTCCCCACTATCAGATGATGTGGCACGCTCAAAGTCAATAGCTTCTGCTATCTTCCTTTTTTTGGAGTAAGGTATTTGTGCGGTGCTTCGCATTCTGCACACTTGAGTATGAATGTAAGAACCAAAAAAGGGAGTGAAGTGGTGCAAAAAATTATACATCATGGGGTTCAGATAACAGGCTCTTTTATGAACCTTGCCTTAGGCGATTTGCGTATCATTGCTTGTACGTGCGCCTTTATTCTCTGTGGATGTGAAAATAGCGGGAGCTTTTCTCCCTCACGAAGACACAAAAGGAAGGAGTAAGTCGAATGCGTCTTATAGTGTGTAACAATAAATTGTTACCATAACTTAGGAGTTTAAAGGAAGAGTAATGCTTTTGTGCACTATGACAGGATATGTAACCGTTACACTTACCTTTTGCTGATCTGATAGAGATACCAAAATTCAAAATTCTGCGGTAAAATGCCAGCGAATTTGACGACGAGTTATGTACCGCGTTACGGTTCACGTTGACACCACACTACCGCCAGTCCCTCGAATTAAAAAAGGCTTAGAGGTATCGAAGAAAATTCCAATATGAATACAGTCTGCTTACGATAGAAAGACCCACCATATAATAGCAAATTCTATAGAAGAGACACAGGACACCCATATCAAAAATTCATCATGCAAAATCCATGTAAAACAAAACGGCTGGACGATATACGAGCGCATGGTCATGAGAGCAATGCGTGGATGTTCCGAATCGCAGTTCCAAGAACATGATTTGATAATGCAAGTCGCTTTCATTCGCATAATGGCACGCACAAGCATGACTTACAGCTAGAAGCACGAGCAGGTTGCCAACGCGAAGGCAAACTCATATCCGTCACCCTTTTTTGGGTAAATTTGAAATGATTTTTGTTTTGTACTTTTTTTAAATTAGATTCTCGCGTCGTGGAAACTATTCAAATCCGGCAAGACCATTAGTCATCCGACGGTTACCCGCGTCGTCTCAGCGCCACCTTTGTCCCGGTATACATGAACACGAGAAGCCAGCGCCAGTCCCGATTCCCGGACACGAAGCTTGCAGCGGGGCTGCCGTAGCTATTTGCTAAGATGAAGCTAAGCTAAAGTCACCGACCTCACGTTCTTTACAAGAACGAGAACGAGTGCAGCGGATCGCAATCCGCTGCCTACAGAGTACTTAAAATCTTAGCCAAGGTAAAGCGACTCAAAATTGAATCTGTAACTAATTGTTTAGTTGCGGCAGAGCCCCAATATCTGAAATTCAAGGTTCTCCTGATTAATATAGTAAAACCTAATTGATATGCATTACTACTGGCAATCCTGCCACGTAGTGGCTACTTGTTACGGTGTAGCCACACCGTTGAGTGATCACACCACTTTTTTAATCCACACACAAACGGTCACACCATCTTGTGTGACCCACCCTTTCATACAAGGATGCGTGTAACTCCGTTACACTCTGGGTGCATGTAAGCCCGTTACATCCTCCGGTGTTTTGCATGTCGTAGACACAGTGCTCATAGAGCGGAAAATGTTTAAAGTTTTTCTTTCTAAAGTAACGGTGTCTCAGACACGCGAGCCTCGTATGGGGCGACAGTTAAATGTGAATTGTGGGTATTCACAGTTCTGATGGGCTGCCTAGCTAATTCCGAGGGCGCCAGCGGGCCAAGCCCTTCTACTTCTGCACAGGGTGCATCTCCGGACCGTACATCCGTGGCTTCACGCGAGACAGATCCCGAGCGTTTGGCAACAGAGCGCGACACACCGCGCCAGCCTCGGGCAACGGATTTTCTCGTCGAGGATTCTGGGGTAGTCGACTACGAGTCGGACACTCCTTTCCCAGTATGGGAAGACGAGGAAGGGAAAGAGCGCCAAAGGCGCAACGTGTGCTCAGCTCAAACCTTGCTGACCCCATGTCTGTTCCCCGACCTCTTGGCTTCCGGGGAAGAGGTATTATTACCAATCGCCTCAACGAGGCACAGGAGAAGCAATTAGACACTGCTCGCAGGGCGGCTCTTCTGCGCTCGTATCCACGTTCGGTCTTAGACCCTCGTGTAGAACACGGCGTCCGCTCAGCGGACCCCGCTACTAAAGCGAAAGACGCGCTCTCTCGGTCGTTAGGCGTCAATATAGTCGGGCTTCCGTCCACTACACAAGCTGAGCTTGATCAGTGGATAGCTCTGCGAACTCACTTTTTGGTACCACAAGAGATCCCAATGGATCGGTACCGCGCTCGACTTCGAGCTGAAACATGAGGTGCTTCTATTCCCGCAATGCGGAATATTCCTGTGGTGCTCGCCCCCGGCCGCTGCGGATGAAAAAAATGCTTTTGAACGATGGTTGTAGCGGCACCGAAAACTTTCTTTGCTGTATAACTTACAGCGGAGCCACAAGGAAGTGAACGTATGCGTAGAACGCCATGTCAGATTTGAGTTTGCTAAACTCAAGCCGCAACGCCGACTTCCTGCGTACTGTCGCCCTGCGACGAATGGAACCGTTAATAACGCTCCTGCGAGCACTGTGGTTTCTCTCACGGGTGAGACTACTATCTCAGCAGCTCAGGGCCATAGCTTGAGCTCAGCTCATGGTCCTCCGGCTTTCCTGGCTACTGCCGAGAAGCGCGGTGCGCAGGAGACGCGAAGCGACATGACCCTTCTAATCATAAGCGACCA
>NW_020187364.1:956242-957737 GCF_900000015.1 Plasmopara halstedii | reverse complement strand
GATTCACCCTCGCGTTCCGCTGACGCCGCCATCCCATGGCTCAGGGCTTGGCTAGGGGCAAACAGCCGAACGGCTAGGTGATGTCAGCCCCTCACCATCCGCAAAGAAGTCAATAACTTTTTGTCTACCAGACTGAGTGTCCTACGACACGTTCGCGATGAGATGGTTGAAAGCCAAGACCTACAGAAAGAATATGCAGATGAGAAAGGAACAGACAAACTAGAAAGTTTTAAAGTCGGGGACCTGGTTTTATTAAATACTAAAATCCTGCCTACACATGCAGCCTCTGCTATCTTCAGGACGAAGCCTCGTCCACGGTTCATCGGACCGTTTAAGGTTGTGGCCAAGCGGGGCGTAGCGTATACACTGAACGTCTCAAAACGGATACGCACCCACCCAGTGTTTTACGTGGGTTTGCTCAAGCCGTACCGGGATCTGGCGCAAGTGGACGCGGAAGCGTTAGCGCCAGAGCGGATCCCACGGACCCTCGGCCACCCAGAAATTGAACTAGCAACTAATTATGAGCACAAGGTGCAATAACCTTTATCTCCAATGGATCCAAGCGCCCCATCGTTGCCTACAGCGACGCATTCGCCTGCTCCACGGCTATGAGTCGCTCCGACAGACCCTGGTGGTCCTCAAGGCGAGGCAGCCGGTGTACAACGCGTTCCAAATCTTCAAGAGCGTTCACACAGCGATATGCTACTTCAGCATGATGCTGATCGGAGCTCCGCTGAGCTTGAAGAGCATCGCGAGTCACTGGATGGCTGCCGACCCGGTCGTCACCGCCCGCCACCGACCCTTCTCAATGAGAACGGTGACGTTCACCATCACGTGGAAAGTCTAGTGAGACGACGTCGTCATCAGGGTCAGACCCAATATCTGGTGAAGTGGCGGAGATATCCCGACTCCGAAAACTCGCGGGAGTTTGAGACGCCACTTCGGCAAGATTGCCCAGACGCCGTGGACGCTTTTGATCAGAAAGATCAGGACGCTCCGCGTCATCAGACGCCCCGAGCTTCTCGGCAATAGCCAGGGAAGTAGAAAGGCCATGAACTGAGCTCAAGCGGTGGCTTTGAGCTCTTGCGGTCTCAGAAACAGAGCTCGCGGAAGCGTTTGGGGTTGACCCATACGTCGCAGGGCGCTAATGTGAAGGGAGTCGACGGCGTGCTTTGAATTTAACAAACTCAAATTGGAGGTGGCGCTCCACATGCATGTCCACTTCCTTGTGTCTCGACTGTAAGGCATACAGTGGGGAAAGTATTTGGTGCCGTTGCACTAATTGCACAAAGCGCACTTCGTCATATGTAGCGCTTTCGCCAGGGGTGAGCACTACAGGTATCGTTCGTATTGCAGGTTCACGATAGCCACCTCGTTGAGCATGTAGACGAGTGCGATAAGCTTCCAGCGGAATTTCTTGTAGGACCAAGAAACGAGCTCGAAGAGCTTTCCGTTCGTCAAGCCCAGCTCTTGTACTGGCCAGGGGCCCGATGAC
>NW_020187364.1:921267-956232 GCF_900000015.1 Plasmopara halstedii | reverse complement strand
CCTTAAATACATTTACTTCCAAACTTGCCTTCTACTGCTCACTTCATCTACTCAACAGCTCGCCGTAGCCAGTTGGTATTCCGAAGTATTTTGTCGAGTCGATGGGGCGCAGGACCAAGTCTTCAACACATTTCGTTTGGATTGAGCAGTCCAGGCGATGAAAGAGGATACTAAAGACAACCGGCTGTCATTCTAACTAAACACACCTAAGACAGACGAGAATTTTCGCAGACGAAATATAGGTGTTGACAGTAGCAGATAGGCACTGCAATTCGTAACATCCTGGAACTAGCTGCCATAGTAGGGTCCCACCCCCTGGAGCTTGATCAGATGAATGGTCCTGATTTAATCGTTGGCTTTGCTTTTCAGTATTGATCATTTGACGATAAAAATATAACTAAATCTCAGTCGAGTCTGTTGACTTGCTTGCCCAGCTGTTGACCTACTACGAAGTGCTCGGTTGAAAAAATGTATAACACCTTTGTACGAATGAGCATCTAACACTTTTGCGTCTGTCGTAAGACATTCGCAGTCGTCGAGTTACTACGGCAACAGCATGAAGGTATTGAGAAGAAAGCATAGTAGGTGTATGGATGAGCACCAGCAATTACAAAGAAACTTCAGGACCTTGACAAGTCCATTTAGGGGCTGAGCTGTTGTTGCTGAAATTAGTCCGGCTTTACGTGCTTCTAAGAGACTGTTTTTGATGCTAAATAGCACTCTTTAGTATACTATCAATGACTAATAGCTCAAAACCTCGTTCGATCAGGTATTCGAATCTGATGTTTGAGACGGTCAAAAGTATCAAAGAAAACCTTTTGCAGTTAATTTCTTACAAGCACTTATCAAGTCGTCCCTATCGGAGAATGCGAGACATGATCTCATGTCTGCTGATATCCGCGCCTAGAAATTATCACAGATATGACTGGTATTCGCACATATCTTGTTTGATGTTCAAATTAAGCGTTTCATCATGTAAAGCTGACTCATAGCAACGTATTTCCTCAATGCGTGGAATTGCCAAGTAGGCATCACCGATAGCCTTCTGTCAACGCTAAACCGGTCAGAATCTAAACTGACAATATTTATGACACGGGCAAATATACACTGATCAAGAGTCTGGATAACGCAGTTTAATTGTCGAACGGACTCTAAAGATACATCAGGATTTCGATACAACGGTAATAAAGCTGGCACCGTCGTGAAATAATGATGACCTTTGCAGATTTTTATGTCAAGCTTTCTGGTTTAAAATACGAAGCATAACTCACGTGGCAATAGATCCGATGGATGTTTGATCCAGCATCTTTTCATGTCATTGCAGAGTTTGCAAACTTTCAAAAGACATCAACGTTACTTTACGACTTCAATAACTTATAAAATTGGGTCCATTGTAGTCAACTGCTTCATCTGTTGATGCTAACAGCTAGAATCCAATTAACTAATTTAAATGTAGGACCTTATGATAGTGGCACCAGTTCGAGTTTCTCTTTTAACCGCTTGTCCGTTGTAATCGCTGCTGTTGTTGAAGTTCTGATTGATTTTGAATCAAAATAAACATTTTGAAAAGACCAGAAATAGTTGAGCGTCCTGACTTGGTTCTTCAGCCTGGCATTGTTAAATAACAATCGTTTCAGTCAGACGAATTTCCAAGATGAAACTTTTGGTAGCGTTTGCAGGTTTCGTAGCGGTCGTTCAAGGCTATACTAATCCCGTCACAATTGTTGGCTACCGCATGTTCGACAACAAGACTGGCACTTCTTTCGCTGTAAAAGGCATTGATTACTACCCTCGCCCAAATTCCGGCTCTTTGAACTTAAACAACCTTGACTTATTCACTGATGCTTATTATGACGTCTGGAAAGATGATATTGAGTATCTAGCAGCAACTGGTGCGAATACTGCTCGATTGTACGCTGTCGATCCATCCAAGTCCCATGATAAGTTTATGTGTGCACTTCGGTCGAAAGGAATGTATGCCCTCATCGATCTTGCGGCAAGTTGCACAAACTGTTCGGTTACTGGTGATCCGTATCCAAATTGTTACTCTACTACACTAAGAGAACGTGGTCGAGAAATTATTCTTGCATTTTCAAAATACGACAATGTTTTGGTACGTTCAATGCTGATGTTTAAAAGTATTGGTTTTTAGATATGCTGACTATCATGACTTTTGTAGGCTTTCAGTGCAGGCAATGAAGTAAACAATGAGGTTCCGAATGATGCTTCCATCAACGCACCATGTCAGAAGAAATTTGTACGTGATATGCGCCAATTTATTGGCGAATGTCCCTTTATTCGCAAGATACCTGTTGGTCTTGTAGTATCTGATCATGACGTTGTGAAAAACAATCGTCAAGTCAATGCAAAGTACTACAATTGCCGAACTAGTACTGACAAGTATGAAAATGCTGAATGGTATGGAATCAATGCATATCAATATTGTAATCACGATGAAAAGACTCTCGAGGCTGCAAGTGGGTTTCATCAACTTCAGATAGATTTTTTATCATTTGGAATGACAATTCCAGTCATGTTAACGGAATTTGGATGTCTGAACGAAAAGTTTCCAAAACTTGGTAATTACGAAGCACAGCGTACGTGGTTACAAGTCGAGTGGCTCTTTTCATCCGAGTTTCGAAAAGTCTTTTCAGGAGGATTTGCATTTGAATATTCAACAGAAATGGTGAATGTTCAAACTGGTTTTCCATTCACAAGTTTTGATAAAGGGAATTATGGACTTGGCTACTATAAACCTGTAAATTGTGATCATAAAGGAGTCAAGTGCGAGTATGTGCCTTTACCAAACTATCAGAATCTTACGACTCAGTATCAAAAAGTTCGACTTACCAACGAGTCACTCATGAGCGTTTTTAAATCGGATCGAACTACATTTCCAACTTGTCCCTCTGGCTTTCCAAAGTTAAGTGACATTCAATGGCTTTCTGATTCCATTGTCAGTAAATTTAAGTGCCCTAGTGTTGTCCAAGCATTTACATGTCCAGGTCAACAATCGAGTGGAACGTGGGTAGTTGGTTCCGGATCAACTAGTAAAAGTCCAACTGGAAGCAGTGGAAGTAGCAGTGGCTCATCACCTGCATCTACGCCTACTACCAATGAAGCGAGAAATCAACTCTCGCTCTTCATTTCTACTGTCTGTATCGCCTTGCTTTCGGTAATCATGCTGCTTTAAGCTTCACATGTTAAATTGATATTCCAGGTTACCGATTTGTAACCTTTTAGCCTGCTAGATGTCCAAATCATCTAAAAGTGCGAATATTTATTTTACCATCTCTCAAATATATCACCATCTATCAAATATTTTACCATCTATCAACAATATATCATCAATTTATATTGTCGTGATGATACGTTCGTCAAGCTTCTTAAAGTCTACTCGACAAGTTTAGTGCGTCTCGAAAGCAGTTGATCATCTTGTGAATGGCCCAATCTGGAGTTTCCGGGGTGATAGGAAGATACACCAAACTTACAATACATGACAATATTATTGTCCGTCACCTTGTCAATTATTTGTTTCGTGATAAAACTAACCTTGTCATAATGTTTTTAGCGTGCACAGGATCATGATCTTGTCCAAGTGGACTATGCAACGAATCATCAAGTCAAACAACGTCATTCTATGGCTCTTTCTATCGTACCTTGGAACGTATGTGAGCTGTGTAGCCCCAGAAGTAACATCAAATCCCTACAATATTATTTCCAACCAATATTATTCATCTACTTCACGACTTGAGACGACCAAACGTACGTGTTTGTTCATATAGATGACAATATTCTTTGGACATGGCACACAAACAGGAAATAACCAGTAATAATGCTTCTCTGCGCTATATCCAGGAATCTACAGATTCATTTAAGAATTAAAAGACTCAAGAAGAGACAATAATCACAAAATCTTGCTTACTGATACGTTTGGAAGATCTCGAATCGCATTTGCCAATTCTTCGCTTTTCGCTCTGATAATACAGAATTCAATCATCCTTTTGAATCTTGTGTGTTAATGTATAAACTTACTTTCGCAAAAGAATGTATTGCTCATCCAAATACGTAAGTCGACGATATAAAAGTCCAAGAAGCGGCATAGATGGACGATATTGAATCAATGATACTAATTCTCCACCACTAAATCCACGAATTGCCGATGTTATCACTTGATCATGATCGGCTAGATCAGGAAAATCAAGAATAAAGTAACATATACTTGAGATATATAAAAGAAACATACCTCCAATAACTCGACAAGCATGAAGGAACAATCCATAAAGTGCAGGAGTTGAAAGACCATGAAGTACACTGTACTTGATCAATCTCTTAAAAAAAAACCCATTCGTATGACATGGATATCTAATAAAATCCAAATATTTTCAGTATCAAGAAGCTTTAATTCATCAATTTTAAACACTAACCTCCTTTCTCGACGACGCATTTCATCCAACACAGTGATATTCTTGACATAAATCAAAGCACCACCAAACGATGTTGCTGTTTTGATTGTACCAAAACTAAACATTGACACATCTGCACGTTTTTCACCTGTATATTCTTTTCCCATAAAAGCTTGAGCACCATCTTCTACAACAAGTAAATGTCTTTGTTGAGCAATTTGAAGGATTTCATCCAGTGGATCACGTGATCCAAAGATATGAGCGATAAGTATCATTTTGGTTTTCTAGTTGAATAAAACACACTGAGTAAAGTTTGATCCATCATAAAACCCAATTTTTCTAACCTTTGTTATGGCTTTTTCCAACTCTTTGCCATCAATTGCTAATGTTGCAGGAGATAAATCGACTGGAATTGGTACCAGTCCATGGTACCGTAAGATGTATACCATATCCGGAATCGTAATGGAACTACATATTACTTCACTTCCTCGTGGAAATTTTAGTGTCTGTAATAACAATTCAAACCCTGTTCTAAAATCTAGAATGAGTTTTAAATTACATGACAAGTAGTTTATACGAACCGAATGGAGAGTGTAACCATCGTATGACCACTTGGATCCCATTCTTTTGTAACCTTTTCTTCGTACTCTTCACGCTGGTGTTCATTTAATTGTAAACATGCAATTAAACCTGCACGAATGTCACTATACGTCACGTCCAATTTCTTGCGAGGGAAAATAGCCCATGGTACAGACGCCGACAAAGACTCAAATTGACCTAATTCAAATCCACTTGTAAGATATCAAATATAAATCACTACATTTAAAGCACAGCATCATACTACACAACGCTAATGCAGTCTACAAGACGTACCAAATGGTTTTAATCGCGCTGTACGTGTACGACTCATTTTCAATAACTAAGACCAAAAATAGTGTCATTTCTAAACCATACCGGTAATACCGTTTCCACAAAAAAAAGATCCAAAAGACGCAGTTGTATCATGGTACCGCATGACAACGTCACGACGTCAACATCTTACGTCTCATTACGTGATCATATAAACTATCGACACAGTACAAGTCAAGATGAAAGATTGTTATTTCCAAGATTGTTACGTGAACAATTATTCAAGTCTGTTTGGTCTCTTGAGTCACTTGCTATTCCCATGACATATATCAGTACTGGTCTATTATATTCCTTCCCACAAACTATGATCGAGATCTTTCCACGTTCTATTGGAGCTTCAGATGCTCAATTGAACACTGTTGCTGTTGTTCGTGCTCTTCCATGGACATTTAAAGTATTGCTTGGAGTGTTACCAGATTTGTACCCAATTTCAAACCAACGATATGCTCCATATTTAGGTCTTGGATGTCTTCTTGCCTCCATTTTTCACATTTTACTTGCAATTTATACAGCAACAAACACATTAACATTATTCTCATTTACTTTTCTTCTCTTTGGAGCGACAATTGGCGTCGTGATGGCTGATGTCATGGCTGATGCTTTAGTAGCACATCGAGTGGTTCAAGGACTCCAATATACCAAGTCGGGACCATTTGATGGTTCATACCTTCAGACAACCGTCTCTCTTTGTCGTTTTGGAAGTGAAATATTTGGGTATTGGCTTGGAGCATGTTTAAATTACTCGGTACAATGGGGTTACACCACATCCATGATGTACCAATTTGCATTTCTTGCATGTGTACCTCTCGTAATGGTACTTCCAGCTTTAACTTATCTTACTGAACACGATGAACGTCCTATGATGTCGTTGCAAGCTCAAATGAAAGGACTTTGGCTAATGCTTCAACGACGAGCAACATGGCAACCAGTATGTTTCCTTGTTCTTGTTAATTCATGTTTTGTACCAAATGCAGCATGGGGTAATTACCTAAAAGTTGCATATCATTTTACTGGATTTCAGTATGGAGCTATCAGTGGCATAGGTGCATGTGTCACTTTTGTGGCTATTCAATTGTATCGAAGTCAAATTGTACCTTATTTTGATGCACCGTGGCATCATGTGTTTTATACTACAGGAATTGTCATTGCATTCTTTTCTTTACTTAATATCTTCTTCGTCTTCCATGTCAATGATCAAATTGGACTCTCACCCTTTTGGTTTGCAATGGGTGATGCTGCAGGAAGTTCATTCGCACGTGGTTTTCAGTATCTTCCTGTAGCACAAATGTTTGTAGCTGTATGTCCAATGTACCAAGAAGGTGTGGCATTTGCATTGCTTACAAGTATCACGAATGTTGCTCAAGCTATTGCCACTACAATTGCCAATATATTGCTCACTCTCTGGCCTGTTGACCTCCAAGATCTTGAAAAAGTGCCTCATGATTATCAAGGAGTTTGGAAACTTTCAATCCTTACTAGCATCATCTCAATCATTCCCGTAATATTTTTAACCACACGATGGTTGCCAAAGGGACCTCAAGAACAACAAGAATGGAAACACGATTTTTCAACCACTGGAGCTGCATTTGTACTTGTTATTTATGCGGGTGGCTTCCTTTGGGTCTGTATCTCGAGTTTACTCGCAATCTTTGCTCCATGTCATGTGCTTGTAGGTGGTCATGGCTGTTAAATAATTCGCTTTGGATCAAATGATACAATTGTAGTTGAATTATTGCGCTGGAGTAGTTTTTTGAAAGAAATGACGGGTTTCAAAAGCTTTTGAAACTTTACTGATTCTAGTTCTAGCGATAAAAGTTAATTTGAATGAATTTGTTGATCAAAAAGGTCGTTGTGAGATCTTTTGTTGTTCTAGTCGTCGAGAAACTTTGATTCGATTATTGAAAGGATTCGCAAAGTAGCATTTCAAAAAGTCTTCGAAATTTAATTTCATTATTCAACCTTCATTGTTTCTTGTTTTAATTGTCAAACTTTAAGTTTGAGATATATTTCTAGACACGGTTTCAAATATCTACTCTACCTTTAAATCAATTCTCGAGAAGCATTGTCATAGCAAGATGGAAAGCTCAGCATCAACTACTAAAGCTGCTGCTGATGCAGTCAGTCAAGCGCTCGAGGAGATTCAACTTCCACCGATGAGAAAACCATCGATACCAATCGTATATACAAAACGACAGACGTCTTCACAAGACGTTGCAATGATCAATACTTTTTATAAGTTCCAATCTGCGCCTTTTCGTTCAATTTCGTTTGGAATGCCATGGAACAATCCACATACAAAGCACAGTGTGCAGAAAAAGAAGGAAACGATACATGTATCAAAGCGATCTGACACTGAATCAAAGAATACAATTGGAATGATAAAAGAACCGATCAAAGCCGATTCAGATCGTTTCATTAGTATGAGTGGAAAAAATCAAGATCAGTGGCAACAACGTGAGCAGAATTGTCAACAAAACACTGAATTAGATGTTAAAGATGATTGCAAAGTGGGTAGTTCTCTCAATTTCGTGACAACACTAGATAAGAAATCGATAGAATCAGTTCAACAGGTCGAAATGACATTAACGAAAGCTCCATTCACTGCATCCCCACGCTCAGCTCTCCGTCGAAAACAAGCACAACTTGAACCTCAATCGTTGACTTTAGATATCTCAAGCACTTCGTCGTTAGAACATTCGAAAACGTTATTATCTCAAGAGTCTAACGACAATGTTCGTGTTCATTTCGACAATATCGTTGAGAATTGTATTGGGTTGAATGAAAAAGAGCTTGAACATCCATTGTCCTTAGCTCCATCGACTCTAATTGAAAATTCTAGCCCACGTAGCATCGACAATCCAGATCCCAGTAGAATTGCCTCGCGACAAGAAGATGAATTTGATTTCGCCATCTTGCTCAAACCATCCAAGTTTGAAGAATCTATAGATTTTCAACCCCATGATTTAGAATTTCCAGATAAATGGAATCCAGTAACAGGAGAGTGTACAAACGATCGTGCAACGATTGTCCGTCGAATTCGACAGACTGGATTACACGTAAAGCGATTATTGTCATTAGATGGAAAACAATCACTGCTCAAAGTTCGAGCTCCACAACGTATTTTAGAATTAGGTGCTGAACGTTTACGACTTCGAAAAAAACGAAAATTTGATCACGTTTGGATGGTCTTTACATGTCAATTACGAACAAGTTTTGCTGACTTTGATTCAACTCGACAATGTCTAAACTTTCTTGATCGAGAGAAACAAAGTATTGTACATGCTTTATTAACTGCGTCTGAAAGTGAAGGAGGTGCTGGATTAAATGAAACTTGCTCACTAGCTGCACGGTATGTACTACAAATGTATCCGCTACACAAGCAAGATTTAGCAAGGCTACAGACTCAATGGGTCACGTTCTGGCGCACAACTTTATTCTCAACAAACGCTACTCCTACTATTGGTTGCAATATATTGGATCAACCACTTGACAATGTAGCCCAATATTTTGGAGAACGTGTAACCTTTTACTTTGCATGGATGGAATTGTACACTCGGTGGCTTGTAGTACCCAGTATTGCTGGGGTACTATTATTCTCTTTGCAAGTTTCTTCGCACCATTTAGATCATCCTGCTGCTCCAGGCTATGCCCTGTTTATGGCCCTTTGGACTTCTGCTTTTCTTATTGCATGGCGTCGTCGTGCCGCAACTTTAGCGTACCATTGGGGGACATGGGGGTACGAAGACGAAGAAGTGACACGTCCTGCATTTTACGGCGACTCAAGCGGCTCATTACACGATCTAAAGGATAGAAATGATTGTACACCACGTGAACGACACTATGCATTATGGAAGAGAGCAGCGAAATACAGTCTCACGTTTCCTTGTGTTGCCACAAGTATTGTTGCTGTGGTTACAGTCGCTTATGTTGCGTTTTCTACTCGCGATCGTCTGGAAGCTGATTCGCTAAAAACGAAGCATGAAGCCGCATTGATTGGTGATAAAATTCAAAAAACCGGTACAATAACTCTCGATGATCTTCGTGCACTAGCACATCTTGGGGTACGCTGGGATTTCTGGATCTATCTCTTGCTCACTCCTCTTCTCTATGGTCTTTTCATTCCTCTTCTTGATGCTGCATTTACTCGTGCTGCACGATGTTTAAATAATTGGGAAAATCATCGCACTGAGTCAAGATATCAAAGCCATTTGATCCTCAAAGTCTTTTCCTTTCGTTTTGTGCATGTGTTTGCGTCGTTATATTATTATGCATTTGCACCTCATACTCAATCAGTCTCAAGTCTTAAGAACGAAGACGGAACAAAGTCCGACGGGATGGTACGCGTTGCTCTTCAACTTGCATCGTTTATGGTGACGGGACAATTATGGAAAAATGTCATGGAAACACTCTTTCCATTCATTCAGCGTCGTCTTCAAGCACGTTCAAAAAAGCGAGCAAGTAATGAAAAGTTTAAACAATCCACAATCTTTAATAGTCTCACTACAGGTCCATGTCGACCACGTAGTACAGCTAGAAAACGGATGCCAGAGATTGGAAAACGAACAAATGCTGTAATTCATGCACAATGCGTACGACTTGAACAAGCATCGGATCGAGCATGGGAAGAAGCAAATTTAAAACATTATGATACGTTTGAAGATTATACCGAAATGCTTGTTCAATTTGGATATGTTTCGTTCTTTTCTTTGGCTTTTCCATTAGCTCCTTTGCTTGCTCTTTTGAATAATTTGATTGAATTGCGTACGGATGCCTTTAAACTTTGTCATACACGACAACGTCCACTTGCTCATAAAGCAAGTGGCATTGGTGTATGGCTTCATGTCTTACAAATTATGAGCGTCTTGGCTGTAGTGACTAATTGTTTTCAATTAGCGTATTCTACGTCATTATTCGAACGTGCGTTCCCTTTCATTACAAGTACAGAGAAAGTTTGGATTGTGTTTGGAATTGAACACTTTTTATTAGTCATTCAACTTTGGATGACATGCGCTGTACCCTCTGTACCCCGTGATATCTTGGAAAAATTACGAAAAGAACGAGAACTTGCAAAATATGATAGTGCACAGGTTATGGCTCGATTGTTAGAGAGTGAAGGTTGATAGAGGAATGATGGTTGGGCTTGATTTTATTCAATCGTTGATTAGAAGTGGAATTTCAACCAATCTTTGGTTGGTTATATGGATAAAAACAGTTACGATATACTATACACATACATACCCAAGAGTCGAAGAACCGTGACACTGATCATGTCGGATGCTACCCCCGCACAGGACACGCCAAAACAAGAGGAAGACTCACGTAAAGTAAATCTTGTGTCGATGGATGGAGACAGTTTTGAGGTATCGCGTAGTGTTGCGGCCATGAGTGAGCTTGTCAAGACACTCATTTCCGGTACGTTTTGGATCCTCGAAGGTTATAAGATGGAGCGTTATCGGATTTTTCTTTCGCTATAGATGATGCAGATGATGATGAAGTACAAGAGATTCCACTACCAAATGTCAAGAGTCCAGTGTTATCGAAAGTGATTGAATTTTGCAGTCACCATAACAATAATCCAATGCGTGAGATTGAAAAGGTGGGTGACGACAAAGTTTATAGGGAGAAAGGATATTTAAAGTGTAACCTTGTGATATTATACTTGTTCGATCTTAGCCACTCAAGAGCGCTGACATGCACGACGTTGTGTCGGACTGGGACGCTAATTTTGTCGACATTGAGCAAGAGATTCTCTTTGAGCTCATTCTTGCAGCGAATTACATGGACATTAAGAGTTTGCTGGATTTAGCTTGTGCTAAGGTTGCAAGCATGATTAAAGGCAAGACCCCACAAGAGATTCGTGACACGTTTAACATTGTGAACGATTTTACGCCTGAAGAAGAGGCGCAAATTCGCGAAGAGAACAAGTGGTGTGAGGAGGCGTAAATAATGAGACGCAATTTTACAGAGCATAAGGAAGTTTGATTGTTTATATTGATGCTAGTTATTGTAACACGTGACAAGTAGGATGAAAGAAGCTACGGAACGTTTTTGCTATCGCCGATAGTAGAAGCTTACAAGAACTTGAATGTGATGCAAGAAGGTTGTATAGAAGCTACTTATTTAAATCAAGAGACAGGTATGTATCATCCGTAATTGCGCAACCTCTTTGGGAAAAACAAGGTCACAAACTCAACGGGATGGGTCGCTAGTATAAACGTTTACTTTTGCAGTCGCTTGTAAGACTTGGCTGCAGGTGAAAGCATTGGCAAGTCTGTCGCAAATAGGACTGCGAAGTGTAATAAGATGCACTTGAGCTTCTTGAGCTTCTTAAGCTTCTTGAGCTTCTTGAGCTTCTTCGGCTTCTTAAGCTTCTTAAGCTTCTTGAGCTCAGATTGAGGAATGATGTCTGGATTAACTGACTGGCTGTCGTAAATTTTTAACTTTGGCCTTACCGGTATATGGCGGTATTGTTTTTTAAAAAGTAGTGAAGGAGTTTATGTAATTCAGCGTTTCAATAATAATATTTTTAGCACTCGATTTTAAGGCTTCAGGGTCAACAGGTTAACTTGCGTTGCCATCTTGTCGACAGATTACAACCGCAACCAAGTATTGCTCTAGAATTGTATCTCTAATAACCTCTCGCATCGATGTCTTAGAAAATGAGTGTTACAATCTAAAATGGTCTTTTGTCAAGATAGCCTGCTCTATATATAGGAAGGTTTTTTTGCTTTTAATAAAACCAAGGACTGACTTCATAATAAAACTAAGATTGTGATGGAATCGCTCGGGGTTAAGTAAGCAATACTGAAGAAAATCAGTCTCTTCCTCGGATTAACACAAGAATGTGTATTATTTGTTAGTCTAGAACGGAAAGGGGTACATAATGGCGGGCAAGCTCTTACCGCGTGCTCACACCAGCGTGAGGAGCAAGCAAAGAAATTGAGAATGGGACCCTAGCAGCCAAAAGATCACTCTCGAAGTAATTAGTACAGAACAAGTTTACAAGTAGATCATAACAGAAATCGTACTATGGAACAGGGCTTGATCTTTTTTATTACAGATACTTTTTACCCGCAAGAAGTGTAGTTTGGTGTAGAGCCATTACCATAGCTGATGTGGTGCACATAGTGCGATGGCATGAATCGGTTATAATAACTGTGAGTTCAATACCTTGCAAACACCAGCGACACAGATGAGGCGTCTGAAAAGAAGTAATGCGCTGGGTAACGATAACTGTACAGCATCGCACATGACCCCACTCCAGGGAGAATTGTTTGACTTAGCCTTGTAAATAAACTAACAGTTGGGATTACGTATCAGAATACATCGAATCAAGACAAATGATGTATTCAAAAAATGAGAGCTCTTTTACTGTGTGTGATCGCTGTCGGTTGTAAAGCTTTGATGTAAGCGCCAAAACAGCTTTCTCCACGCAATCCCTGACACAAGAAACATATAGTTTTGTCCTTGTTGAGATCTGGTAAAGAGTACTGTCAGGAAACGCAGGTGTTATAGCAATCATCGACGTACTTCAAATATAAAAGCGAACGATCACTGTATTAAAATCCATCCAAAGTGGGTGTATCATGCTCGATGATAGCATCTTGTTCGACAGATATCAACGTACTTTGAAACATTAATTATCCCCCATCCGTGATCTCCTTAAGGGGAACGTGGAATGATTACGTACGATATATGATGTGATACGTACGGTACAGCCGCAGCAAAGACACCGTCTCCAAGCGCTCCCGATCAGTGTTTAAGCGTCAATATTTGAGCTAATATTAACTCAAGTTTGAAGAGTACTTCAATCAGCGCTTTTGGAATCGATACTGTATATCGTTGACTGCAGAAGCTGCTTGTCAAATTTACTGAGGTCGATGCTAAAAACGATCTATGTCATGCTTGCAAAAAAATTCGTGACGGACGCAGCATATCAATTTTGCAAACGAAGTGCTTAACTCTCTGCGTCATTGTGCATGAATGGCAACCAAATATGGGCACGAATCCGATCGTTAAAACTGAAACAGACCTTGAGACTACCGGCGCGCGTACAAAATTTTTGTAGAAGAAACTCAAGTATGTGGATAAAACTTGTGTTTCAGCGGATTTTCGTGTACCTTGCACAAAGAATGCTCTGAGCTCGGAAGAATCTACACAAGTGCTACAGCATTATTGAACTATTTAAGCGCAAATTTATATTCTCAGCGGAGTTTCCATGCACCTTGCACGAATAATGCTTCAACTCGGTTCAATCTACTCAAGAAGAGGCACATAGAGTTAGCTCGGAGGCGCCGGTCGAGTTGAAGATATGCCGAAATTTAGCTCAAATGTCTCCCCTAGGTTGAAATGCCAAGATCCTCTTAATTATCAAGGATGCGATACTGCTTAAGAAACAGAGCCATACAACAAAAATGCAATTAGCTAGAACTACCCTTTATCATTCATTATACTGTTTCATACGATGCATGGGATTTAGCAGACAGCATGTCTAGCGGACCTCATTTATCACTCTTACTATCGTACTACATTACGGTTTATAATCACTATAATCCTTAGCCTTTAAACATTTAGAATTTACATTAAGTCCGAAGGACAAGGGTTTAATACGTACTCACACCATAGCAGGGTGCAAAACCTGCTATGGTGTGAGTAATCTCTCTGAGCTTACACAGCAGTTTCACTGTTAGCTTTTATCAGCCGCATACAATAACCAAACATTAATCAAGCTCTGAAGTTCATCACCCGACATATTTCCATTAAGCGACTGCCTGTGCTAAGCCTTGTTCAAAAGGAAAAGCCAGTATTTTCGGACCAAATGGTCAAAGCTATTTTGCCGAGTCCCGATTATTCACGTCGTTCTTCTCCAAAGAGATACGCGGCTTGCGATTCTTTATCGAATAAAGCCTCTCCAAGGCCAATCTAAACGATAACGAACATAATTCGTTCCTCGGCTCACGCTCAACGTCGCACGAGCTGGGTAAACTTCACCCATTTTCTGTATCAGAGAGCAGCTAGAATCTTCGTCCGATGTTGACGATGCGGTAGGTATGGTTAAAAGTGAATTCAATCTGACATAAAACTGCTTTGAGTGCTTGTCGAAAAGCAGATAGTCACAGTGACCTTCAACAAATCGCTAATGGGTATATCACGTCATGACATGTCATCTCACAGAAGCCGCTCAGCATGTCGAGACACAGTTCTTAGAAACTTATGAGTAGAGCATTCTGAGAGTAAAACGCTTACATGACAATCCTCTTGTGAACTTATTTGTAAACATATGTCACACGAATTCGCCGCTTACGGTTGGATCAGACACAGCACCGCCAGCAATGAGAGCTTTATCATTGGTACTGCGATCTAGTAAAAGTAGAGAAGGTAATAATGCTCAATTCGAGCGTTTAGTGCCGTTGGTTTGTCGCCCCTTAATTTTGCAGCTTTGTACCAATTTTGAAAGACGATCGATTGAATTGTCGCTTGATGTATTTTTAGTTTAAAGTGCGAAATAGAGGCATTTGTCTCTATTTCTAGCAGACAAGTGGGTTCCGCCGCATAGCACTATCGCTTACACGGGGAACATGTCATTAACGTAGAGAATGACAAATGGCGAAGAAACAACCAGCAAAAATCAAGGAAGGTTAAACGTTGCAGGTACCTGATCTGAGTGAAAACTGCTGGATTGCTTTCACATCGAGCTGCGGTAGCTTGTTTGAGCCATATCGGAGCTGGTAGATCATATCGGCGGGTACTTGAACTTCTTCAGACGGTTTCGTGTGCACGTCTAAGTCAAGGGCTTCATTAAAAATCGCAGTCTAATGTTGATATGTTTATTCTGAAGCTGACAATGACAATGCATCGTCTGGAAGACACACATAGTGTTCATACGCAATTGGCGAGTGTATGTGGATAACTCATTTGGAATTCTTATAGCCCTTCTTTACTATTTGCGACGGCTCTATTTATCAGTCATTCAAAAACATCCATCATTACCACTACCATTATCACTTTGTCGACTGCAACCGCCTCCATTTCCTCGTCTTATAGTCCAAATAGCTTTTTTGCCTTCACGCGTTTTTACCTCTTACTTGTGATTTATCGTATATTGCATAGCCATTGCAGCGGGGCTGCCGTAGCGTTGCGCTTATAGGAAGCGTAATTTAGGTCACCGACCTTTCATTTTATACTTAGAACAAGTACGAGCTAGCAGATCGCAATTTGCTTACTCCAAGAGTAATATTATTGTCTTAACCCAAGGCTTATTACTCTCACGTTCAAAATCCAACACTGATTTTTATTGATTTTTATCTGCGGCAAAGCCGCCAGATTTTAAATGTATAGATTTTTCTGAATATATAGTAAAAATTAAATGCATGCAGAACTACTGGCTACCTAGCCACACATACCGTGTTCTTTTTTTAGTGCGGTCACACCATGCCCAATCTCGTGTGACACACACCCCTGTTACCAAAATATGTTTAATGTATTTAGATACCTCAGTTGGTTGGTGCTCCACGATATTTTTCATCCAGGACAACAAACTTAAATAAATTCATATTTATTCTTAGTAACACTATTTGTGTGCTACCTTTGATTCTTCATTGTTTCGAGGCAACTTCTGTTTTTGGTGGATCGGGTTTAACACGAGCCTAATTTGTTAATGTGAGAGAATTCGGCTTGGTAGTGCTACAAACCTCGTCGCATGCCGAATCCATCCCATGTTTGCGGCATCAAGTACACTTCATATATTCCTCTGTGCAAGGTACACGGCATTTTGATGCACTTCGTAGCAATTGTCGTCAGTCCGACAATCCTTTCGTAAAATGACGGTTCCTTTGGAAGGATAAAATTAAGCTATTTGAGATTTTGTTCCCGAAACTCCATGCTTGGTAATATGATAGCTATCGCCGGTCTTGAAGGGATCAGGGAGCTCACAGCTAAGAGTTCAAAGTAGTAGTCGTTTGCTTAGAGCCGTTTACGAGCTTGAGAATCCGCTGGTCATGCACTTTAAGGGATGCCTTAGTCAGCCGTCTTTGTAAGAACAACCAATATGAAACTGTCTTTGCTAAGCACCCAGCGCTTTGAGGCTAAGGACGGTTGGATTCACTTTCTTACGTCGAAGAAATTAAGATGGTCAAGAATAAACACGAAGATGGTCACGAATTAATATGAATGATCTCACGTGATGAACGGAGTGGCATTGCGTCGCGCATACGGAGCTCACGGTAGGAGGCCGCGCCCGAAATGGGCATTTTGCATGTAGCGCCTCTGATGGAGAGGCACTTTGGACACGGGAAGTGTTAAGCGACATATGCAGCGGGGGTTCACATCATCTTAATAGTCGTACCACGGAAGGTAAAAACTCGTCTTCTCGTAAAAGTTGACAAAAAGGGTAGACTATTGTTAAGAATTGAAAACCCTCATTGCCGACGGCATACCCTTTTCTGAAGGCACTAACAGTTTCTATCACCATGGACGGACTACTTTTGGATGTAGCTCCCACCGAGACCTTCCGCATCGACCTGACCTCTTTCGAAGAGACGGTGGTTGTCGCATTGAGTGCAAAGTACAACTGACTTGTCTCAAGAGTGGGTTTGAGTACTGGATGTGGAAGCTTCACGAGCGCATCAGAGGTGATGGGCCTCAGTAACGCAGAAGAGGGAGAATTAGACTCCGAGCGACACCATGAAATTCACAGATATTTTATATCTAGCAGTATCAAGCTATTGTGCCGTGCGTACCCCCTTCTCTCTCGGTGAAGATATACAGAAGATCGGAGTCTCGCACAGGGACACAAAAAGATAAACTCGCGGGGTCATAGTAGGGCGGCCTATTCGTGGAGATTAGGTTTATTGTACCTCGTTAAGGTCAGTCCTGAAGGGGGCAATTTTTGTGATCACAGACCGGAGTTGTTGGCCGTTGTCATCGACGTTCCGGGAAGTGTAAAGCTGTTTAAAATATTGATAGATCATAAGCGTTATGCAGTTACGTGTAGCACACGATTGTCAAAAACAATAGACAGTAATAAAATGCCATAAACATACCAAATAGTGATACAGCATCCGCGTGACTTACGAGACAGACATGCCAAAGAATCACTTTCCTTCATATTTAAGGAATTCGATAGCGGGAACGCTGTCTTTTCCCGGACCTACCTGCATACGCTTAATATAAGCACGTACAATCCACTTTTGCAGTATGTCTTGCTGACACACAGAACCAACGCCAAGTGGAAATACTTACTCTCTCAGATTAACCTCGTCTCGTGGTCGGACGTAAGGAAGCGAAAATGACCCATACTATTCTCCTGATAAGGACAGTGACCTCCGACAATTTATCTGGCACAAAGAACCTGCCTCTCAATCCGAGGATAACACCCATGGTTGGTCTTGTCACCGCGTTGCCATACTTCCTTCACTTTAAAAATAGAACATCATGCTCCTTGGAAAGGGCTTTCCTTCTGCGCACATCCAGTGTTTTGCAAGTGTCCTCAATGGTGGGCCGATATATGACGGATGATGAGCTTAGCTCTTATTTGTACCATTTGGGTACTTTATCATAACCTGCGATTCCTTACAATTAGTCCTTTCGGAAATTTATGATGGAGGTTGCAGGGGCAGACTTACAAACCCTAGGACTACTCCGGTAACTCTATACACAAGTGAAAAATCGTCCTCGCCACAAATCCGTGGAACCTCACTGCTCCACACGGTGGATCGTCGCCGTAACGAGGACGATTAGTCTCTTATAATTCCAAGTCTAGCTTCTCTAATTGCTACCTATAGTTACTTGTCGACTCCACCCGATCTGGTACAGGAGAGTCGTTTATACTATCTATCCGCTCTGGCATAATCGACACCATCTTATAGCAGCTAGAAACTGTTTTATCAGAGATATTATCCAGGCTCTTATCTCATATCTGAGCAGTTATGCACAATGGATACCGTGAAATACGATCTGTCTCTCTTCGATATTACAGCTAATTGTCTTTTCTGACAGAAGTGGCAGTAAGCTGCTATTTTTACAGCAGTATCACTGCTACTCAGATCGGATAACCCATATCATGCCGAAACGCTCTTTTGCATTTGTGTCTTTTTAAAAGTGCTTTTGTTTTCGGCGAAAATGGGTCTATGAATTGTCAAGACTTCACAAGACGATTAATGCGTGTAATTTCGAGACAGCGATATCCATCTCGATTCGAAGCGGAATTTCGAAGAGTAGCTGATAATCGTCAAATGCATCAGCAGATTTCCTGCATCTAGTGACAGAGCTGTTCAGGCCAAACCGCCGTGTCGGATAAAGATCTGTGCTGCGGAGCAAATTTTTGGCAAACTT
This sequence comes from Plasmopara halstedii, assembly GCF_900000015.1. Classification (NCBI taxonomy): domain Eukaryota; phylum Oomycota; class Peronosporomycetes; order Peronosporales; family Peronosporaceae; genus Plasmopara; species Plasmopara halstedii. Next base: position 937,585 of record NW_020187364.1, on the reverse strand, counting down.
GTCCGAGGTGCTAAGCACCAAACAGAACACCTTTATTGTGGACTATCCACAAACAGGTAACACATACAGCGCGTTGTGGGAGATACTCGTTGAAACATTATGTTCGCGCTAAATTAAACAGTACAATACTCCCTGCCGCATTTTACATAAATGATTCGGCAAACTCGTATACCGCCTACGGTCTATGAGACAAAATATCGTCAGCGCTACAAGGATCGGTGTACGGCTGTCGCGGTAAGTGACTGAATTATATTCTTAAAGTTTCAAAAATAATGCGAGGGCATTCAGCAATTAACGTGGAGTTGCTGAAACCATACCACGATCCTTCTCCATCAAGTCAGTGCTTTTTGAAAAGCTCTATCGCAAAAGCGCTAGCGTCTCTGCCATCCCTTGTAGCTGAGCTACCCTCGGCCATAAAGCAGTGACGAGTTTCTCATTGCTGGCGGCGTCTCAACTAGGTTGGGTCGTGGTATAGAAAACTCAGATAGTATCTGGCTCAAAATATTTCGAGCTCTGCCAAAATTCCCGGAGATAGACGACGTACCGGCACAGCCGAGAGACGTCATCGGTATCGCTTGATGTGCAAGGGGTCTTTATTTCAGTTATTACGATGGCAGCACGGCGGGCTAACCGGGACCGTTGTAAATACCCAGTGAAGTATGAGAGATCCATCATTTCGGAGACTCACGGGTGACTGAAGTCGTGTACATTGTATGATATCTTATGCGCGGTTCAGTAATTTGGGTGCGTCGTCATCTTTATCACCAATGAGATGAGAAGAATGTCGTATGTTCATCAACCAAGGACGTTCGCATTTTTTACTTTTATTGGCCGATGAAGGACTCAGGGAAATTAAGGACCCCCCTTGAGCAAAATTACCCAAGTGTCTTTGCCACTCATGACCTTGCGTACCCTCGGCCTTTAATTATCTCGGATAATAGGCGATGTGGTTTGTCACAACGCGCATCTCTCTCCGAATGGCGACCGCGGAAAGAGTTACGATTTTGGCTGTCTCATGGAGACGAGTGGGGATCCAAATAGCAAAACCGGAGGCGATGTTTTGTCTTATCGACATTTGCTTTGTGATTCGCAACGTCAAGCAATAGATGACACTCTAAGTGGAAGCTTACTTTCTTGAAGCTGGCTTCTAAAGCCTCGGCGCTTTGCCATCTTCAAGCACTCTACGTACATTCTTCTTTGCGGGTACAGAACTCCCACATTTCTAGTATAGGTTCAGGTGGTTTTACCAAAGGGCCAGGACCTTGGGGCTTCGAAAGAGCTTGCGAAGGGACTTTTTCACACTTAAGCGCCTCTGGGTGTGAGAGAAAGGTCTGCACTTGCGCGGTGAATGGCTTTGAACGGTTGCAACCCGTAATAATTTTAGCGGAAGTCGACGCGACTCTTGCGCTTGCAAAAAGCACAAGCTGAGTTTTTTTGCTTGGTCTAATGCGTTGGTGACGTGCATGGCATTAATGTTTGGCTCCACGGCTAGATGGCGCAACACTTTTATTGGAGAAAGGGGACGGGATCCGAGACTCGTGCAGCGAGAAGACTGTGCACAGCGTGCAATCCCTTCCTTGAAAACTCGTGTCGTCGGGTGGAAATAAAGGTTCGACTACGATGATTTCAGTTGACGAACACTCGGGATGTTCAAATTTTTTTGGTCGCGTTGGTCGCATGGCCTGCGCATATCAAAAATATTATAGAGCTACTGATTCGGCATACGGGGCGGCATCCCCGGCGCAAGCTTGCAATCTGATCAGCAGGCGCGGTAAGTGCAAAGGGTGGAGTAATGATCATCTTGGGCATCATCCTAAATATAAAAAATGAGTGTAAGTCTTGGTGTGTTTTACATCTATTCGAAAGGGGTGTAATATGTATACATTTGGTGCAGTTTTATTTTATTGCGATACTTTACAATTTAAAAATCTAGCTTTCCACTTTGGTATTATTGTGGATGTATGGCAGAAGATGATAGCAATGTAAAAACGAGGAGTTCGCGGCATACGTAGGTTCAAATAACGGCAGATTTTCTATCAGGGATAGTAAAGCATATGTGTGTAGCATAATTTAGGTATCGTTGGCTCTAGGTTTATATTTTCAAAGAACAAAAGCGCTAACTTGAAACCTAGTTTTGATATTTCCCCGATCGGTAGAAGCGCACGTAATTAATTTTGTGTAATTGATGGTGTTAGCCAATAATATTCAGTCTTTTCTCTTCAGAAAGAAAAGTGCATGACAAACCCGTTGCAGGCACGATATTCGATACAGCCTAGTGACGTACCCACATTGCAAAAATATGAGCCTTCATGAATCATTGGCAAAAAGTTGTATGCATTCGTTAATCGACTGACTAGGAAAGTACGAGAAAAGGTTTTTCTCTGATCTCTTCCTCGGTAGGGATTTTCTTTGGAGCTAGTGAGTTTTTACCAGTGGCACCGCCTGTAGTTTGTATTGCCCCAAATTGTAAACGTATAGAGAAGGAAGCATTTATATTTTTGATAACGTGAGTAGGCTGTGGTTCTGCCGAGAACAAATTTAGTTTCAGAGCTCAAAGCTTTCAAACGGTTGGAATCAACCTGTATGTACAAGTAACATTTCGTTAATTAAGGCTATTGTAGCTGCAAGCAACTGAATTTAACCTATTTATTAAAGTTTATTTAACGCTTACCTGCTGAAACGGTGTCAAATCGGACAAGCATCGGCTCGACGACGTGAGGGGTAACATCAAGAAGTTAGGAGTAGTGGATAAGATGTGCAAGCTCAAGCGGTCAGGTTGCGCCATTATATGCAACTGAGTCAGATTTACTTCCTTAGACATCGTCTAGTTTCTTTTGAAATCTTACATCAAGTGTACTTGCACCACTTGGAGAACATAGAACATAGCAAAGAGGATTCCAATCTTGTCTCCGGAATTGTCTTTATACGCAAAGAAGCATGGATCGTTTGCTTTATCGACCTATTTCTGCTCTCTGCATGTTTTTTTTGCTACCGCCTTCTTTCATCAACTCAACAATGCAATAATTATTGTATGTCCAAAATTCTTTCAGCACTGAGCTCCTCCTAGCAATCATGCGGTCTTAATATACTGAATCGCGAAGATTCTGTCCCCTAAGTTCGTGTTGATAGCCGGTGCTAACTGTACGTAAAGCTATCAGCTCGTGTGCTGTACATGTATTCTTAACGCTCTGAATATTATAAGTGACATTCTAAGGAGAAATATGACATTGATACCGAGAAAATAATGTTCTCTCCTTAATATTTTCGGGGTGGTTATAATTCTAGACTGTCGGGAAGTAACTGTATCCTCTTAACATTAACCTTCTATAAATGCGAAAGGAGGTAGAGTTGAGGCAGGTTGCGGTGTCAGTCTTCAAGAAATGCTCTGATCCGATGCTGAAAGTCCTGTCTGGCTGTTTTCGGATAGACGGTACCATCCAAACATATTACAATTCGCTATCCGTATAACAAGCAGTTTTACATTGAAAGTACAGAGAATACATAATCAACACCAGTAGAAGCTTTGTGACTACCATGATTGCAATTTTGTACCAGATGAACGTGATACTTCGAACGCTCAATGCCGCACCACCTGAGCTTGAACGAACTGAATATTTATCATACGCAACGTCACTATAAAGAAGCATTAGTAATATCATCGATCAGCAATAGTAGTATATGATTTTTTAATAATAAAGAAAGTATACATCAAAGGTCTCCGATACAAAACAGTATTCTTCCTTTCTTAAATATCAATTATGATACTTCATTTTCAATTACTTAACAATAAAACCAATATATCAAAAGAGGGTAAAGACGTTCGTAGATCCAGATGGAACTCAACATTGCAGCTACGACATCATTCTGTATGATACGGTCTATTTGAACCGAAACATGCAGTGTATGCACTTCTACGACTTTCGCAAAAACGACTGTATTGAGCACGCCAGCGTCAGCTGGTACCTCATGTAGCAGTCCACGATCTGATCTAGACATTTATCATTTTGCATTTTGCAACTCACTCCTAACTCTTGCAAACACCATGCATCACCGTATCCTACGTCGCCTGGTTTCACCTCTTACGAATTCCACTCCCTCTTTTTCAATATCCCGTCACTTTTCCGGAGTGAGACAGACAAATCTGTTCATTAACAACAAATTTGTGCCTTCGTCAACAGGTGCAACATTTGATACTATTAATCCTGCGACAGAAGAGATCATTGCGTCTGTAGCGGAGGCTACTGCTGAAGACGTTGATGCTGCTGTAGCAGCTGCTCGTACCGCTTTTAATGGTGCATGGCGTACCATTGATGCAGCTGAGCGTGGTCGACTTTTATTCCGCTTGGCAGATCTCATTGAACAAAATGGCGAAGAGTTAGCCGATTTGGAAGCATTGGATGCAGGTAAACCACGATTTCTAACACGTATTGTGGATGTAAATGCTTGTATCAACACCATTCGCTATTATGCCGGTTTTGCCGACAAGATACACGGCAAGACGATCTCTATTCCCGGACCATACTTATGCTACACAAAGGAAGAGCCTGTGGGGGTATGTGGTCAAATCACTCCATGGAATTATCCATTAATCATGATGGCTTGGAAATTGGGACCAGCTCTTACTACTGGCAACACTGTGGTACTCAAACCTGCCAAACAAACATCATTGACGGCTCTGCGTGTTGCTGAGCTCATTGTCGAAGCTGGATTTCCAGAAGGAGTCGTTAATATTGTTACGGGAGGTGGTTGCACTGTTGCCGCACACCTTGCGCAACATCCAGATGTAGACAAGATTGCGCTTACAGGTTCTACTGATACCGGAATGAAGATCATGCGCACATCACACGTTGACAATCTCAAGCGCATCAGTCTTGAACTTGGCGGTAAATCTGCTAACATCATTCTCAACGATGCTGACATCGACGCCGCAATCCAACAATCACAATTTGGTATGTTTTTAAATGCCGGACAATTGTGTATCGCTGGTAGCCGTGTGTATGTTCAAGAGGGCATCTATGACGAGTTTGTACGTCGATCGGGTGAAGCCGCTTCATCGATGAAAATTGGTGATCCACTCGACTTGTCCGTTCAACATGGTCCGCAAATTGATCAAGTTCAGTTTAATAAAATATTGCACTATATTGAGTCCGGGAAGAAGGATGGTGCTCGTCTTATTTGTGGTGGAAAGCGTTGGGGTGACCGAGGATTCTATATTGAACCAACGGTATTTGCTGATGTGACGGAAGACATGACCATTGCTCGTGAGGAAATCTTTGGTCCCGTCATGTCAATTTTCAAATTCAAAACTATTGACGAGGTTATCAAACGCGCCAATGATTCCGAGTATGGTTTGGGTGCAGGTGTTGTTACAACTAACATTGACAATGCTATCAAGATCTCTAATGGTGTGCGTGCTGGTACGGTGTACGTAAATTGTTACGCGGTGATTGAAGCCAACACACCATTTGGTGGGTTTAAAAATTCGGGAATTGGACGCGAGCAAGGAGAGCAGGGTCTGCGCAATTACCTCGAAAGCAAGACAGTAATTATTAAGCGCCCCAATGACTCCATGCCATAAACTAATATTGTCACACTCGTGATAGTAGATTGTACAATATAATTGGTTTTGTTTGACAATAATTTCTGTTTGGAGTTGAAAAGCTTTGATAACTATTATTTGTGAATACGAAGTTTTTGAATATTGTGATGCTAAAGCTTGCTCAAGGAGGGTGTGAACTAAGAACAAATTCATAAGAAGGAATACCTGTAGCTCAACAAGTTGATTGTATTTAAGTATGTAATGTATCATGAGCCTGAGCAATCGCTATGGTACTTCGAACGAATAGTGAGCAGGCTATTCAATGTCAGTAGATCGAAATGATCGAAGCCACTCAGGCCAAATTGGCAAGCAGATGAAATTATTTCGGCGCTGGTTAAGTAAGCCGTCAATGTCATACGTCTGCAGAACCTTTACCAAAGGTTGGTCAGTAACTTAAAGAAGCAAATACTCCACAAGAAAACATGGCGTCGGGAAGCGAAAAGTAGATTACCAGACGATCGGAATGATCGAAGCCGCTTGTACTAAATTTTGTCGCAGAAGAGAGATCAGTAACCTTGACAGATATTAGAGAATAACAAATTAAACTTTTATCAAAAGGTAATTTTGAATTGGGGATAATACTACCAGGACAGTCTCATCTTTTGTGATCGACACATATTCACTCTGGGAATGTGACAAATTGTAACAGTGGATGATACTCTGAGATTCTGAATCAACTATATTTTATCTAGTTGTAAGGTTCGTTCGCACTTATGAGGTGCTGGACGGTAGTTGGCGAATTTTGACTGATTCCTTCGATATATGTAAACTATCCCACTATTTCTTGCATGCATGTCGTTCCCCCTATGATGTTGCCTTTCCTTTAACTATTATGAATATGTGTATCATCTCTCCTCGAACGTGGGTCCATTCTGTACAACATGAGACCTACACTCACTAACATTTTAAAAACGTATTCTAGAATCATAGAACATGTGAGTGCGGTTCCTTACATCCAGTAATTACGCCCATGATTGTTCTCTGCAGTAGAGGGCGATCACACTCTACAGTGCAGGGCGATCAGACTCTTAAATTTGGGGCAGTGAACAAGGATGGCGCCATATCGAAAGTTTTCGGCTCGAGTTAAACAACAAGTTTGTAATTGTTAACAAGCACATCCATCGTAGCACCTTTGAAAATGTCGGAACTACTAATATCTTGTTATGACTACAACATCCCAGCAGATGCCGTTGGATGCGCCGCTGCACAGCCCTTTGCGTAGTCCTGTGCTCGATGTATGAGATGACTTGTATATAAGGACTTACTGCTGAGCTATTATGCCAAAAAACACAATTCTTTAGAGTACCGCTAAGTGTTGTGTTACAAGCGGTTATATCGGTCGTACAGTACATGAAGTAATATGCGTACGAAATTGCGAACCGGTGGTTATGATCAAAACTGCATGGCTCGATTCAAGCATGAGTGGAAAAGGTTAGTTGCTCATCCAGTGCAAGTGCTGCTCTGTAACCAGTTTCCAATAACACAAATGTCAGACTGAAACGTCGCTTAGCGCTTGACTTGCAAATTTTAGAGCGTGGGCGCTATTATACTTGCCCTCGACTCCCGTATAGGCTAAAACCAGACCAGAGCCTGATGAGACACTTACCGGCCAAAGTTTGAGCTGAGAACAAGGCCAGGCTTTTGCTAGTGGAAGCGCAAGGATGCCGCACAACTCTGCCGCTTACTCTGTAAGCGCAATAGCTGAGAGCGTTCTAACACAATTGACTAACGCTTTGCTCTAAAGCGCAAATCTCGATTTAAATCACTTTTTGCGAAAAACTTTAGTAGCTTTGCTAATTCATCACCGGGAATTGTGTCGCTGACAGAAGCAAGATAATTTGCATCTACAGTTTCCGACGAATATTATCGAACATCTCTTCCAAGAGACCAAAATGAATCGCGTGATAATGGGCTACCAATATTATGCCATAACCGATAGACTGGCGAAGGTGGCAAAAACATGCGGTGTGGATTCTACCCTTTGATACATTTTAGACATCCGCACATCAAGGCAGACTCGTTTGTCGATTTTGAATCGTCTATACACAGCACACACTGAGTCGTTATTCTATGCTCTCTCGGTGTGGCCTCCTAAGGGAGTATGTGCTTCTAAGATCCTTATCATGAAATGATGCGCATTGCGCAGGTCAGTGTTGAGATACGGCACACTTCGTGAGTTTTAAAGAGATTTACCGCCAAACAATTCAATCAAACGACACCAGAGTTTAAAGCTCCTTGCTTTGCAACGCTCTAAGAAGCTGACATGATGTGTTCAAACTCAAAGCCGTAAGTATTGCCTCGTCGATCTCCCATGTCACTTTTGTGACTTGGAAGACTTTTCAGTCTGGAAGATGCAAATTGCCGCCACAATAAATGACCCTGCTTATATTCTTTCGATGGTATGCTTGGCTGCCAATGGTATCTTTTATTCTATTTTCTGTGGGAGATGCGGCAGCGGTGTCGATGTGCCCAACGACACACGAGTTGTATCAATCCGAAATATCTTCAAGCCGAGCAGGTGTATCTTGAACTTGACAAGAGTATAGTACTTCATGTCCTGAAAAGGGTAGCTCTACTCTAAATGGCAAGAACAAGCGCAAAATTGCATTAATTCCGATGGGCTTATTCTTCAAGTGCACGACTGTTGTTTGCAAAGGCTGAAGCATCACAGACCGCGTGCGGTATTGATCGGAAGTGCCGCGATAGCGACACACACAAAGATTTCATTTTAAGCCTAAAAAATCGTCTCTCGCTTTCTAATAAAGTTGCTCAAAAATGGAATTTGTCGGCCAAAAGCATACTTAGCTAGGTTGGTAAACAGCAAATTGTAGCGCCGCCAGTCGAGCCTGCTCTTTTAAAATTTGATATAGTGTCCAGATCCGACTCCCATGCTCCGTATTACTATGAACTGTCACATCGCCGTAATAGGTGCGTACAAATGCATGAAATGACAGAAGTAGCTAATGTCGCCAAAATGCTGAACGTCAATAAAACTCTGGGTATGACCGGTCACCCAAAGCATCCCGCGAGGAGTACTCAATGCAGTAACGATACATCGCTACGTCTCATACTTACGTATAATATCCACCGATTATGTCCAGAGCACTGCACAAGGTGCGACTAACCGTGCTGTTTTGTAACATTATTTTAAGGTATCGGTGTTGCGCCAGAATGCTAACTGTACTAAGCTTTATTGAGCATGCAAGTTGTAAGCCTTTCTGTTGCGGAAAATCAGCGCTGAATGGCGTAGTTTATTTTTCACCAAATCCATATCGTGCTTGGCACGAAAAAAAACCATTTCATGACGGACTGCACGATTTAGATAAAGCATTTTAGAAATCTAATCGGCACGCCATGACATTCCATTCAACAAAAGTTGAAAGAGTCCATAATATGTTTGAGGATAGCCTTTCGACATCTACTACTCGATTCTTCAAGAGTGTTTTCAATAATTATATATAACGAATGGTGAATTCAGCTCAATCTCCGGTTACTTCACCCTTTTGCAGCTCTTGCAAACATACCCCTTTAAGATTATCACGAGCTCCTGCCTGGTTGTCGTGAAGCAGCTCAAATCCTTACACAAACCTGAAATTCCATACGCAAGTAAGTGACCTTTTCATCAACATTCAGTGAAGCTTCATTGCTGCGCTCTGAGCGCACGACATTTATTGTTGCTGAACCGGCCATTCTACTATTTCGTGACAAAAGTAGACATTACAATATAGCATCAGAGCCCGACCCAACTAGCAAAACATAAAGGTGCCTGTTTTGATGGAATTCTGTTTTGAAGACCATGGTTATAAGGCACTGTAACTAGTCTTCACAGGAGTGGTAATTGAGGCCGCGACGCACAGTTATCAGATTCGTTTAAATCTCGAGACAGCGACTCACTATCTCTTTTAGCGCCCAAATCTATTTCAAAGCTCTTGAGATTTAAGTTGCAAATATGTTGAGATTTCTCATGTCCAACACCAAAGCTGTCGTAACTTTGTCCCCGCATCAGACGCGCTCCTATGTCAAAGCAGAGTATATCTCGCTAAAGTCCATTCGCAAAGAGATTCGTGGGACCCAAGTTATCAACTTCTGGTCAATTTATGGCTCATGATCTTTTACCCGCAGAAACCAAATGGGGTTTTGAATTTCAGCAGGTCTCAAGCTTTTGGAACATTTCTTCAACAATTTAGCTATTGTGTTCGTCTCAAAACGTACAAGTATGCAATCCGTACTCGGCAGGTCCATTGCCTTTTGCTTCTACCTACGTTTTACGACAGTCATCAGTACAACATAATTACACGATGCTTCTAAACGAATTAGGTTTTTCATGGCTTCACAAATCCCGGAACTTTGGAGCCAGAGATTGTGAGCTGGCTTCCATTTTTATCTTTATTGCACGAGGTACATGTGTACTCAGCACTTTTCCATTAGGCACAGGGTGGCCTACTGGGCTCAATGCTTCCCGCGAATGATTCGTCGGTCGATGCTCCAAAGTGCATCCCCGCTCAGACAGTATTGAGCAACAATGTTTTGTGATCTTGGTTCTGTACCTGTGGGGAGCGTTTGGCACAGCTGTAACCCGAGCGACAGGTGGTGGTGCCGAGAACCCGGTGCGACGGAGCACGATCCATCGCACGAAGGCTCTCTCCAAAATTAATAGCCGTTTCATACTTTGGAAAAGGATCAAGCGCCATACCTGCCAGTATAAACTTTGAACACTAGGTATTTATGCTACTTCCCTCTTTTCTTAACAAATAAAGAACCCAACCGCGCACTATACATATGGCTAGGGAGGCTAACACATACGAAGTATGTGGCTTGAAACTTCCCACGATGGCAGTTTCGCCGGATACAGAGGTACAGCCCATTAGCGCACGCGATTTTCTAGCGTGAAACTGTTCACATTGCTGTATTCGAGACAGCACGGCATGCGTAACATGTTTTTGTCTCTAGCTGGTTCCCAGAGTGTATTGCAATCAGAAACTTAAGCCCCTGAAGCAGTTATCATTCGTCTGGGGCGCTTACTGGGTATAAAAATGCGCTGGTGAGGCATCTAAGGAGTGTCTCAACTAGACGTCTGTGAAAGCAAAACTGTCTTCCACCGAGCTAATTAGAGTGAGAAGAAAGCAAGTCAAAATCCGCACAGATTTATTGAGAACAAAAATGCCTCGCCATCAAGCAAGAGCACCGCGCAACACCGTCTAAGTTTAAGTCTGAGCGATTATTGCAAAATACCTCACTGCCAGATACAATAGGGATAGATTGCACCTTTCGCAAAGGAAGCTTTGAATCTCACGCCTCATCGTTCTTCACCAGTACAGAGCCCCGACATTCTACAGCTGATACGAAGGACAAAAGGGTAATGTGTGTGGCCGGTGCAAATCTCTATGCAGATCGAATTTACTTAGATCGGATCCCTAGCCATGAAACAGGAATCGATAGCGTAACATACTGTTGCCTTGTTTGTTTCGATCTTCTAATTGTTCTTTTCCCAATGAGGTTTTATGTTCCTTCGCTGCATTCACAAAACTTGAAGACCAGCAAAAGCAGTTATCGATCGCTGTCTTAGGTTTCATTCTGTTGTTCGAGCGCGCATCTTCGCAAAACACCTTTATGGCGTTGTTAGCTCACTGATAGTGGAAGGACCACTCTTGAGACCCTGTATCCTTTTACCGTGAAGAAATTGCCCGTGTGGCTAAGGTCGCTGCTTGAAACGGGTATGGTCATGTGAAAGCACCAATGATTGCCTTGAACTGCAAGAGAAGTACTTTTGAGCGAACCGAGCGCGGTCGACCTCTGGAGAAACTCGCTATATTTTGCTGGCTGGACCGACAGGATCCACGGTTGTACCAACTTAGTCTCGAAACTGTACTCGAACGAAACTAAACAAGAGTCAGCGGTGAATGTGGTCTGATCCTTCCGCGGAACTTCCACTGAGTGTTATTGGGGAAGTTGAGTCAAACGCTTTCTTTCGAATATACCGTTGTGCTCAAGACGTCGTTCACAGCTCAACGTATGCTGAGTTCAACGTCGAAGCTTGCTTAAAGTTGTGATAAAGGTGGTGACGGGCAATGGTGCCTCCATTGGCGAACACCTTGCATATTGTAGGTAGAAGTGTACTTACAAACAAGCTGATCTAAAGTATTAATGAGCACATGGCACCGCACACGGTGCTACCAAGCGAACTGATTTGTGATGCACCTTTCCTACAGATTGTCGTTCTCTCCGTGATAGCGTTTGCGTTCAGGTTTTTACAAGCATGCTCAATTCACCACTTGCAGTTACCTTCTCCAGCACAGAATGTCGGCGCCGAGAATGAAGATTTATTCTTACCGAATCCGCTTCGTGTTTCGAAAAAAAAGACATCATTGAAATCACCATCAAGGGTCGGGTCATTTCATGACAGTGTTCCTGTCACACATGTACTCCTCTGGTTCAGTTGGTAGAGTGTCAGTCTCATCATCTGATGGTCGCCAGAGCTACATCGGTCAAGATTGTGCTGACGGTGATACTACGATTAACAAGTCACAAGTTGATCTATCTGTATAATGTCAGCCAATGAGACATAGCTGACTGGCCTTACTTCGATGACTTTGTAGGTCATCGAAGTAAGGCCGAATCGTCTATCAATATCGATGATCCCCATGATGACAATGCCCTGTAACAAAAGTGTTGCATGCTAATATATGAAAAGCGCTGGAGTGACAAAGAATTTTACGTCGAGTCATCGAGGAGATCTAAGGTTCTTTCATTGAACAATTTAGTTTAGAAAACATTGCACTCACTCGAGTATGGCACCGCAATCCACTTACTCCAAGAGTAACTACAACCTTAACCCGAGGCATTTTGATGCAATAATCATTGCCGCCCAGAAAATCATGTTGGAAGAACCATTGTATGTGAGTGCGGGGGTGTATGAGGGCGCTGTTCACAAACATTTCGTGGTATTGGGGTGGTCGCATCAATTCTTCAGTTATTTACGAAGCAAATACACTACAAGAGTATAACAAGCACATTAAAAATCACGTTTACGATTAATGTTGCTCTCAGATTTACCAACTTCTTGTTTGACGCTCCATCAAAGTTGTTTCCATCTCAGCTCATCGCATCTGGGTAAAGCTGGAGCTATTAAATGCAGCTGGTTGACTGAAACCACTAGTAGCCGCACCACTTCCAAAGCCAAAGCCACCGCTATTAGTAGCACCAAAACCACTAGGCTGCTGTGCAGCGCTACCGAAGGATGGCGGCTGCGAGCCAAATGCTCCAAATCCAGAGCCTGCGAGTGTGCCAGTCGAAGCGACCGGTGCAGCAGAACCAAAGCCTCCACCCACGCGGGTCGCTATTCCAAAGCCAGAACCATTTCCACCAAAACCCGATTGAGTACCTCCTAAGGCAGAAGCCGAGCCGAATGCCGGAGTCGAAGATGCTGATCCTAACGTTGAAGGTGTGCCGAAGCTGCTTGTAGTCCCGAATGCTGTTGTGCTAGGAATACCAAAACCTCCCGAAGTCGAGCCCACTGGTGTCTTCTTGACGTACTTCTGTTCAAGCATTTGAAACAATTGATCTTCGCGACCCTTATATTTCGCTAATGTGGTGTCAACAGCGCTCAACTTTGAAGGGTTATATTGTTGATAAAAAGCTGTAAGCCTGTCACGGTAGTTGGTGCCTCCTGCAGCTCCAAACGTGCTAGATGCTGTTCCAAATGGCGACGGAGCACTGAACGCTGAAGTCGTCGCGGTTGTTGGCTGAAAGGCACTAAATCCACTTCCAGGAGCCGAGCCAAAGCCAGTAGAAGATTGAGTAGTCCCACCAAATGGCGATGATGCAGGAGCCTGAGCCGTTCCGAACGGAGACGCACTGGGAGCCGGTTTAGCTGCACCAAAACCAAGCGAACTAGCAGACCCGAATGACATACCGGCTGAAGTGCTAGGAGTTGAAAAAGCGCCTATATTGCCAAACGGACTTGTAATCGCACCCGAAGTTACAGGCTGAACAGCTGGACTTGCAGGCGGGACGTTGAATTCTCCACCCACATCCTTTACCTTGTACTTGAGCGCTAGATTTTGAAACAATTTGTCTTCATTACCCTTGTACTTTTGAAGGGTAGCATCCACACTACTAAGCTTATCTGGATTGTGTTTCTGGTAGAACTCTACCAACTTTTGACGATAATCTACAGCAGGCTTGCTAAAGGGCGAAGAAGTTGACGTCGGAAAAGAATTTGTTGCTGAGCTTGTCACAGATCCAAAAGATGTGCTCGCAGCAGGACCGAGACTAAACGCTGATGGAGAAGTTCCAAATGGACTACTGGTAGTCGAAGCTGAAGCTGAGACTCCGAACCCACTACCTGGGCTCTTCGCCCCGAAACTTGCAGGCGCAGGAGTCTGTGAAGCTTCTTCCACTGATACGCACTTCGGTGGCACAGGTCCTCCCTTTAAATACGTTTGAACATCTTCTGGCTTCGATGTCGGAACGTACACGGTAAAGAGTCGAGTGAATAATTCTTCCTCTCTGCCCTTGTACGTTGTCAGCGTTTTTTCCAGCGCATTTCCAAGCTTAGCGGGATTGTGCACCTTGTAAAAGTCTTCCAACCGTGATTTGTAATTAATTGTGCCAGCACCTACCGACGGCGATTGCACGGTACTTCCCCCAAAGCTAAAAGAGGAGGAAGATGCTTGAGCACCGTTTCCACCTAAAGAGAACGCAACAGTCGAATTCTCATTCGCTTTTCGCTTGTGTTTGACTGCTGGTGACTTAAATTCGAACAATGAAGTCTCTGAAGTAGCTTCAGAGACTTCATTATAGTTGACCATAGGTGCTCCAAATGTATTTTTACTACTGTCCTTTGAAAAGCTGAGCGCATTTGGCTTCGATGGGCTTGATAGGGCCAGTTTATCCTCGGTTGTTAAAGCTCCTAGACTTGGTCTCTGCGGGGCCTTTCCGACGCCCACACTCGTTTGAGGCGTTTCAACAAGCTTGACAGGCTCGTCCTTTGGTGCCAAAGCCTCAGCTAGCGCCGCTAGCTTTGATCCGGTCTTTGGTAACGCCTCTTTGAAGGAAATAGACCTTGTCGACGATGTCGCTGTGCTTACTGGAGAAGCAACACTCAACTGCGTCTTTGGCATTAATTTACTGCACGCTTTAGATCGAAGAGGCGGAACAGACGTAGATGGTGCGGGGGAAGCAAGCTTTCGAAGGGGTGTTGAGAAGACGTCACGAGGAGTAATGACATTGTTACACAAATTCAAAAAGTGTCGGCGAACCTCTTGGCTGCGCTCTTCTGACTCCGCAATCATCTCCGTCATTCCCGCCTTCGTTACTAAAGTACGAGCTTCAGCTTGGCTTCTTTGAAAAACACGAGAGCCGCTCATTTGAAACATACGATCACTACGTAGACTAAGCTTATCCAAAAATTCCGCTAATTCACACGCCTTGTTGTACTGCGCCTTTGACTTGTCATAAGTCCTTTTTAATACACGAAACAATTGCGCGGACGACACGACACCATTTCGATCAGCATTGGATTTCAATGTCGAAAGATCGCTTTCAAGCTCCACACAACACTTGCCTACCTCACTTAACTTTTTTTTCAGTGAGTCATATACCTCCTTAGATCGCGCATCAAGTGGTTGCTCGTCTAAAGTTTTTTTAAGACTCTCATCATTAAAGCTGTCAAGAATTTCACGCCCATACTCAAGCTGTTCGTGAACGTCACCATCACTTCCAATGACAAATAAAACATCTTTTTCAATTCGATCCCTTGCATCATCCAGAACGTTCAACTCATCGCAGAGGCTCGAAATCTGCTTAACTAGCTTGTCTATTTGAGACGATACCTTCTTTGAGAACTCCACATCTTCTGATAAAATACTTGTCGCGCTTTTGTTAACTCGCTTTAGCGACTTATCGAAGTCCACAATCAGCTTCCACAACTGCCCCTCCATTCGCGAAGAAGGAAGATCTTTCGAGGACTGTGTCACATTATCAAGCGGCATTGCTTTGGTCTTCGAGATAGGAATTTTATTCGCTGAAGCTTCAAATGCGCTTGTATCACCAAAGTTAAGTGTACGTTTTGTTTGTAGCTGGTCCTCGGATTTATCCCATCGCTGAGTCGCCTCTAGTTTTGACGAAAAGGTGTCAAACGAGAAGCTTGGTCGTGTCGAGCTCGTAGCCCCTGTAGATACTGGGTCACTTGGACGTGTTGATCCAAACGAGAACATTTCATTTGACTTAGGGACAACGCCGAATGGACTCTTTAGCGCAGTGGAACCGATTTGTGTTGATGAATTCGGGTTCGAGCCAAAAATGGATTTGCCTGAGAAATTAGAAGGAAAAGAAGGAGTCAAAGCTGTCGGATCGGACGTTAACGGCTGACCAAATGCAGGAGGCTTCGGCTTTCCAGTCGTGTCAGGAGGGTAGCCACCATTACTAGCAGTGCCAAATGCTGGAGGTTTTGGCTTCGACGTCGTGTCTGGCGGGTAGCCACCACAGCTAGCAGCTGCAGGCTTTGGCATTGAGTTTTGAGAAGTTCCAAAAGCTCCGAACGGTGGTGGTTTTGGCTTTGAAGTTGTGTCCGGAGGGTAGCTGCTTCCACTTAGCGCACCAGTTACAACAGGTTTTGCCTTAATTGCTGCTTCGGGAGGTTTATCAGCGCCACCTGCAGCACTAAACGCAGGGGGCTTTGGCTTTGATGTTGTATCTGGAGGATAGCTGCTGGAACTG
>NW_020187364.1:918408-921257 GCF_900000015.1 Plasmopara halstedii | reverse complement strand
ATCTCGATAACTCTAAATGGTTGATTAGTATCATTTGGTTCTGGGTCGTCTCATATAGGAAAATCTATACATTTAAAATTAGGCGGCTTTGCCGCAGATAAAAAACATAAAGTCAGGTGTTAGATTTAAACGTAGAAGTTTGTTAGCCTTGGGTTAAGGCCATAATTACTCTTGGAGTAAGCAGATTGCGATTCGCTAAACTCGTACTTGTCCTGAGTATAGAACGAAAGGTCGGTGACCTAACTTTCGCTTCCTCAAATCGCAAAGCTACGGCAGCCCCGCTGCAATGAGGATGTCGATATTGGTACATAGACCCTTGAGGATTGGGACGGAGAAGATCTTACTGTTTGGATTAAATGAAAAAGTTCCTCACGGGTTCGGCGATCGGATGTGGTATCTGGAGGGAAACTTTATGAGCGCGCCAGAAGCGATGAGCCTCAGCCATATCCGGAGAATGAGATAATCAATTGGCAACCGGGCAGTTCTATAGTACTTGTAAAGGATTTGTCGGTAGTAGTACAAAGTACCTTCGCTTTGCGGGTCATCTTCGCTCTTGACTGAGAGGCACAAAGGGCGCAAAGTCGACTGAAGCCCTTTTTTCGGGGTCGAAATCGTCCTCTATTAGACTCAGCTCTTCTACAAGCGGTATTTTTCAAATGAGGAAGGGCACATAGCCCAGGATATTTTTTGTCATTTGTTGGCTTTATCGCTTTGGGGCTTTGCAAAGCCGTGACAAGTCCTGATCAACTCAAAAAGGTCGCGTTGTGCGCGAAAGCAGTAGTGATAACGCTGAGTCATAACGGCACTAAGTGATCACCTTGCAAATTAAAAAAAGCATCTTGAAGTTTTTATGCTTTTCGCTGTAATCTGAGATCTTTGGCATTGTATAACGCTGGGACCTATCTTAGACGCTATGCTCCATGGACCAAGTGGATAATGTAAATTCACGTGCCACGCACTTCTCTTCTGGCGGAGCCTTCAAAAATCATATACCCTTCTCTGTCAGGAAGCAGAAGTACTTGAATGCGACCACGAAGCTATAATTGTAAATCTTTTTTACTAGCTGAGGCCAAAGTTCTCATCGCGTTAAGAAGTAATGCCTAAAAGCGGTTTATTCATAGTTGTAGAACGATGAGAGCACCGTATTTGTACGGTTGGTTCCTCAGCAACCGTCAAGGATGAGTCTTTCAGTGCGGTCACTGAGCTCGAGATGTGAGATCGCTTTTCCAAAGGATATCAAGAATCATTTTTACCACTTACTAATGAAATATCATGATGCTGTGACAATAGACCCGCCACGCGCGTAAACCCTGGATCGGGAGTGCGTCATTAGACCGACTTGTTTCTATCAAATGTCCATGTCCCTTACCAAAAGAGAAAGGTGTCGTCAAAGATGCCTTCTACCGTTTGCGTATCTCTCTACCCGGCACCTACCTTCAGTGTCAGAAAGGCGAACAGATAATGTCGAGCTATGCATGCTCATGATAAGCTTAACGCAGCAATTAATCTCGCGCAATCGCTCTTGTCTGAAAAAGCGTGCCACAGAACTAATAATTAGCTGCACTTTGTTCAGTGTCCTTGATCTGGTTGATGGTGCTTATTGATTGCACACAAAGACTGCAATATCCCTCTCCATGAGGTGAAGGCACAGTGTGGGATGTTTTGGGAGCAGGTCATGCTACAACTACTGGCTGACATGGATCTGGTGATGCCGCTGTTCGAGCCGCATGCGTATGCACAAGCATATTTTGCCAAAAAATTATCAATAATAAAAAAGGGCATGAAAAGTCAAAACTAAACATTCTTGAGTAGTGGTCGAGCGAATGCGCTTGAGCTTAGCATTTTGCCAATATAAGCTAGTGTAATTGACGAAATCCCGAAACATTACTACACAGGGCTGATTTCCATCTATAACAAACGGAGCCAGCAAGCCATGTTGGCAAAACAACACTTTCTCGGGAAAGCTTAGCTGTATTCGCACCGATTACGGTATTGCAGACGACGGTACGATATCAATCATACTTAGATAATAATAAATTACAACAACCCTGACGCATCTGTTCGAAAGAAAAAGTACGTCCTTATGGATGCCAGCACTGGCAGTCTGAATCAAGGTGCCGACGCATACGACAACGGTTTTACATGTTAGCATATTTAGACGTGTGCACCAACGTACTCGTCCGTTTATACATTCTAGGCTGCCAGTACGATGCAGTCATATCATGTACGGCAATAGTATTCGGTACTTGATAGTTAGACCATATGTACCACCACACGCTGACTGATTTCGGAAAAACGGACTGGGGTAAAACTAGAGGTGTAAACGTGCAGCCATCAATTCGATAAGGCGGCGTCTAGGCTCATTAACTCGATGTCTTAAAACTTTCAGCACGCAACACATATCGCGTCTGACCCGTACGCTGTACAGAACGCCTTATCAAATGGCGACGTCATCAGCGTGACATTCGACAATAAATTTGGGGGTGAAGCGTAAGCGCATCCGCCACCACATTGAGCCAGCACAGCTTGTTTCTTTTGTTGAAAGAATACTTGGCGATAAAAACACTGTGCCATTTTATGTAAGAAATGAGGCGACGACGTTGCGCTCGCAGCGATGCGTGATCTACACAGATCAGAAACGGTGTATGCCGAGCAAAGCTGGTGAGAAGCAAAATGCAATTTCGCATTTTGCTCACCAGCATCTGCTTAAAATAAAGCGCAGTCTGTGGCAAAGGCTGAAGAGGCATAAATAACAAAAAAACAAACATGAGATGGCCGAGCAGCTTTGGACGAGAAGATATGAGACGCGGCTTTAAAGGCTTCTCAGCCTAAAAAAGCCACTTTCTCAG
>NW_020187364.1:918015-918398 GCF_900000015.1 Plasmopara halstedii | reverse complement strand
GCACTTGTCTGCATTGGCGTACAGTTTTTTCGTGCGCATGCACTCGAGCACCGCTCTTTGATGGACGATGTGGTTCTCCTCATCCGTCCTCCCGTGCTCTGCACGTGAACGAAAATGTCATCAAAGTATGTCTGTGCATACGCCCTGTGAAGCCTGAACAACTGCGCCGAGACGATTAATTGTTGCTGTTGCATTTGACAGCCCTTGGGGCATCACTAACCACTCCCAGAGAATACCGCTCGAAGTGCTTACCGCTGTCAGCGGAATGTCACTCGCTCTCATGAGCAATTGGTTGTATCCATCTACCAAATCGAGTGCACTGTACTTCGTACACCCCACCATGTTGTTCTGAAGAACATCCCGTCTAGAAATTGGCATTTGTT
>NW_020187364.1:917903-918005 GCF_900000015.1 Plasmopara halstedii | reverse complement strand
CGCTGAACAAATCTCTTTGCGCTTGGAAAGTCGGTAGCACCTTCTAAGGACTGCGTACACTCATGTCGTTTGCTGTTGGTATCCTCACTGTCTTCACGTAAA
>NW_020187364.1:914405-917893 GCF_900000015.1 Plasmopara halstedii | reverse complement strand
TGGTGTGACTGCACCCAAACAAGAATACGGTATGTGGCTAGGTAGCCAGTAGTTATGCCTGTATTTAGATTTTACTATATATATTTAGGAAAATCTATACATTTGAAATTAGGCGGCTTTGCCGCAGAAAATAAATAAAAATCAGTTGTGGATCTTAAAAAGAAGAGTAATTAGCCTTGGGTTAAGGCAATAATTACTCTTGGAGCAAGCGGATTGCGATCTGCTAACTCGTACTTGTTCTAAGTATAGGACGAAAGGTCGGTGACCTAAATTACGCTTCCTCTAAGCGTAATGCTACGGCAGCCCCGCTGCACTGGCGGTTCCACTCTCGAAGGCCGTGTTTGAGAATGGGCAACACTAACGTGTGGTACCTCGTTAGAAGAGGCATTCCCAACTAGGGAAGTGCTGGAGTGACAGATTTTGCACGTTTTCGCACCGATTG
The DNA here is from genome assembly GCF_900000015.1 of Plasmopara halstedii. Taxonomy (NCBI): domain Eukaryota; phylum Oomycota; class Peronosporomycetes; order Peronosporales; family Peronosporaceae; genus Plasmopara; species Plasmopara halstedii. The sequence continues at coordinate 917,451 of NW_020187364.1, read as the reverse complement.
TTAAGGTTATTGCGTGCCATAAAAAAAAATTGTCCGCTCGTCGAGGAAGCGTGGAAAATGAGTGAAATTTGTTGAAGGGCTTAAAAATCACGTCAGTTCGATAGCGGCCGATCCACTCCGTGAAGGGGTAATGGTTATCATTTTTTTGAATGGATTCAAACGGATGCGCTTATTTTGCGGCTACCTACCCTTTTTCGATAAAGTGGTGGGTGTTGCTTTGAATGCAGATCGCACCTTTTGTGTCGCACGGGCCGGTTGAAGTGCGAAAGGCGTGGCTCTACGAGCGCGCCATAGACTATGAATCATGGCTAGGATGAGAAGAAAATGAGCAATTGTTTAGCAGCCAAACAGAAGGTCGTACTCGGGTATGTGCAGTAGCAAGCATCTGCGACCTGCGTAACCCTTCTGTCCTGGTTGGAGGATAAAGAGGGTCAGAAATCCACGAAGTGTCACTTGGTGCAGAATTGCCGAGTTTCAGTATGTAATGAGGCAAGTTTTACAATCTTGTGTATTTAACCCATATACCGTCTATACAATTGTATCAAATAACACCGTACAAATGTATGGCATCGGCTTTACTAGGTGTGATAGTAATATTTTCTGAGTATCAAATATATAAAGATTTTGAATTTTGAAAAGGAAAATTTCGATTTACATGTGGGCTGCTAGACGCACGTCTGAAAAGAACGACAGATTGTTATGGGAAATTGAAAGGCGTTTTGATCTAAATCGAATGAACTCTGAATCTATGTGCTCATGAAATCACAACAGTTTTAGTTTCGTGAGAGGCTTGTCCAGCTGTTTGTAGAAATTCACAATCCCAACATCTGTGCGGTTGCAGTCCCTTTGTACATGGTTGCACTTTTAGTCAGTCCCGCAGCCGAGTCGTGAAAAAATGCATACTTGGCGACGATGAGATATAAATTGTTCGCATACCTGTCTCCAAGACAGAAGAACTAGCTGAACCAGCTTTCGTCAATATTGAGCTCCGATGGGGCCAGGGGGCCGGCAGACAAGGGGTCGTAAGCGGTAATCGCTAACTCGAAGGCGTTCACCAGCTTCAAGAATGCTACCGAAAGCACCCCAATCGCCCACTGGTGTAGGAGCAATTAATTCTCACCGTAACACCCCTGGTGATGAGTATCCAGGCTGCTAAGCCGGGATAGAGAAAATAATTTCTTTGGGTGAGAAAGTCGAGATGGTCATGGGTTTAACCTTGCTCCAAAAGGAGCCACTGTGTGCCGTGCTTGTGGTTTTGATGTAGGGAGTCACACGAGAGAATACGCATTTACGTGTACAACCCAATAAAAGAGGTATTGTATACGTAGGGCGATTTAGCGTGACAAATCTCGACAGTATTAGCACCGTCTAACGAGGCGTCCAAAAATCGTGTCCATCGGTCAATGGGGGCAAGAAGTGGAGGAGGCTGTATAACACTCGTCACCACAATGGTGTCTAATCATCCCCCGGATGTGGATACGTTTAGTATGATCATGGCGGGGCTCTGTTCGAGTGTAGCTCATACCGAGATCTCCCAACGTATATTAAACAGCTACACGCAGCAATTTTTGGTGAATAAAGAGATAAAATTGATCAACTAACTCTGGCAACGGCTGTTCATCATAAAACCACCAGATTTTAAGTTGAGTTATAGGCAATGTATACAGCACTGCAGCGCATAGACGCTGCAATATATAAAAACAGACTATTTTGACGCTGTTCACAACTGTAATGACATAAATCTTGCTTAGTTACGATGGGTGACATGCTACGCAGTGTCTTGATGAACTAGACGAAACAATTTTTGTCGATAAGCTGCACTGCACTGATACAGGGCACGGCGGGATACCGAGAATGTAAGCTCTACGAGCGCGTAAACCTCAGCCATGTTGAGGTAGCAGGGATAGATTCCATAGCTACTGAGCAGCTTTGCGGTACCTGCAAATGCTTCGTTTAAAATATGTACCATGCATGTCCCTTCACTCTCGGCTGAACAACACGAAGGGTCGGGCCAACACGTAAGGGGCGGATGACGAATCCCTCATGGGAAACGCTAAGTCTTAGTAGGTGCATGGCAGCCTACTGAAAAAGACTTGGTTTTATCGTCCCACATTCAGGTCGTCGAAAATGAACCTTTACCTTGAATGAGCAACTCTCTCTAAAATTTATGGAGCTCGTAGCTCAATGAAGTTGATATCAACGTCTATGGTGTTGTGATGTCGCATATGGTCCAATAAGATTCAGAAAAGTCGTGTATATTTGCGCGATGCACAACTGTGGAAAGCAGTAGACAGTACGCGGAGTTACTGCAGATGCCAAATACAGATATAATTTCCGTGTGTCTTGCGACAGAGGCACCTCGGGATTTTGTTAAACTTTCGAGTAAAGTTTGAGGATATTGACAGCGTGGAAAGTTGTCTTATTCAGGATCTCAGGATGAAACAGATTAAGCGATTGTATATAACATGTACTCTGGATGAGATAAAAATGGGTAGCTGTATGTCGTGGCCCCAATGTATAATTCTGGCGAAATCGTGTAGATCAACTGTGAGCTTTTGTTCTCGTTGCCAGGACCGATAAAGATTGAAAGCGGCTGGATCGCGCAATCTGCCGTGCCAGAGCAGGAAGGAATACTGGGCGACTCTGAGTCGCGAAAAGACGGGCTAGACCTTAAAAATAAGAAGGATTGTTCATCTTGTCAAGATGCGACGGCTGTACTGAGTCAGCACTACTACGTGACTGGCCCACCGAATGGAGTTTTGAAGCTATACGGGGTAGTTGCAGCGGGGCTGTCGTAGCTTTGCGCTTTGAGAAAGCGTAAGTTAGGTCATCGACTTTTTGTTCTATACTTAGAACAAGTACAAAATTAGCGGATCGCAATCCGCTTACTCCAATAGTAATTACAACCTTAACCCAAGGCTAATTAACTCTTTCGTTTAAATTCAAAACTGACTTTATTTATTTTTATCTGCGGCAAAGCCGCCTAGTTTTAAATGCATAGATTTTCCTAAATATGTATAGTAAAATCAAAATACATGTATAACTG
>NW_020187364.1:909609-914395 GCF_900000015.1 Plasmopara halstedii | reverse complement strand
TCCTGTCTACCAGACTGAGTGTCCTGCGACTCGTTCGCGATGCGATGGCTGAAAGCCAGGGGGGAGAGAAGAGAAGAGAAGAAAAAAAGTTAAAAAATTGAAGTCGAAGATCTGGTTTTATTAAATGCTAAAACCTGCCTACACATGACTGATGACCTGGAGTGGAATTGTGAAACTTTGAATCGATCTTCACCTGGCTTGAAGCGTCCACATTTTTGTAATCCTTTCGATATGTGGCAGGAACATCAGGCAGGATTTCAGAGACTTCAAAAGCCTCAACATAGTGGACCCATTTACCGAAATACCTTTGCTGATTGATCCAATTTTGAAACGTCATGAAGTTGATCGAGAAGAGAGAGCATGTCAGTTCTTGGTCCATGTTTCCTAAAGACTTGTGAAAGTAGAAAAAGATGGCTTTCGATTTCTGCTCCCACGTCCTTGTACGATACAGAGCAATGGTCTGCTTCCCTGTTGTTGTAAAGGATTTCAAGAGCTCCTTCATCAATGTACGGTGAAGCTGCCGCTGACGAGCCTCAATCACAATCTCCTTCGGGGCAGAGCTCGAGATCCTCAAAAATGATATGGAGCTCCATGATCCTTTCTTGAGAGAATTTTACGACGTAGTGATGAGAGACGTATTACATGCGTTGCCGGGGAGTGCATCGAACGTTTTCCAGATTACTAGGGCTAAATCTTGTGTCACATGGTAAATGCTGTTGCCATGGTTATATTGTGGCATTGTGGACGTCTTCTTTTCTACGAAGCCGGAAGCAGGATAAGAAGGACATAGAGCATCCTTGAACAGTATCACTTTTCGGCGCGAGGGGCTATAAGTCAATTTTACATACTCAGAGTAACCCAAATACATTGAATGTGCAAAAAAATAGCATCGGATGCGGATATCGACACCTACCACTCGCAAACGCTGTTCAAGCTTGTGCGCTTAAAAAGCAATTTTCAGCATAGAAACGTGTGTCTTTAATGCCGAGAAACCCTTCTTTTAGGATGCATCATCGGGAAGTATGACCTGTAAATACATCTTGCGAAGATAAAAGTTATTGTAGATTGTCACTTCTACAAAGGAGATTTAAAAGGTAGTGTATGCGTGCACAACTACCTGCAAAGTATTTACAGCTTTTAAACAGCATGTGATGACCCCCTCATTCATCTACACATAAAATGATGCTGGGTGGCGGCCGGCCTTAAAGGCTGAGTGAAAACCTCATGAGTGCCCCCATTTTGGCCCTTTCAAATTCGATTCAGCCAATTTATATCGTCTGTGACATATTGTTCTTGCAAAGGCTGTGCTACACACCAAAAAGATGTCAACTGACACAACCGCGACATTGCACTTGTATCTTGTCGGCTTAAGGCGAACCGTAAGAATTCTCCTACCATTAAATATGCTCCTAGCGTACTCTAAGTCATCTATGATCCTGACAAATTACCCGACATTGCGCACGTCGACGTCAGCACCACATCCATCACAGACAGTGGCAAGGTTGTTTTCCTCTTCACTAAGTATACCATCAAGTTAAGGTATAATCAGGTCGGCTGAACTAGGTGGTGGATGCACTTTGGCATTGCCCCGGGTTTGAATTGCGGTACACGATGACGACGTCGCGCATTGATGATTCGCATTTGTATCTGAAGCAACATGTTTTTGTTGCGAGAGCTTTCGAAAGCAAAAATAATTTGTTTGCAAAAGCCGCTTTATCGCCGCTTTGACTGCACATTTGAACCGCTAATCCTCATGTCAAGACTTGCCGTATTCACTGACATTTTTAGCACTCAACGTGTGGTGATATCATCATGTTTCAATTCATCTTATTCTATCCTTAAGCGTCAAAATCATTGGTCAGTCTTCTAGTTTTGGCGGCCATGGCGGCAAACTATCAGAATAGTTCTATTTCGGTCTCTTAAATAGGTTTACAATTATTTCGCATTATGGACTTTAACAGCTCGCTGCTGTTAACGATATCGCTGCCCGTGAAGGTGCTTATAATCTGTTCTTCAGCAAGATTTTCGCTGAGATAGCTTGCTGGACGAATTTTTAATTGGGATCCTTTTTATTAAGAAGTTTTGGCAAACGAGGCTTGAATTCTTAATAACAGATTGTTGTAGCCATCTATAAAAATATCGTCCGACGAAACGCATAGTTTTGTGCTGTAGGATAACTTTTGGAGATCTTGCGCATAGGGACAGCAATGCTGGAGTGGACTCCCAGCATCCAATTTGTTTTCACGACGCAATATTTGATCCTATATGCCCTACCCCGTGCTTGGAAAACTGGTGTAGTTATCCTCTTGCTTGTTATATTATCAAAAATACCATTTGTCGAACATAGACTCATCCACTTTGCATTCACGACCCAATACGTGCCCCTAAATGCTCCCCCTGTGCTAAGAATACTGGTGTGATTAACCTCTTGCTTGTGATACTGTCAAAAATGCCACTTGCCATTACATGAAGGTACATATCGTACCTACTGCGTTCATTATAACATATACATATAAAAATTACAGCATGGTGACCCCATACATCTTTAATAAACTTTTTGTGTGACGCAGAATGCTGATTAAAACCTGAGATTTGCACTGGTGACGAGGCCAGCGTATCTCTGTCGTTCGAAGTGAAAGGCGTAAGCCAGTCACTTCTGCGGGAATCTTTCAACAAAAATTCAAGTGTAAATTTTCAGTCTTTTACCTGCGTATAATCAAGAATTTGTATATGTTCCAACTGGGGTTCTGCCTCAGTACACGTTTGATTGTATGGATCGTTTTTTTGGAATCCATGAATGACAACTAGGACCCGTGGGGTATTTTGCATATAGATCCAGAAACCAGTAATAAATTGAATTACTTTGCAAATTTGCTTTCGAACTATCATGCCGTTCTTCTTCCTTCAAGTCCTATCTCCCCTCCACGTCGGAAATCGCTTCTATGCCGTACAAGCGCGTGTGTTGTGTGATGTGTGTCGAGGGAATATTGTGACTTGCGCTCTCTTATGTCCGGTAACACTTCGAGCGGTCTCTTCACCGACATTTGATTTTGGTTTGACGACGCGACTGATAAGCACGCCACGCATCATTGCCCAAGCCATACTCTTGGCCTTGTCCGAGCAACATTGAGGAAGTTGGAGTACGTCTCGGTTCATCAGTACCTCAAACTGAAGTGCTGACAGATGAGATGGTCCCCCATTTGTCTTATGCATTTTTCTAAAGGCAAAACAGGGGATTGCGTATGCTTTCGAGATTCTATACGCTCATGATGCACGAAAATGACAGCCGCGTTTCTCTGATCATCGGAAGAAGACGACTGTAGTAAGCTGACTACAGCTTCTCCGATGAATCCTTGCATTTACTTGAGTGCAACACAGACGCTCTGATGCTGAACATATACTTGTACTGTGTTGGGGAGTACGAGCCTTTTCACGATGGCTTGTGGAGTTGGTTGTAGCACGCACTGCAAGACAACTTCGAGACCTTCCGCAGCAGATTTTGTTCGATGTCCAACTTTACAGGCTGTGCGAACGGTTTGGCGTATGTTAAGCATTAGCCGATCTGGACTGCATTACCAGCGACGAACCGCTACAACGCTATTGTAGCGGTCGAGGGTTTGCACATGAAACACCAATGCCAATAATATCTTTGGCGCCGACGAAATTCCCTTTGTGAGTTGCTTCACCAAGAAGCAGGACCTGAGGACAGATCCCGCGAAGATAAGGCAACTAGAAATTGGCCAGTGTCTCTATCCTAAAAAACTTGCGGACATGAGTTGACCTGGCTATCTTCTTGCGCTAGTTCAGTGCAAACTACGACGACCCCCGCACTTACGTATTTGTGAAAATGTCAAATAAAATTGAGGTGCGGTGGAAGATGCGGGTTTTGATGCTGTAAAGGGTGCCTCATGCGCATCCCGATATTTGAACCTAGTTCGGCCATTCCACGTTGTGTGTGGCGCTTCAGCCTTCGCCGTTGGCTGCGGTTTGCCCCAAGCAGACGCAATGTTCATTCGCGCGTGGCCGCGTTTGAATCTCGCCGGTTGAACGCTGCCGACAAGAACTTCCTTGCCCTCGTCAAGTTCAAGTGGATCTGCCAAGCTCAAAGCCGTTTGCGATCTATATAGATGATGTGTCGTTACGCACAACGATGTCATCACCTCATCTTTCACAGATAATGGCATGACGAATAACCTTCTTCGCGGAGGGCTAAGGTAAAGTTGAGTCGCTGTCAATGTTGGAGCAGTTGCGTTATCGTCACCCCCGCAATGAATTGTCGCATGCGACAATGATGACGGCACCGAAATATTGAGGCGGTACATACGGCGCCCGGGCCAGACGCAATATATGTCATATTGATGACGGCTTTGGGAGACAGGTTTAGCAGTATGGGCTTCATTCTTGGTCTTTCGAAAGTTGTGTCCGGTAATACCGGCATTGCGATTTTTATGGACCATCTGAGCAAGATGGCCAATCTTGCTTCCATCAGCAATTTTTTATACGACCAAGCTTTCTCGATAAAGAGCTTTGACAATTTGGTCAGTAGGTAGTCATTGCATCGGATACAGACCCGCAAAGTTCTGGCGAATATTGTCCATCCAGATTGAAAATGAATACTGCTGGCCGTCCGTATCTGTTATTCTGATCTAACGCGTGAAATGCGTGGTAAAAGATGTCTTATCAAGCTATCAAACTATGAAACCGCTGTGTTGGATCAAGATGCTTCTAATCATTGAGTTTGTTGACCAAAATAGGTAGCCCGATACGCTACCCCTGCGCAAAAGTA
>NW_020187364.1:909426-909599 GCF_900000015.1 Plasmopara halstedii | reverse complement strand
GCAGCGGGGCTGCCGTAGCTTTGCGCTTTGAGGAAGCGTAAGTTAGGTCACCGACCTCAAGTTCTGTACTCAGAACAAGTACGAGTTTAGCGGATCGCAATCCGCTTACTCCAAGAGTACTTATAGCCTTAACCCAAGGCTAATTAACTCTTCGGTTTCAATTCAAAACTGTT
>NW_020187364.1:902411-909416 GCF_900000015.1 Plasmopara halstedii | reverse complement strand
ACGCCAGTGCGAAGGCCCTCCATAAAGACGGTCACTGTGACCGCCTCGGGGAGATGATTGCTGCCACTCCGGCAATAAGAGTTCTCAACTCTTGGACAAAGCCCACCAATTCTTTCTTGCCCTGTCGGGTAACAGGGAAACGCGATCACATGCGATATGCCTGATAAGGCGGTGAGAACACTCGCAAAAGCCGACGCTCCAGCTCCTTCCAAAAGGGGAACGCAGCTTCAACCAAGGCACCGCCCGTTAGTGCCCATTCTCGCGCTCGGCCTCCAAGCTCGGAGATAGCTAGCGACACGCGCTGTTGCTCGTTTTGGTGCAAGACGGACGCTCGTGCTCTCTCAGCCAGAGCAAAGAGATTATCTTCATGCTTATCCTCGAAGAACTTAACGCTCACCATGAGCGGCCTGAATTATCCGTCGTCGACGCTGACAGCTGCTGCTGAAAGTGCTCTAACAGAGCATTTTCATAATTTAAAACGAATCCAGGCGCGCGCTTATCGCCTCGGGCCCTTGCACAACAAGGTGCTCCACGCCCTCAGGGCCAATCAGGGACTTCAGCTTATTGTGCCCGTACTGCACGCCCTGGGGCAAATAGGGTTATTCCTCCATTATCAAAGAGGATCAGTCGTAACGACTCTGGTGTAGATTGGCTACGAGTGCTACCAATTGCAGCGGGGCTACATTAGCTCTTTGCTTAGAGGAAACTAAGCTAAGGCCACTGACCTTAAAAGAACCAGTACGAGTGCAGCGGATCGCAATACGCTACCTCCAACAGTACTTAGAAACCTTATCCAAGGAAGAGATACTCTCCCATTCAAAATTGAAACTGTGTTTAATTGTTTTAGTTGCGGCAGAGCCGCAAATATCTAAATCCCTAGGTTTTTCAACTAAGTAAAAATAGTTCAAATAGTAAAACCCTAATTAATAGATTAACATGCAATACTACTAGCAATCCTGCCACGTGGTGACTTCTTGTTACAGTGTAGCCACACCACTGTGTTATCAATTTGTGTAACCACACCTATGTACGGTCACACCTTTTTGCGCGACCCGCTTTCATACAAGGATACGTGTGACCCCCTTACACTTTACCATTGCACCCGTCACAAGATGCACGAATATTGTACCGGCATTTGACATATTTTCAATTTCTACGCAATTGATTTACTGGTCTTTACAGTCGTGCGTTGTACGTATTTACACGACGCTTTCAAATTTATCAGGATTTCCCTCGCATTCACGAATCCCGAGTCTTAAATGTTAACAACCAACACCCCGGACCGTGGGATTTGCCTCTTAGAAAGATTCGCTCCATTTAGGGTTGCACGCATTAGCCTCAAGCTTCTCGGAGTATCAGTACCAATACTTTCGTACATCTGAGATTTGCACAAATGCAAAAAGTTTAATATGTACGTACACCAGAGCACGGTTTATTCTTCGTTACAAACATAGTCTTCTTATACTTGGTCATTTAATTGACGACAAGAGCTACCAGATGCAACGGGGCTGCGATGCACCTCGCACGACTCGACGTAAAAAGTTGGGTTACCAGTGGTGCCAAACTGAGGTCCTCTCAATCAAAATGGTTCATTTACAACCAAAATAAATCATATATATTTTCACCATCGGTACCAATGATACCTCCATATTCGCTTTTAAGTCCGAAGAAAGATGTAATGTGAACGAGTACCATAATATATCTTCGCACGTCGTTAGCCAATGTATTTCGAAAATTGCGAGACTGTATAGGTTTATTTGATCACTATCAAAATTGTCAGCGTAACTATGTGGTATCTTTTGTGTCAAAAGACCACTTTTATTGAAGTTGAGTGGTTATAGGGTCAAACCGAATGATGTTCTGTTCCCTCTTTCACTAAAAACGTTAAAAGCATGACATTTCAGCATTAAAACAGCACTTACTGCTCCGCTCCTTCCACAGCAGTAGTGGCTCATGTACCATCTGGCGGAGATGGTGCGTGACGCTCAGCGTGATATGGCGCAGCGTCATGACGGTTCGTCTCCGGGCTTCGTTTGGAGCACGCTGTCGGCCTTCACACCGTTTCCATTCCTTCTTGCCCTATGTGGTCAAATTTCCAGCAATCTCGTCCGTCGCGCGCCTGACCTAGCCAAGCGCGCAGCAGGTGCCACGCGAGACTGCGTCGTTGATGCTGTTACTCAGACGCAAGAACTTGTTGTAGATCTGCGCTTAGCATGCACCCGTTCCAGCCAGCGGCTTTTCTACCGTATGAAATTGACAATTGAAACCACGCGACTGCCAGGTCCACTGACCCCGCTACAGACCCAAGTTGCTATACCCTTTCTTTGTGGCATTGAGGGTCTTGCGCAATTCGTAATGAGCGAGGAGCTGCCCGAACTTTATTTTGTAGCCAAAAACACTATGCGACGCAATTTCTTTTTAAGGCATTTGGTGCTGCCACCATTAGGAGCTGCGGAAAGTGTGGTCCGATACGTCGTGATTTTTCCAGGTCACATTGTGTTTCCATCAAGAGCGGAAATCGAAGATAGAACGGATTTGTTTCTTGAGGGAAGCACAACGCGTGTGCAAGCGCTTGTAGAGCATTTGTACTCAGCTACAGAAGTTCTGGATCAGCACTTAAGCATAATGCAGTGGAACATCTTAGGACGAGGTCCTTACGAGTCACTAGGACCTTCTAGACGCAGTGAAGTGATCAGGTCAGTGTATCAAAGAATGCGCATTATTGTGTCGCATTTTAAATTATTTGAGTTTCTGGCAACGATGAAGCTGCAGAATGAAATGCTGTATTTGGATCTATTGCGCGAGTACCCGAGCGCTGGGGGTGTACCGCTCACTTCGCAACAAATAGCAGCGAATCAAACTTTAAAAACTGAGTTGGCAGATCAGGATGCTAATGCTTTTCCCATTTGGTTTTACAAGAAAATGGATGTCACGAGCGGAAATGGTCAAGTGCTGCCAAGTGGATTAAATGGACGGTTTCAATGTACGTCACAGGAGAAGGAATCAGGTGATCAAGAAAAAAATCCTTATGTTCATGCCACCTTACCAGGTACTAATAAATCACGTGGTTGGATCGAATTTCCTGCTCACGAAAGTCGTCGGCTAGAGCGCAAGTATCGTTGGTATCAGGGAATAAAGAGCAAGATTTTGGGAACTGAAAGACCTTCCAGCATCGTCTTGGTGGATGAAGGACGACATGAGGTCGATCTAGAAATTATGCGAATGAAACCAGTGTACTGGCCGGCACTTGAGGAAATTGTTGTTTGTCGTTCTTATTGGGTCTATGCTCAGCGTAGCTATGGCTTAGCACCGTATAGTGAGGAGGCAGCAAGTGATTTGGAAAGCGCATTTGTTTATTTTTTGGCCCTGTACCCATCTGAAAAGCAACGTTTGATGACGCTTGAAGCACAAAGGCCGCGTGGAATATTCAGCTCACGTAATTGTCTTAGCGAGACAGTTCTGGCCGCGCGAGTTGACAAGGATTGCACTCTAAGTATTCCCATAGAAGGTCACTTGGTGGAGTTCAAAGGTTCACAGGACATTGTGCAGCACAAGCGCTTACTTGCAGGGTCTACATCGTTTACGAGTAAGCGCCGTGTATATCGTGGAAATCCACGTGTTCGTGCTGATCCAATTGCGCTCCAGCTATGGAAAGACGCCATGGAATGCAATCCAGTTACTGGAAATTCGCTAAAGGTATCTGACGGTGATAATGACATCAACGATGAGATTGAGCACCTTGTACTAGTCATTCATGGCATTGGCGATGCGCTCAAGACGCTCGATCTGATAAATGTTGTGACACTGCGCTCTATTATAGACTGCTCGACAACACTTCGCGAGTTAAATCTTGAGGCACTCCGCTCGGCGCATTTCGCTCATCACAACAACAAAAGTTTCAAAGGTGACAGTACAGACAATAGTAAGACGATCCCGGGCCGTCGATGTGTCGAGTTTCTGCCCATTGAGTGGCATTCAAAGCTACACATGGAGGGTCTAGACCGACTTATTCGCGATGTGACGCTGCCAGCCATTCCAAAGCTTCGTGAGCTGGCCAACGACACCATATTGGACGTACTATTCTTCATGTCACCGCTTTTTCATCAAGTCATTCTAAACGAAGTGGCCAAAGAAATGAACCGCGTGTTCAATCTGTTTCAGTCACGTCATCCAGACTGGACGGACCCAAGTCGAGCCAAGCGCAAAAAAGTGTCGATTATTGCTCACTCGCTTGGATCAATAATTTGCTTTGATATCCTTAATCACCAGCACGAGTACATTCATCGACAGGAAATTCCATTGCGCACTGATGTCGAAGACGGTAGTGAGGAAGAAGACGTTGTACTCGACGAGAACACTAGCATTTGTAGTGACAACGATAGTGAAGCAGAGGAAAGTGTCGCGGCTACCGATAACATAATTGGCTTAGACCGCGTCGTTGTAAATCAACAACTGATTCAGCGTTCGCACTCAATGTCGGAAATGTCAGATTTGAATGAAAAGTGGACAGAATTTAGTTGCAAACGTCACAAATATGCATCCAGACAGCAGCCACACGTACAAAAGTCGGCTCGAAGGAGCCTTCTACGGGCACCTGATACCTATTTCATCGGCAAGAAAAAGGCTCGAAACACGCTCCGAGGTCAAAAGATGAAAGATAGGAAAGATGCTGCTTCAACCGGAACCAGTGCTACCGTACCGGTAGTGCCAAAACTTGCGTTTGATGTGGAAAATCTATTCTGCTTCGGGTCACCTATTGGCCTGTTTTTGAATGTGCGGGGGCAGAAGATTGGTTGCGATTTTCGACTTCCGCGCTGTCGTCGCTTATTTAATATCTACCATCCATACGACCCCGTAGCTTACCGTATTGAACCAATTATTAATCCTTTGCGCGCTCACTCGAAGGCTGCAATCATTCGCACGTTTGAAGGCAAATTGCGCTTTCAGTACCAGCTGCGCAATACGTTTCGGGCCACGTGGGCTTCGTTGCGTCAATGGCGTCGCGATTTTGAGCGTAAAGTGCTCGCTGAGGCTCACAGCGTTGGGCTTGTGGAAAATTCTGCGTCAATTACGCCACTTTTCGATGTGCTTGCCGGTGTTTCGCAACCATACGAATTGCAGCAGCGTTCAGACAAAATGGAGGAAGATTCACAACGAGAAGAACGAGAAGGCGATGAGATCGCAAAGAGCACTGCATTATTTGGTCATCTATGCCAAGGACGTCCCATTGACTATTCATTGCAAGAGAATGAAATTGAGATTGCAAACGAGTATTTATTCGCATTAACGGCACATGTCATTTATTGGAACAACCGCGACGCAAGTCTTTTTGTCGCCCAGAAGCTTATACTGGAACCGGCCATAGATGATTGGCCTGTCACCACAGACTTGCAGGTGGCATCGAAACATGAAGAGCAGGAATAGTTTGGCAATTAAATGAAGAGAGGTGCGGAAATATGAGGAAGCGCTCGCAGCTTTAGAAGTAGCATATAGAATTTATTTCATGTTTCGTTGACGATAGAGAGAGAAAGGTGTTCGGCCTATCGCAGTGCGGCAATTATAAGCGTCAGCTGATGTGTGCAAAAATTCTTTCATGATCACTGCGAGTTTGTTGATAGCACAATCGATGGAGATTGAAGCTTCATCGCAGTCAGATGAAATTTCGTGAACTACATTGGAGTAAATATGCGCGTCGCGGGGAAGCGTTTTCTGACTGGCGTGCTTCGTTAAATACTGGATTATCAGTGAAAGGAGGACAGTCTCAAAGGAGCATTGTGACAGCTTCTTTGGAAGTAAGAGCATGTAAATGCCATCCACAAACATTTTTCTCCATACCACGAACTTTTTTAATTCATGTAAATTCATCGCATAGTAAATTCCGAGCGAATACAAGCTAACATGAGCAACTTGTTGTAATCAAGAGAACCCATCATTCACTAGGACCGAACCGCCCTTTTCCTGATGGGATGACGAGGAAGGCAAGCTGTACCAGCAGCTTGATACTCGCGCCTTGCGGACCCTATGTCCGTCCGTTCCCTGACTTCTCGTCAACTGAGGAACGTGTTATAATCATCAATGACCTCGACGGGGAACAGATGCGACAGCTTGAAGCTGCCCATAAGGCGACTCTAAACAAGCCAATCCAAGGTCGGTCATTGACCCTCGTGTGGAATATGGCTTCCGCCCAGCGGATCCCGCTGTGGAAGCGTAAGACGCGGTAACTTGATCGTTACGCGTCCACATCATCGAGCTCCCGGCCAAAACGGATGATGAACTTGCCACACGGAAAGCTCTTCGAGCTCGTTTCTTGGTCCCGCAAGAAATTCCGTTGGAAGCTTATTGCATTCATCTGAGTGCTCAACGAGATGATTCTCCTGTACCCGCAATGCGGACAATACCTGGAGTGCTCGCCGCTGGCGAAAACACTACAAATGACGAAGAGCTTTTTGAGCGACGAGTGCGACGGCAACGAAAACTTTCCTCACTGCATAACCTGCAGTTAAGCCACAAGGAAGTAGACGTGCGTGTGGAGCGACACTTCCGCTTTGAGTTTGCCAAAGTGAAGGCACGCCGTCGACTTCCTCCAGATTGTCGCCCTGCGACATATGGGTCAGCCCATATCGCTCTCGCGAGCTCTGCGTCTTCGACCGCAAGAGCTCAGAGCCACTGCTGAGCTCAGCTCAGGGCGTGTCTACTTTCCTGGCTATTGTTGGAAAGCGCGGGGCGTCTGATGACGCGGAACGTCCTAATATTTCCGATCAAAAGCGTCCACGGCGACTGGGCAATCTTGCCGAAGTGGTGCCTCAAAGTTCCGCGAGTTTTCGGAGTCGGAATCTTCGCCACTTCACCAGATTTTGGGTCTGATCCTGGTGACGACGTCGTCTTACTAGACGTTCCACGTGATAGTGGACGTCACCGTTCTCATCGAGAGGGGTCGGTGGCGGGCGGTGACGACCGGGTTGACCGCCGTCCGGTGACTCGTAATGCTCTTCGAGCCCTTGAGGA
>NW_020187364.1:900665-902401 GCF_900000015.1 Plasmopara halstedii | reverse complement strand
AAGACTTGGAAAGGATCAGATTTAGGTACACTCGTTTTCTTCTTCTTGCTGGACGATCTTTGGGGCTAAGTTTGCTTATACAAGAGAGTGGAAATGCTAAATTTTACTTAGATAACCTGATTGAAAGATAATTGTATATTTGTCTCCTCAAACATCAAGCCTTCGTTTTTTGTACGCACGTAACAACCAGAACAATTGATTGCGTACAAGTAGACGATCTGCTACCACTTTCTTGGCGCAATTGTACCGTAGTCGTACCTTATGTCTGTTAGATCACTGCTGCAAGTATATACACCATGTTTGTATGACGCACCTGGAAGAAGAGATAGCGTGACCCACGCACAATTGAAGACCAATCGCTCTATTCATTAGACAATATTAAATTGGGCAATATATATTAAAAGTGAAGCCTATTATATACATTTTTGATCACAATTTAATTGAATGGCCATTTTGTAGTACTACCGCGTACTCATGGTAGGTACTACATATATGTCCATTCCATGATTCCCAAAAATTAGTTGACAGTTAAACGGAAACAGCTACTATCTTCAAATGCAGTCTATGCACGATGCGTCGCTACTTCGAGATCTTCCGCGTCCACCCAACCTCTTTAAATGGACAGTAGTTGTTGTATTGAATCCAAGCACAACATTCATGCAGCGAATGCCGATTGGAGTGTGGGGTGAGGTGGCTCTTCGAGATCGTTGAAAGCAATAGATTATATCAAGGCTGTAGGGGAAATGAACTATTTCCAAGTTATGCAAACTCAACATCTGATGTAATTTCAAACATAAGAATCCTTTGCAACCTGCTTTTTACGATATGGAAGGTGCGAAATGACACATAGTCGATCAGTTATTACTTTGGTACAACCATCGATTACCTGTAGGTGCAAAAATGGAATCCGGGCGATTACTTGGGTGGAATTGTACTTTATGGAAGATGTAGTCATTGGGACTCGGGCTAATAGGAAGATTATAGGTAGATGATCTCTGCCCTTCTACTGCAGATAAGTGAGGTTGCACAGATCAGATATGTAGGGGTCATCGTAAGATTGTGAGTTGGTACATCCAAGTTACAAGCAATTTGACTCGATGAAATGTTTCGAGAGCTTAAGAAGCGTCGTGCAATATTGTATGATATTGCGACGATTGAAAGTGTTGATATGACGGAGAAGTACTCAAGATGCCGGAATCGGCTATGGATATGCACTATTCGTACGTCATGCGACGGGAAACTGACATGAGCGTCGATAATCTTAGTGTTAAGTAAAGTTTAAGAGCTTTGACACTGTAAAATACTGTCTCGTGCTGGATCTTGATGTGATGACCTGTCCTTCATTTTGAGACGATACGTTATCTTATCTTGAAATGGCTTGGCTAGAATGCCATCAGCCACAAGTCGACTAAAAGTCAACACGTAAAGCGTCACGCGCTTTGTTCCTGGTGAACCTTTGCTGACTTACGTAGCTTATATATAAAGTAGGAGAGCATTGACATGAGTTTGAAACTGTGGTGACTTCCGAAGGGGCCATGGGACTGTTTTTTTTATAGTACTACTTGGCGCTTCGAGCCTTCTTCGGAAAGTAGAAGCTGCAGTTAGTTGCGGTCTTGGAATGAGACAGAATGCAGCAGTTGAATATGTCAGTCTAGAAGTATTTTTTTCTGCCGTGGTACGAATAGACGGCTGTGTGGTGGTGCCCACGGAACATATCACTCGCGGGCGCCATAAAA
>NW_020187364.1:892474-900655 GCF_900000015.1 Plasmopara halstedii | reverse complement strand
ACCATGAGCCATGGATTGATTGGAGGTCAAGACCTTGGGCGCTACGCGCACGTCTCCTAGGATGGCCTCTTCTTCTCGTTCATTGTATGATCTGAGTTATGTGCTCAGCGACATTTTTGTCAGCTTCTATCACCCAAGGAGCGCCCCCCACGAAGGTACGGGACCCTCTTTTACTACTGCTCCTAGCGTGGAGACACCTTCTGAGAATGAAGACCTGTGGTTGGAGAAAGCGCTCGCGGAGCAACTTACTCGCGGTTGTTTCACAGATGATGTGAGTGGAAGGCCCACACACAGGCGTAAAGAGGCTGCTTCCGGCGCGTAAACGTCTTAAAGCCTTAATCAAGACGTGACCCGGCAAGAGTTGGCGTGACCCTTGCGCTCGTAGCAAAGGAAGCTGGGCTGCTCAAGCCATATTCAGCTTCTCGAAATGGAGCTGCGTATTGCCGTGGGGTGTCGAAACACTACCCATTCAAGAGCATTGAGAACCAGACTCGTGCAGCGTAAAGGCTGGGAGCATTGGTCGTCTCCTTTTTGGGGATAAGCTAGGCCGTGCATCGTCGGGAGGGGGTGGAGGTGTTTAGTCTAGACTCGGGTACCCACTGAGACCGATCTAATCGAAGTACACTGCGTCAGCATCACCGATTTTTTTGCGTGTATGGGCCACAGCGACCGCGCTTTTGGTGGGAATTCGATGAGTTTGGTGCACAGGAGCAGACTACCGATGTATCAAAGCTCAGCAGAGCAGACGCGATGAGCGCATTGAGTGGGGCGGAGCTCCAAGCGCAGTGGCTGCACAAGGAACGGTCACTTTTGCGCAGTGTTTCAAAACCTGGGGGGAGCAACACAATTGTTTTGATTACAATATATACAGTTGAACAAAATCAATATTACACTTGGTGGGACATAAGACCCAAAATATCGGTATTTATGGAGATTACGGAACCCCGAAAGGAAAGGGTCTAAGGTACGTCAGAAATGAAACGGCGAAGAAAAATAAAACGCATGGATGGTGTTAGTCTCGATGAATCTGCTTCTTACCGTATGTACTCGTTAAATAGCAGAAAAAACGTACAGCGATGTGGAGGCTCCGCTTCTTTGAAGTGCACGAGCCCAACCTCTGCGATTTTGTGAGTGAAAGCTTTGAATATCTCTGTGCAGAGTGCAGGCAGCTCCAGTGCATGGTAACCTAACAAGAATTGGTAAGTTTTAGTGCCTTATAAAGATCAAATTTGATGGGACTCAGCTTTCAAAGTAGCAAATATCTTTGAAATATATGAGGCTCAAATTTCAGGGTGGTCACTTGCATCAACCCACAACTTTATAGAGGCGCGTAAAATCCAGTAAGGAGTTGTGCATTTACGTACGGCGCGCGACTGTTGAAAAATAGTCAGTGTGCAAAGACCGCTACTGCACAGGCTCCCGCCCTGGGGATCTTGTATGGACAGAGTCACTGAACACATCAAATCTTAAGATATTATGGGTCTTACAATCTGGGTTTAACGGGGTTACACATACCCTGGTATGAAGGTGTGGGTCATGTGACCATATAAGGGTGTGAGTTATGTTATCACACAATGGCGTGGCTACACCTCAACAACAAGTCAGTACGTGGCTGGAGTGCCAGTAGTTATGCTTTTATATGAGGGTTTTGCTATTTAATTAGGAAAACCTATAGATTTAGATATAGGCGGCTCTGCCGCAAATTAAGTCAAGAAATACAATTTGCATTTTGAACGGAAGAATTTATTTGCCTTAGGTTAAGGTTTTTTTACTATTAGTGGAAGCGGATTGCGATCCGCTACACTCGCACAGTTTAGGTATAGAACAAAGGTTACCGACCTTAGCTTAGCTTCCTCTAAGCGAAAGAGTTACGGCAACCCACTGCACTTGGTAGCACTTGTAGTCAGTCTACACCTGAGTCTTTACGACTAATTCTCTGTGAGGATGGAGCAGTTCTCCTATTTACCCCAAGGCATGTGGGACGGACTTTAGAGGCTAATGTCTCTGCTTGACCCTGAGGGTATGCAACACCTCGCTTCGCAAGGACCTAAAGCGATCAGCGCGCACCTTGAGGCGTTTTAGAGCTATGAAGATGCTCTCCTTGAGTACCTAGAGAAGTCGGCGTCGACTGCGTCCATGACGCCACCATCGACGGCGGATGACTCCTCCCGACCCAAGCCGCTCATGGAAAGCGTTAAGACCTTCGAGGGTAAGAATGGAGAGAATCTCCTGCTGTGGATGAGGGAGGATGAGATGGCTATGGCGTCCATCATGCTTCACAAACAAGCAACAGCGCGTGGCGCTAGCTATCTCCAAGCTAGATGGTCGAGCGCGAGAATGGACACTGACGTGCGGCACTTCAGTCGAAGGAAGGCTTTCCTCCTCGATAGAGCTGAAGCTGCAGCTTTTACGAGTGTTCTCGCCGCCTAACCAGGCATATCGCGTGTGACCGCGTTTCCTTGCCACCCGACGTGGCATGAAGGAATTGGTGGACTTTGTCCAAGAGTTGCGTACTCTCATTACCGGAATGGCAGCCGAACCTCTCCCCGAGGCGGTCACAGTGACCGTCTTTATGGAGGGCCTCCGCACTGGAGTGGCCAGAATTGGAAGACTTCTGTGTACATTCGTCTTCTTTTGAAAAAGCGGTGAATATGGCATTGATTGCCGAATTTAACTTTATGTCGGCACGACTTGGTTGGAATGCACACCCTAGTAGCTTGTCGAGTGAGCCTGAGCCAAATGGATCTCAGCTATGCTGAGAAAGAGGAGGTAGAGCTCCGAGCTGCTGAGCGAGAAACGTTGAAACACCTTACGGTGTTTTGTCTACGGAGACACCCGTCTCCTTCAGACTGGTTGTCCTCTGCGCAAGGCGCGTAAAGGTTCATTGAACTGACGTCCCGCTTCTCACCAGTCTGGTTTGTTGTGGGAAAATAACAAAACCCCAGTAGGCGCGGGGCGTGATACTGGGGTAGAAATGAATTCAGTGGAGCCTCAAAGAGGTAGAGGTTAGCAGGGTCCAGCCCCGAAGAGATCCGTGCTCTTGAACACAGAACCTATATACAAACCGGGCTTGCTGGTCGTAAAGCGACCGTGAAGGGCTTTGAGAAGCCATAGAGGATCCTTATCGACGCATGGGCGTCGGTCATTTATGCTCGACGCTCCACGATAGAAGGAAGTCAGCTGTTTGCTGAGGCGCTGAAAGCACGGTTGAGTGACACCGTCACTGTTCGCTTAGCGACGGGGACATGTGTCACGGTGCCGAGGGTCCCTGTGGACCTCGATACCAAGATTCTTGACTTTGATAGCGTGGAACGCTGCTTAGCTTGGACTTGGATTCGAGGTATGACCCCATCCTTGGTATGGCATGGTTGGAACGCCATGAGCCATGGATCGATTGGAGGTCAAAGACTTTGGAAGCTACGCGCACGACCAGGAATGTAAACGGGCTGGAGACCAGACTATACGAGTTGTCGTACACCAAAGGTGTATTGAACAGGAGTCCCGAGCGTGGCTTGCGGGCTGAACGTGGAGTGGAACGTAACCCGCTGAGCGCTGCTCAGAATCGAGCAGTCGCTGCATGCCAAGAGTGGCATGGTCAAACGAGGTCCGAAGTATCGAGGGCGAGGCCCCAGTGATGCACGTGGAGTGGCGCGTGATCCACTGAGCGAGCACTGCTTACTTTTCGAAGCAGTTGCTGCATGCCAAGAGTGTCATAGTTGGACGAGGTCCGAGGCATTTTGGGCAAGGCTGCGGAAATAGCAGCTTTTTGTCGGATGTTGTTAATATCATCAGGGCTCCGGTGGAGTAGGGGGTGGGGCTTACACTGGACGACGCTGAGTGCGTGTTCCTTTCCCACCGGTCTTGCCAAGACGTAAAACCTCTGCGGAGAGACAAAGGCGACGCCGTATGCTAGCTGCATGACGCCGGGCGTCGACCCTGACCCAAGGTGTATCCACCGTAGACGATAGCACACAGCTATACACGGTGACGTCACCCTCGATGCTCTTCTTGCGGTCGATGCTGTTTTTGAGCTAGACGAGATGATATTCGAAGACTTCAGAGGTGCTTTGAAGGCAGGCGACTTAGCCGAAGTGTCATTAAACGACCTGAAGAGGAGATTAAGTCGTCGTCGCTTCTGGATGAAACTGTCCTAGAGGACACCATGTAGGTGCTGAATGCACGAAGTGGGTCTTTGATCCTGAAGAATCCCTCAGATCCGTACTATCTTTTGATGAATGAATTTCAAGACGTCGTCTCCAAGGACCTGCCGTCGGTCCTACCTCCGCAATATGGTGTATGTCATGAGATTGACCTGGTCCCGGGAACCAAATCTGCGTAACACGCCAATGGCCGCATGCCCAAGGAGCAGTGTGACGTCATTGACGCCTTTTTCCGCGCGAAGCATGACGCAGGGATGGTGCGTGAGAGCAAGGCTCCCCATTCGACAACCACGTTTTGTGTCCGAAAACCGAACGGCAAATAGAGTATCGTTTACGCTTCCAATAAGCTCAACGCTGCCACCATTCCGGCAAAGACGCCAATTTCTAGAAAGGATGTTCTCCAGAGCAATATGGTTGGATGTACAAAATACAGTGCACTTGACTTGGTTGATGGGTATTGCCAATCGCTCATAAGAGCGAGTGTTTTTCCGCTGACAGCGATGAGTAATGCGAGCTGCATGCTCTGGAAGTGGCCGGAAATGCCCTAAGGGCTGTCAAATGCGCCATCAATATTAAATTGTCTTGTGGCGCTATTGCTCAGGTCCCACCGGGCGTATGCACAGACATACTTCGACGACATCTTCGTCCACAGTCGTGCGGGGCACGAGAGGACAGATGTGGAAAACCGCATCGTCCACTTGAGAGTGGTGCTCGAGTGCATGGATACGAATTAGCTGTATGCTAATGCCGATAAGTGCATCCTCGGCGCGGAAGAAATTCCTTTTTTTAGGGTGCTTCATTAGGAAGCGTGGCCTTTGAGCGGATCCCACTAAGGTCAAGGCCAATGTAAACTGGCCGGTTTCAAAGAACAAAAAGGTTTGCGCAAGTGGCTTTGCCTCGCCAACTACTTGCAATCAGCGAGAATTATGCAAAATGACACGACCATTGTCGAATCTCTTCAAGAAGGATACGAAAAGGTGTTGGGACACCGAGCATCGGGAGGCTTTTGACGGAGTCAAAGAATGCCTCCTTCATACACCAATACGTGTGTTGCCAGACCACGATCGTCCTTTCAGTGTTGTCTGTGACGCTTCGGACGTTGCTATCGACTGTGCACTACAGCAAGCAGACGCTGAGGGGTGAAATCGGGTGATCGCGTTCGAATCTCGCCAGATCAAGGCTGCAGAGTAGAAATAACCAATCCACGACGAGGAATTACTTGCAATAACGTATGCACTTGTCAAGTTCAGGTCCACCTGCTCGGCTCAAAGCCGTTTGTGATCCACACATATCATGCGTCACTACGCACTGCGAATCAGTCACCTCACTTCTCTTAGAGGATGGCCAAGTGGCTTTCCTTAATCGCAGAAAAACACTTTGGAGGTGAAGTATTAGCCAGGAAAGCAGAATGCTTTGGCTGATGCGTTGTCACGCAGACCGGATCATGAGCTTGCTCATGTCACAAAGGGGACGTCGTCAGTGACGGGTTTGATCCGCGCCGCATACGCGGGTGATGGTTTATGCGTAGCGCTGCTACGGGCTCTCGGGTGCAAGAAGTTTGGAAACTCGGACGCAAGATTGTCGTCGCCACTGCCCGCACGGTTTCACCGAAATTTGTTGAATTACGGTTTGCTGTATTATAGCACCGCATCGACGGACACGCCACGAATTGTGGTCATCACGATGAATATTTAAAGTACCGAATCCTCTATGAGGCCCAGGACATGCCACTTAATGGTCATCTCGGTCGTGAGAAGATCTACAGCTCTGCGAGTTGCCACTACTGGTGGACCAAGCTGTACAAATGGACGAGCATATATGTGCGCACGTCTGAGACGTGTCAGATGGTGAAACTCTCTCCGAATGCGGCGGTGCCACAGGTCAGTTTACCGTTACCCTTCGGGTGCTGGCAGTCCATGAGTATAGACTTCGAGTTTGACCCGCCGAAGGTCTCGGCGGGCAACACGGGTGTTGTGATCATCGTCGACCGTTTAAGCAAGATGGCTCATCTTGCGGCGGATCCAGACACCATCAACGGTGTCGGTACAGCGACGCTGTTGTGGATCTTGTCTTTCGACAACATGGACTCTCGGAGTCAATTGTCTCTGACAAAGGCCCACGCTTCACTGGAGCGTTTTGGTCGACAGTTTCCAGGATGTTGAGCACCAAGTTGACTATGTCAACAGCGGATCATCCACATACCGATGGTCAAACTGAGCGCGTGAATCGCGTCGTTGAAGACCTTCTTCGCAGCGTCTGCGCTGAGACGCCGAAGCGCTGGAGCACCATGCTGTCACTTGTGGAGTGCGCTCTGAACAATGCAGTGCATTCATCTACCGGCTACACGCCGTTTTACGTGATCGGGCTTGTTAATCCTCGCGTCCGGCTGACGCCGCAATCCCATGGCTCAGGGTTTGGTGGGGGAGGAATAGCCGAACGGCTAGCTGATGTCAGCCCCCTCACCGTGCGTAATGAAGCCGATGACTTCCTGTCTACCAGATTGGGTATCTTACGACACGTTTGTGGTGCAATGGATAAAAACCAAGACATGCAGAAAGAATATGCAGACGGACGAAACAGAAGGAATGTTGACAACTTTGAGATCGGAGATCTGCTCTCATTAAATGCTAAAAGCCACATGCAATTCTGCTGTCTTTGAGACGAAGCTCCGTTCACGATTTATTGGACCTTTCAAGGTAGTGGCCGAGCGGGGCCTTGCGTATACGCTAAAACTTCTGAGAAGGATGCGCACCCACCCGATGTTTTATGTGGACTTACTTAAGCCGTGCCGGGATCCGGCGCAAGTGAACGCGAAAGTTGGCACTGAGGCAGCACCCACAGGCGCTTGACTACCCAGAAGCTGGAACAGCAACTGGTTTTGAGCACGGAGTGCAACAATTTTTATTTCCAGCGGCGCCAGGAGTTCCACCGTCGCACGGTCGACCAAGTCGTCATCGTCCGCCGCCAACTCTCTTGACGAGAACGGTGGTGTCCACAATCACGTGGAACATCTTGTAAGCCGACATCGTCGCCAGGGTCAAACCCAATATTTTGTGAGGTGGCGGGGATACCCAGACTCCGAGAACTCGTGGGAGTTTGAGGTGCCACTTGGGCAAGACTGCCCAGACGTCGTGGAAGCTTATGATCAGAGGGATCATGACGCTCCGCATCGTCGTACGCCCCGTGCTTCACGGCATTAGCAGGGACGCCGAAGGGCCATGAGATGAGCTCAAGCTATGGCTCTGAGCTGCTGTGGTCGAAGATTTACCCGTGTGAGAGACCACAGAGCTCACGGGAGCGTGATAGATTAATCAATACGTCGCAGGGCGACAACACGAAGGAATTCGGCGTTGCGCTTTGAGTTTGGCAAAGATGGCGTTTCACGCGCACGTCCACCTCCTTTTTAATCCGCTGTAAGTTAAACAGTGAAGAAAGTTTACGGTACCTCTGCACCCATCGCTCAAAAGGCTCTTCATCATCTGCAGCGGTTTCGCCAGGGGCGAGCACCACAAGAATCGTCCGCATCGCGGGTACAGAGCGCCTCCACATTGAGCGCGAAATCGAGTGGGGGCGTATCCATTGGGATTGCTTGCGGAACCATGGAGCGAGCTTGCAGAGCTGTTCGTTCGTCAAGCTCAGCTTGTATATTTGCCCGAGGTTCGACCACGTAGACGCTCGACGATCGAGTGATCGCGTCCCTTGCTTCTGTAGCGGGATCCGCCGAGCGGAAACCGTAGTCCACACGAGGGTCTAGAATCGACCGTGGATGCGAGCGCATGAGAACGGCCCTGCGGGCAGCCTCCAGCTGCTACTTCTGTGCCTAGTCGAGGCGATTGGTAAACGGACACGGTGTCCGCAAGGTCGAGTAGGACTCACGTCGCGCCGTTTACGCACCTTGCCCTCCTCTTCTTCCCATCCTGGGAAAGGAGTATTCGGCCAGCGATCCTACGGTGGCCAGTCGCAAAAGCCTCGTTGCTCGATAGCAAAGGATCGCATAGTATCATGCAAAATGGATAGTGGA
>NW_020187364.1:891207-892464 GCF_900000015.1 Plasmopara halstedii | reverse complement strand
GTCACAGACGACGCTGAAAGGACGATCAGGATCTGGCAGTGCCAGTATTGGTGCATGCCGGAGGCTGTCTTTGACCCCGTCAAAAGCCTCCTGATGTTCGGTGATTCCGCATCCTTTTTAAGTAGATTGGATGATGGTCGGGCCATTTCTGCATAATTTACGCTGTACTTGTGCAAGTAATTAGCAAGACCAAGCCACTTACGCAAGTCCTTCTGGTTCTTTGAACCGGCCAATCTGCAATGGCCTTGACCTTAGCGAAATTCCGCTCGAAGGCCACGCTTCCCAATGAAGCACCTTAAAAAGAGAATCTCTTCTGCGCCAAAGATGCACTTGACGACAATGGCGTGCAGTTTGTTTGTGCGCATGCACTCGAGCATCGCTCTTAGATGGACGATGAGGTACTTCTCATCCGTCCTCTCGTGCTCCCCACGACTGTGAACAAAAATGTCGTCAAAGTATGTCTGTGCTTACGCCCTGTGGGGCCTGAACAATTGCGTCACAAAACGATTTACTGTTGCTGGTGCATTTGACAACCCTTGGGGCATCACCAGCCACTCTTAATGCATGCCGCTCGGAGTGCTTACCGCTGCAAGCGGAATGTCACTCGCTCTCATGAGCAATTGGTAATATCCATCTACCGAATCGACTGTACTGTACTTCGTACATCCCATCATATTGTTTTGAAGAACATCCTTTCTAGGAACTGGCGTTTGTTCCGGAATGGTGGCAGTGTTGAGCTTATTGTAAGCCTGAACGATACGCTACTTGCCGTTCGGCTTCCGAACACAAAACGTGGGTGTCAAATGGGGAGACTTGCTCTCACGTACCATCTCTGCGTCGTGCTTCGCATGGAAAAAGGCGTCAATGACGTCGCAGTGCTCCTTGAACAGAACCCATTGGCGTATTACGCAGTATTTGGTTCCCGGAACCAGGTCGATCTCATGACGCACACCTCGGTCTGGAGGTAGGACCGAAGGCGGGTCTTTGGAGACGACGTCTTTAAATTCCTTTACCAAAGGATAGTACGGATCCAATAGATTCCGTAGGATTGACGATCCACTCCGTGCATTCAGCACTCTTTTGTGTCTTCCAAGACAGCTTCATCCAGAAGCGATGACGAGTTTATCTTGTCGTACAATGACCATTTCGGCCAAATCGCCTCCCGTCAAGGCACTGCCGAACTCTTCAAGGGAAATCACGTCCAGCTCAAGAAGAGTATCTGCTGCAGGCATAGCTTCGAGGCAGACGTCGCCATCT
>NW_020187364.1:890993-891197 GCF_900000015.1 Plasmopara halstedii | reverse complement strand
GTCTTGATGCAGCGACTCAAGGTGCGGCCCGCGACAAAGTGCTTGCACTTATGGGCGCCAAATCATTCGAAAGAGCCCGCCCCGATCGTGTTGCGCGGGAAGCAAACAGGCCGGTGTCCCTCTTTAAAAGCCTCTCGGGAACGCAGGAGGTCGCGCGAACTGGTTCCGAGCTCACCGCGTTTGAGCAGTTGGAAGAGTACGGGT
>NW_020187364.1:890328-890858 GCF_900000015.1 Plasmopara halstedii | reverse complement strand
GCGCAAGGCCCCGAGGCAATCGGTGCGCGTCTAGAGGCGTTTTCAAATTACAAAAACGCGCCGCTAGAGTACCTGCAGCAGAATATGTCTGCATCATTTGCGTCTATGACGCCACCGTCAGTGACTGATAATTTTCCCCGCCCTAAGCCGCTCATGGTTAGCGCTCAAATCTATAGGGAGAAGGATGGAGAGAATCTCCTGATCTGGGTGAGATAGGTCGAGATGGCCATCGCATCCGCCATGCTCCAGACCGAGCAACAGCGCGTGGCGCTAGCCATCTCAAAGCTCGGTGGTCGAAGCGCGAGGCTGGGCACTGACGTGCGGCACTTCGATCAAAGCTGCGTTTTCCTCCTGGGCGGATCTGAAACTGCAGCTCTCACGAGTGTTCTCGCCGCCTAATGAGGCATATCGCGTTTGATCGCGCTTCCTTGCCGCCCGACAGGGCAACAAGGAATTGGTGGATTTTGTCCAAGAGATGCGAGCTCTCATTCCTGGGATGGCAGCAGATCCTCTCCCGGAGGCGGTCACAT
>NW_020187364.1:889957-890318 GCF_900000015.1 Plasmopara halstedii | reverse complement strand
GAAGCGAATCCGGCGCACTCTGGCTCAAGCGAACGTTCTGGCTGTCGATACTCTAACGACAATGACGAACAACAAACCGTTGTGCCGCCGGCTTGTGGAGACCCTATGTCCTAAGATCGTAACTAGCGAATCCGCGCAAGCTTCTGGGCTACTGGAAGTGGGTCTGGTGGACGCTGCGGTGCGTCAAGATGTGGACCCGGAGGAAGGCCCAGCCCCTGCTGTGGATACTTCACTCAGCACCGCGGCAAACATCGGTAGCGCATTGACGGGTGTGGTCGTGGAGCAGGATGATAATCTAAAATATGATGGCTCTTCGAAGGCTCAGGCCAAGGTAAAGACCTACTATTGGGAACATTTCGAA
>NW_020187364.1:889366-889947 GCF_900000015.1 Plasmopara halstedii | reverse complement strand
ACGACACCACCCAGTAGGCGCGGGGCGACCTACTGGGGAAGAACTGAGTTCTGTTGAGACTCAGGGAGGCCTAGGTCAACAAAGCCCAGCTCCGAAGAGCTCCGTGCTCTTGAACACGGAAAGTGTATGCAAGTTGGGCTTGCTGGTCGTGGAGGCAATCGTAACGGGCTTCGAGAAGCCATGGAAGATTCTCATTGATTCCGGGGCGTCGGGCAACTATGCTAGACGCTCCACGATGGAAGAAATGAGCTGTATGCTGAGGCGCTGAAAGCGCGGTTGGGTGACATCGTCACTGTTCGCCTTGCGACGGCGACATGTGTCACGGTCCCGATGGTCCCTTTGGACCTCGGAGTCAAGTTTCTTGACCTTGATAACGTGGAACGCTGTCTAGTTTTAGACTTGGATGCAAGGTATGACCTCATCCTCGGAATGGCATGGTTAGAACACCATAAGCCATGGATTGATTGGAGGTCGAATACCTTGGGCGCTACGCGCACGTCTCCTGGTGGAGCTTTGGCGAGTCATGAACCCACCTCTGCTAGGAGACAAAAGCGCTTTTGGCGAGAGCACTAGACGGAGCC
>NW_020187364.1:885811-886216 GCF_900000015.1 Plasmopara halstedii | reverse complement strand
CGCGGAAGCGTTGGCGCCGGAGCGGATCCCACGGGCCCTCGGCCACCCAGAAGCTGAATCAGCATCTGGTTTTGAGCACGGAGTGTAACAACCTCCATTTCATTGAGGTCAAGTGCTCCATCGTCGCATGCAGCGACACATTCGCCTGCTTTCACGGCTAGAAGTCGCTCCGACAGAGCGCGGTTGTCCTCGAGGTGAGGCAGCCAGCACACGACGTGCTTCAAATCCTCAAGAGCATCCGCACAGCAATATGCTACTTCAGGATGATGCTCAGCGGAGCTCCGATCACGAAGGACCTTGTCCTCAAGGGCTCGAAGAGCATCACGAGTCACCGGACAGCGGTCGACCCAGTCGTCACCGCCAGCCACCGACTCTTCTCGAAGAGAGCGGTGACTCCCACAATCG
>NW_020187364.1:878496-878778 GCF_900000015.1 Plasmopara halstedii | reverse complement strand
ATGTGCGTTGTGCCGGGAGGCTTAACACCCTACCTTCAAGCTGGTGACATTGGTATTTGCAAGGTTTTCAAGGACAATTTATCGGGTTTAATTGACCAATGGAAGCATTCAGCGGCCGTTGAATACACCCCACGCGGCAATACTCGCCCTCACTGTGTGCAGTTGGGAACTTACAGCGTGGCGAGAAACACCCACATCAGTGGTCTTGAACTCCATTGAAGCTGCACAATTTCACAAAAGCCCGTCACAGTGGTTCATTTGGAGCCATGATGTTTACGGGTT
>NW_020187364.1:869994-878486 GCF_900000015.1 Plasmopara halstedii | reverse complement strand
CCTTACCTCAGCACTCTTGCGCATAGGAAGCGTATCGAGCTAGTTAAAAGTCCAACAGAGCTCGGTCATTAACATTGTGCCGAAACGTTTACAAACCACACGAAGCGACATAGAGTGCTGAGTTACGTTAGTTCTCCATAAACTTCTCATAATGGTCAGCATCAACTGGGCCTTGCCGGAGATCGAATCCGGGGCTTTCGCACCGTGAGCGAAAAACGTACCACTCAGTCACGAGGCCATTAACGACACAAAGTGCTGAGGCGGCGAATCGAATCGAATCGAATGTTGTGTACCGATATTGAAAATTCCTCGCAAAAGCAGACAAGCGTACTTATTGAAGTCTACACTGCTTAAGACTCATGGACTCTATCCGACCCGAAATTGACGAAACTTTGGCTGGATCAGCTAATTTGGGTGAGCTATCAGCGTGCAACTACTTAGAACAGTTGATCACGTCAATCGGCGGGTCGACAAAATTATCGATACATGTGCATGAGCTTGATTGATTTTCTGGTCACTAGTTCAAAAGCGATTCATGGGGTAAAGTATGTGCTGTCAGTGCAACGTAACAACAGGAAGCGGACACGTGGCAAAGTCGTCGCTAGCGTACAGAGAAAGAATTTGCAGATCAGACGTCACGACTTGGATGGATTGGAAGAAGACATTGTCTTTTGAACTAACAGACAGCTTTGCCATGTGAGGAGTTTAAGACCTGACGCTAGTCCGAAACGGTACAAGAGCAGGTGGAGCGGAATATCATCAAAAGTATGCAGAAGTAGCAGCCTTCGAATACGAATAAGCAAACAGCTTTTCCTGGTCATGCTTCGTATATGCCAGTGCTTTGTTAACGAAGTCTCCACTACCTCTTGAACAATTTTGCTCTGAACTTGTATCACCTTGAGTGAAGTTTATTGAAGATGCGCTCGATGCTGGATAAACTTTGCTGCATCACTCAATGTCGTTTCAAGAGGTGATCTGAAAGGCTAGATTGATGCCTAACTAGTCGATCGCTGTTGCTATGATAGTGTTGCATTCTCGCGCTGCAGGCGATATTCAGGCGATCCCACATAATGCCCTTTTCCTCTTATATTTCTTGAACGATCGTGCTGCGACTCGCAATCTTGTTTTGTGTTGGTACGTTGGAGATCTTTTAAGGTATTCTTGGTCGTAAATGTCAAAGTTTTCAAGTTGTGGATAACTTGCAATCAGGAGGGGGACTATCAATGCCTTTGACGTGGAGATGTGGTGCACTCGCCATAATGTCAATAATCACTTCAAAGCAACATTGTACATCGTATCTCTACTTCTGATGGGTGATGATTTCGTAGTTAAAACAAGAGATTTGATGAATTTGCTGTATTTTCTGCTTCAATGTCGATGACATTTTGCAACTGATAGCATGATTTTATCAGGTTTCAGCAATTACGAATATTGTTACACCTTCAGGTGACTATGAGCCCGTCGCTCGCGTACAGCACCGGCCAGGTCGCGCAGTACGTCAACAGTGGTTTCCCAGCCCATGCAAGCATCAGTTACGCTCTTGCCATACACAAGAGGCTGTCCTGGGGTAAGCGATTGATTTCCTTCCTCAATGTTCGACTCCAACATCACGCCAATGATACGGTCGTCACCGGCGCGCAATTGGTTTGCAATGTTGCCCGCTACCTTCACTTGATTCTTGTGTTTCTTTTGCGAATTGCCATGCGAACAGTCAATCATGACATTGTCCACTAAATTTGCCTTACGCATAAGAGTACACGCGTCATCCACGTGCTCCTTTTCAAAATTTGGTCCCGACTTGCCACCACGGAGGATTAAATGGCACGTGTCGTTGCCGGATGTATTAACTATCGCGGCCAGACCTTGCGAGCTGACGCTCAAAAAACAGTGCCGATGTTTAGCGGCTACAACAGCATCCACGGCCATTTGCAAATCTCCACCCGTGCCATTCTTGAAACCAATAGGCATTGACAGACCTGAGCTCAATTCGCGATGTAGCTGGCACTCGGTGGTACGGGCTCCAATGGCACCCCAGCTAACCAAGTCCGAGATGAATTGCGGTGACATGGTGTCTAAGAACTCACAGCCAGCCTATCATTATGGCATAAACAGTGTTCAGTCCTAGATCATGAAGAAAATACGTTTGAGCTTACAGGCAGGCCTAGCTCATTGATGGCAGCCAGCAATTCACGCGCGATTCGCAGACCCTTGTTGATATTAAATGATCCATTAAGATCCGGGTCATTAATCAGACCTTTCCAGCCGACCGTCGTGCGAGGCTTCTCGAAATATACGCGCATTACAATGAGAAGGTCTTCGTTTAACTCTTTCTTGAGCTCCATCAAGCGCTTGGCTGCACAGTGTGACCCATACCGTCAAAGTAAAAACAACACTTAGCTTATATCCCCCATGGAAACGTGAGTATTGATTCGTTACCGTAGTCCATGGCAGCGTCCGTATCATGAATAGAGCAAGGGCCTACGACCACCACAAGGCGGTCATCCAGACGGCGTAGGCAATTTGCCAAGTCCTGGCGACCACGATTAATCTGTAGTAACGGACAATAAGCCAATTGTCACTATCATTTAAAGTCCATATTGTTACAGGTCAGCCTACCGTCTGCACAATTTTAGTGGTAAGTGGAATTTCCTCAAGCAAAATTGCCGGCGGGATGAGCGGCCGAATTCCTGAGATACGCACGTCCATAATGGCCTTCTTGTCCGAGATTTTTACGTCTTCGCTGGCGGTGCCGCTGGGTATGCGCAGTCGACGTTTTCGCTCTTGGTCAACTGAAGTGCTCCTACGCTTTTCTTGAGATGCATTCTCCACCTGCTGCGGAATCTGGCGGCCAAGCATGAAGCCCACGAGACCCGCGCTACCTGCTGTAATAAGCGTCATGGAAGTTGCCAGCAGGCCGACACCCAGGGCCAAAGAGGTCGACATTTTGCTATCATGTCCAGTCATTGCAAGTTAAGCTCTAAAATGCAAATGATTCGGTTGGTGTGCAAAGAAATATTTTTTTACAGTATATTATTCATGTATCGTCGTGTCAAGAGAGAATTTTGAAGCCGAGCAGATCTGTCTGCGGCAGACGAAAGCTCTCAATTGGTGGCATCATGCATTCGTACAGCCTATAATGCAGACGAGCTCAATTAAGCGGCGCGAGCAGTGCCCCTCGCATTTCGGACCTGTAGAATTTGGAAAGCTCGAGAACAATAAAATTGGATTTGGACGATCCCCGCGTACTATCGAATGCAGATGAATGTCCGCTAATATTGCTACAGTACTTAAAGTATCACAGCATGCTGTCAAATTATTTAGTCAAAAGCAGCATTTCAAGACATGCTCGTCATATAAAATTCATCTCCACACTCCGCCGAAATCAGTCATGTGAAAGAAAATGTCAAATTCAGGAACATGAGATCGAGCTTCTTATAGTAAATGCAGAGATTGTAATGAAAATCTGCACAATTTGTGAAGAAAACATACAAACGAGTGCTGCGCAGACTACTAATGTAGTACTATTGGAAAGTCAGAATTACCGAGCTGCAACGATTGTCGTGTACCTTGCACAGAGGAAGGGGAGACTCAAATAAGTAAACAATGTACAAAGTTTGTGTCAGTAGGTTCCGTAAGCGATCTTTTAGGAGCTCAAGAGCTATGTTTAATTTTTTTCATCTCAAACTGGTACAAAATATATACTTTTACTATATCCGATATTAGAGCTGTCTGTGTTCGTTTGACGTGAGACTAAGTACCACGGACCTCTGCTTTACGGAACTCCATCATGTTCATAAATGCGGATACTAGGTGAACATCTGACAATTCAACGGAAGTGAAAGGTGTACGTGCACAATAGTAAAGTATATCCAAGATTTTCGTCGTACAACCGGTACCATTCTGGAGCAAATCTCAGATGCTCTCTGAGGGACGCTATCGCACTGAATGCCCTAGGGTTTCTGATCGGACCAGCACCATATCACAGCACCAATCTAGATGTAGTTCAGCAATGGAGACGTTGCTTCGTGTCCAACAAAGCGCATCAAAGCCGACTGGCTCGTAGGAGCTGAACCAGGATACGGCTGTTGCATGTCCGTGTATGACGCGGAATTCATTTCATTCGGATGTCAGGAGTGTCACTCAACCCCTTTTTTGCTTGCTACGTCTGGAGCGGTGCGATAAAGCGTGAACGTAATTAAGTCATGTAATTCACAGGCACTACATGTAAGTAAGCCAACAGCAATAACAAGACCTTTTCCTATATTCCATTATCCTGTATGTTTTGCTCGCCTCTAGCATCGGCATGTTGCTTTCGAATATTCTGGCTTTAAATTATAGCATGCGTGCTGGAGCATGGTGCCCCATCTCATCAAAATATAATTTGATTTCTTGCTACGAGGTGTAGCTGGGCTGATATTAGCGAGTTGATCTGTATCCACAGCTCATCCCTCACCATAACGAGGCCACCTCAAATTGATTTCAAAGGAACACAGCGGTTCATCAGACCGCTACAATATATATGTTCGGACTGTAAGTGCATATTCAACGCAAAAGAAATGGATTCGAGCAGCTCGCTTCAGCACCGCGGTCTCCCGTGCAACTGCTCTAAAGAATTTTCTCCACAGCGCGATATCAGAGTTACGTCAGAACATCTGTAAGCACATGCAAAGCGGCTGATATGTCCCGTTTGGTGCGTAGCACTCTAAGCTAAGTCTGTCAAAGCTTTGCCGTAAACACAGATATCGATCTGACACAAAGGCAACCGGCACTCCATATCGAAGGACAGCTAGGCTAGTTTCTCGCCGGGAACGATGTTGCTAAAAAGGCTCAATGAGTCATCGTGCTCAGGTGGCCCACAGACACTACAGTATCGATATCACAGACGCGTCTTACGAAATATTAAAAATAAAGCACATACTATGGGCTATTAAAACTCTGCCAAAACCAGCATGCTGACCAAAGACGGCAACACAGGCGGCGAATTTTACTCCCTGACGTTTCCAAACGGGTATGTACATTCTCGCCCAATTGGAGATTTAGACCACAACAACATAGTGCTCACTAAGGATACGACTTTTTGCTTCTGAGTGGTCCCGCAAAGGGGTATCATGTTGCCGCGTACAGTATTATAAACTCATGGTCTTTATCATGAGTACCACGTCGAATTTCAGACGAGTCAGTGCTGTTATACACCAGATGATAGGGTGAGGAAAAGAACGGTACTTTTTCTGATCTCCGGATACGTTGCTCCCTAGCGCTTTCGAGATCTCAATACATGTTACAACAGGTCGTTTCGATGTATGTATTGCCTCATTAATGGGCTACTTCACCATCCTGACATACTCAGCCGAGCTGGAGAGCCATCTTGCCATTCTTTGTGAGAGATGTGGTGACGATGTTGCTGTGGGCAACGACGCATGATGTGTCAGATCACAAAAGGCTAAGAGAAATTTAAGCGCACCTTGAACTCGAAGAGGGCAAACCCTATTGCGAAGAGCTCTTTGTCGCAACCAGATGGTCATTTTCTGCTGATTGAGCACTCTTAGATGATTATGCGTCTTGCAGGTTGATAGCTGCTAGAAAGAAAGTATATGCAGTGGGGCTGTCGTGACTTTTTCGCTTAGAGGAAGCTTGGCTAAGGTCGGCGACCTTTGTTCTATACTTAGAATCAGTACGATTGTAGCAGATTGCAATGCACTTACTCCAAGATTTATTACAACCGTATATTAAGGATTTATAACTCTTCCATTCAAAACGTATATTGTACGTAAAAGCCGCCTATATCTAAATCTATACGTTTTTATCAATGTAGCAAAACCTAATTGATTTTATAACTTCTAGCAGTCCAACCACAGACTGACTTCTTGTTTAAGTTTAGCCACACCATTGTGTGGTCACACTATCTTGGTTAACCTGCATCATTTTGCGATCACAACATCTCGTGTGACCCACACCCTTCACACCAGGGCACGTGAAATTCCGTGACACTCTCCCCCATCAATATTGTGGACATCTACTGTTCAAACTCAGCTGTCGCCTCGAACGAGGTTCGAGGGTCTAAAACACCATAACATCGCCAGGACCTTTTTCACGAATTCTCTGCTTGATGAGCCCTGTGTCGAGGATACGGAAGACACCCAGCCTCGCTGATTCCGAGAACAGCACGTCCACGGCTACAAAGAAAGCACAGCCCAAGCTCTCGGTAACCGAGTACCGCGCTGCGCATTGTCAGCGACAGGGTCGCTCGACCAAGAACACAGCGGCGATGTCTAGTCCCGACCGCACCGCATGAGTTACCTCGTCGAGGATTTGGAGGGAGTCGACTACAAGTCGGATACTCCTTTCCCAGGATGGGAAGAAGAGGGGGGCGAGGTGCTCTCAGCGGTGCGACGTGGGCCCTGCTCGAACCTTGCGGGCGCCGTATACTTCCGGGAAAAGTGGTGCTATTACTAATGACCACAACGAGGCTCAGAATCTGCTGGTCGTAGGGTGGCTCTCACGCGCGCGCATCCAGGGTCGGTCCTTGACCCTCGTGTGGAATTCGGCTCACGCTCGGTTGATCTTGCTACGGAAGCGGAGGACTGGATCACTCGATCGTTGAGCGTCTACGTTTTCGCCCCCCCCCCGCCACTACACAAGCTGAGCCTGACGATCAAAAAGCTCTCCGAGCACGCTTCTTGGTTTCTCAAGAAATCCCTGTGGATACGTACCGCACTCGACATCGTGCTCAAATAGGAGGCGCTCCTGTACACGCGATGCCGATGATTCCTGTCGTGCTCGCCCCTGGCGAAACCGCATCAAATAACGAAAATATCTTTGGGCGGTGGGTGCGGCGGCCGAAAACTTTCCTCGCGGTACAGCTTACAGCTGAGCCACAAAGAGGTGGACGCGCGCATGAAATGCCATCTTAGGTATGATTTTGCCAAACTCAAGGCGAGTCGCCGACTTCCTTCGGATTGTAGCCCTGTGACGTATGGGTTGATCCGTCACAATCTCGCAAGATTTGTGGTCTCTCACACGGGTAAGTCTGCGACTGCAGTAGCTCAGGTCCATGTTGGAATGTGGATGGTATCCAGATCCGTTTTCCAGCACACCTTCCTCGAAGCCCTCAGCTTCGATTGCCATGCGGCTGGTACATCATCCCCGTTATACCACACAGCTTGTCAAGTCAAACCTTATCGAGTGGCTTGGTGAACGCATCGACCGGGTTGTCTTCTCCCTTTATCTCCACGAGCTTAATAAGACTACGCTGCATCTGGTCACGCACAAAGTGCCATCGCAGCTCGATGTGACGCGTGCGCCGCGTATAATTTAAGCGGTAGCCATCACGTGTGCCGCACTATTGTCGATACCAATGACCGGTCGCACATGCATAGACGGGAATAACTCAGACAGGATATTGAACCGCGCTTACGCTTCCATAGCAGCTTCCATAGCAGCTTCCATAGCAGCTTCCATGCAGCCACATACTCAGCCTCAGCCGTGGATTGAGCCACAATCGACTGACGCTCGGACATCCATGTCATCGCTCCACTCGCCAGCATAAAGACGAATCCGCCTGTGATCTTCCTGGTCTCGGGGTCACTATTACTATCATAGAATCCGCTCAGGGTCAGCTCCGTACGGGCCCTAGATATCTTCTTTGACATAATACCGTGCGCCTGAGTGCCCACAAAGTATCGTAAGACGTGCTTGAGCGTTGCCACATGCTTCACAGTCGGGTTCACAACGAATATACACAACTGGCCGAGTGCAAATGCTAGATCCGGCCTGGTTTCGGTCGCGAAATACATGAGCATGCCAAGTGCTTTCCGGTAGTCAAAGCTGGAGTCGATGCTGTCGTCCTCCGTAGCTGGTGCGAGTCTCGTGGAAGACTCCATGGGTTCCCAGACTTGCTCGCTCCGGCAAAGCCGAGCTTGTACAACACGTCCTTTGCGTATTTCTCTTGGCTGATGAACACGCCCTCCTCCTTTTTGGTTACTTCGACACCCAGAAAATCAGTCAACCTCCTGTGGTCCTTCAGGCCATACGCCTTGTCGAGCTCAGCAAACAACCCGATCTAACACTCCTCATCTTTCGTGGCACCAACCACGTCGTCCACGTAGATCAATAGCGGCACAATCTTCTCTCCGTCGATCAAGTAGTAGGTACAGAGTTCCATGGCACTCCGTTTAAATCCGCGGTTCAAAAGCCATCCATTGATCTCCGAGTTCCATTCACGGCGGATTGGCGCAAGCCATACAGCGCTTTCTACACCACGTAGACATACGACGGGTCCTCACACGGACACCCCTTGATCCTATCGACATACTGAGCGATCTCGAGCGTTGCATTTAGATACGCAGTGTTGATGTCCCCACCGTAAAGTACAAGATCAAACTCTGCTGATATGGCCGCCGTGATCCGGAACGAAAACATTCTCGCGACAGGCGACGAAGTTTCCATAAAATCGATTTCTGGTCTCTGCTAGTTTCCGAGCGCCTCGACTCTCC
>NW_020187364.1:868386-868811 GCF_900000015.1 Plasmopara halstedii | reverse complement strand
GCGCTGCTAGAGCACCTGCAGCAGAAGATGTCTGCATCATTTGCGTCTATGACGCCACTGTTAGTGACGGATAATTTTCCCCGCCCTAAGCCGCTCATGGTGAGCGTTAAGGTCTTAGAGGAGAAGGATGGAGAGAATCTCCTACTCTGGGTGGGAGAGGTCGAGAAGGCTATCGCATCCGCCATGTCCAGGCCTAGCAACAGCGCGTGGCGCTAGCCATCTCAAAGCTCGGTGGTCGAGCGCGAGAACGGGCACTGGTGTGCGGCACTTCGGTCGAAGTTGCGTTTCCTTCCTGGGCGGAGCTGAAATTGCAGCCTCACGAGTGTTCTCGCCGCCTAATCAGGCATATCGCGTGCGATCGCGTTTCCTTGCCGCCCGACAGGGCAACAAGGAATTGGTGGGCTTTGTTCAAGAGATTTGCACTC
>NW_020187364.1:868170-868376 GCF_900000015.1 Plasmopara halstedii | reverse complement strand
GGAGGCGGTCACAGTGACCGTCTTTATGGAAGGCCTCCGCACTGGCGTGGCCAGAATAAAAGTCTTCCGTGTGCATCCGTCTTCATTGAAGAGGCGGTGAATGTGGCATTGAATGCCATATTCAATTTCAAGTTGGCACGACTTGGTTGGAATGCACACTCCAACAACTCGTCGAGCGGGCCTGTGCCCACGGATATCAGCTATGT
>NW_020187364.1:866812-866879 GCF_900000015.1 Plasmopara halstedii | reverse complement strand
ACTGCTCTTGTTGCGAAGCAGTCGCTGCATGCCATTGATGGCGTGGTCGGACAGAGTCGGAGGCATA
>NW_020187364.1:864009-866733 GCF_900000015.1 Plasmopara halstedii | reverse complement strand
GGCGCGGCCCTTCAGATGCGCGTGGAGTGGTACGTTATTCACTGGACGAAGACTGCGGGGTTAGCAGCTCTTCGTCGGATGTTGAAGATAACATCGGAGCTTCAAAGGAGCGGACAGTGAGGGTGACACAGGACGACGCGGAATGCGTGTTCACCCTGGTACAGCCGAGACATAGAACCTCTGTACAGAGGCGACAGCGACGCCGTATCCTGGCTGCCAGACGCCGGGCGTCGACCCTGATCCAGGGAATGTCTACCGTAAACGATGGCGCACTGTTATACACCCTCGTCAACGGTATGACGGGGAGGAAGATTGCAACGTTAGCCTCGAGGCTATACCTGCAGTAGATGCTCTTCTTGAGCTGGAGGAGATGTCCCTTGAAGAGTTCGGCAGTGCCTTGAAGGCAGGCGCTTCGGCCGAAGTGGTCATTGTACGACCGGACGAGGAGATAAACTCGTCATCGCTTCTGGTTGAAGCTGTCTTGGAGGACACCAAGAGGGTGCTGAACGCATGAGGTGGGTCGTCAATCCTACGGAATCCCTTGGATCCGTACTGTCCTTTGGTAAAGAAATTTCAAGACGTCGTCTCCAAAGACCCGCCCTTCGGTCCTACCTCCGGACCGAGGTGTTCTCCATGAGATCGACCTGGTTCCGGAAATTAAATACTACGTAACACGCCAATGACCCCTGCGCAAGAAGCAGTGCGACGTCATTGACACCTGTTTCGTGCGAAGCACGACGCAGGGATAGTACGTGGGAGCAAGTCTCCCCATTTGACACCCACGTTTTGTGTTAGGAAGCCGAACGGCAAGTGGCGTATCGTTCATGCTTACAATAAGATCACCGCTGCCACCATTCCGGCACAGACGCCTATTTCTAGAAAGGATGTTCTTCAAAACAACATGGTGGGATGTACGAAGTACAGTGCACTCAACTTGGTCGATGGGTAATACCAATTGCTCATGAGAGCGAGTGATATTCCGCTGACAGCGATGAGCCATCCGAGCGGCATGCTCTGGGAATGGCTGGTGATGACCCAAGAACTATCAAATGCACCAGCAACATTACATCGTCTTGTGATGCAATAGTTCAGGCCCCACAGGGCGTATGCACAAACACACTTTGACGACATTTTCGTTCATAGTCGTGCGGAGCGGGAGGACATTTGAGGAGAACCACATCGTCCATCTTAGAGCGGTGCTCGAGTGCATGCGCACGAACAGTACTGTACGCCAATGCAGACAAGTGCATCTTTGGCGCAGAAGAAATTCCCTTTTGAGGGTGCTTCATTGGGAAGCGTGGCCTTCGAGCGGATCCCGCTAAGGTCAAGGCCATTGTAGACTGGCCTGTTCCAAAGAACCAGAATGACGTGCATAAGTGGCTTCGGACGCTGTGTACGCTTTTGATCTGAAAGATCAGGACGCCCCACGCTTCTCGGCAATAGCCAGGGAAGAAGAAGGATCATGAGCTGAGCTCAAGCAGTGACCCTGACCTCTTGCAGTCACAGACACAGAGCTCACAGGAGCGTAAGGGGTTGACACATACGTCGCAGGGAGACAAACTGAAGGGAGTTGACGGCGCGCTTTAACTTTAGCAAACTCAAATCGGAGGTGTTGCTCCACACGCACGTCCACTTCCTTGTGGCTCAACTGTATGGTATACAGTGAGGAAAGTTTGCGGTGCCGTCGAATTCATCGCCCAAAGAGCGCTTCGTCATATGTATCGCTTTCGCCACGGGCAAGCACTACAGGTATTTCCCGCTTTGCGGGTACACGAGAGCCACCTCGTTGAGCACGCAGACGAGTGCGATAAGCTTCCAATGGAAATTCTTGTGGAACCAAAAAACAAGCTCAAAGAGCTTTCCATTCGGCAAGCTCATCTTCAGGAATGGCTGGGGGCCCGATGATGTGGAGGCGTGACGATCGATTTACCACGTCCTTCGCTTCCACTGCAGGATCCGCCGGGCGGAAGCCATGTTCCACACGAGGGTCAATGACCGGCCGTGGATGGGCGCGCATCAGAGTCGCATCACGGACAGCTTTCATCTGCCGCTTCTGTGCCATATCGAGGTTATTGGTGATGACACCACGTCCCTCAGATGATGAGAGGTCAGGATACGAACATGGGTCCGCAAGGCGCGAGCAGGACTTGTCTCACGCCGCTGGTGTTGCTCGCCTTTCTCGTCATCCCACCCGGGAAAAGGAGTGTCAGACTCGTAGTCGACATCCTCCACATCCTCAACAAGGTCACTCGTCACAGATAGCGTGCGCGGAGCGCGACACCCGGGCTCATCGCGCCTAGGATTTACATCCCTCGATGCCTCGGACCCACTATCCGACATTGCACCGCGTGCGGGAGACAAAGTTGGGCTCTGCCCGTGTGCGCTGTCAGAACCAGCGAGACTTGGTGACTTCAGTGTCGTTGACACAGGGCTCATTGATCACGGAAGTCGTATTGTTCCAACGTATCAAGTTGCAGTGTCTAGCGGACACGCAAGCCTCGTCGAGGCAATAATCAATTGGAACTGTAAATGTTCTCAATCTTAATGGGGAGAGTGTAACGGAATTACACATACCCTGGTAACAGGGGTGTGTCACACGAGATGGGCATGGTGTGATTGCACCCAAATAAGAATACGATACGTGGCTGGGTAGCCAGTAGTTATGCATGTATTTAGATTCCACTATATATATTTAGGAAAATCTATACATTTAAAATGTGGCGA
>NW_020187364.1:863892-863999 GCF_900000015.1 Plasmopara halstedii | reverse complement strand
TTGAACGTATTAAAGCAGTCAAATCTCGATAAAGACACAGTAGATGAGGGATACTGCCTCGAAGCTCCATAGCTGGCAGACCATGTATAAATCGATTCACAAACACA
>NW_020187364.1:863325-863642 GCF_900000015.1 Plasmopara halstedii | reverse complement strand
CAGGCAAGAAGTGCCGTTGTAGTAGCCTTCCAAAGTTCATGCTCCTCCATCCAAAATAGCTGCTGAAGTAGTAAAATTCGTTGTTTCTTGATGGTGTCGGCTAGGCGCGGCATTTGGAGGCCACCCCGATTGAATGAGACGTGACAGACGCTTGCTTTGGCAATTTTAACAAAACGTCGACTAGGATCAGTCCGACTCGTAAGTAGATATCTCTCGGAGATGTATTGCTAACGCCGAATCATATCGTCAGGTAGAGTAAAGTGCGGGGTAAAGCGCCACAGAATCGAGAGAACCATCGCATATAGAATGAGAAGACT
>NW_020187364.1:862902-863315 GCF_900000015.1 Plasmopara halstedii | reverse complement strand
TGCCAACCAACTTGCGAAACGTCCAAGCAACCGGGACGATGCACTGTCGATCTCAACCGTCAATGACTCGACCGGCAAAATTTCTCCCCCTGAAAGTCCGAAGACGAAGACTCCGCCAATGCTGCTCTTGACCGATGGCTTCACTACCGTCACGAAGAACAAGAGAAAGCGCGGTCGAAGCGGAATCGACTTCTCTGCTCTTCTAGTGAAGCGGCAACTGATGCCAATAGATGGCATCGCAACCAAGAATTACTTCCATGCGCTCCAGTCGATGGAGGTCTCGTTCGAATAGAAGGACGTGACAGCGGACAAGAAGTACGGCGTGCGTCGTCAGATTATTTCCGTGAATGTGAAGCGTCCTGACGTTGTGAAGACATTGAATGAGCCCGCCTTCTTCGTCGAGAAGCACCACG
>NW_020187364.1:852441-862823 GCF_900000015.1 Plasmopara halstedii | reverse complement strand
TCGTCTGTGACGCTTCGGACTTTGCCATCGGCTGTGCACTGCTGCAAGCAGACGCCAAAGGGCGAAATCGGGTGATCGCGTTAGATACTCGCCAACTTAAGGCTGCGAAGAGGAACTACCCAGTCCGTGACAAGGAATTACTTGCGAACGA
Source organism: Plasmopara halstedii (assembly GCF_900000015.1). NCBI lineage: Eukaryota > Oomycota > Peronosporomycetes > Peronosporales > Peronosporaceae > Plasmopara > Plasmopara halstedii. The sequence continues at coordinate 862,672 of NW_020187364.1, read as the reverse complement.
TCTGCGACATTCGTACAACTAAGAAGCTTCTATGTATTCTTCGGTCGCCAACCATTTCATCAAGAGCTCCTTTCGACGGCGTATGTTCCTCTCCGCCACCACATTCTCGACATGGTAGTATCGATTTCCATATCTACCAAAAATGCTGGTAGGTGCCCGACACAGAGCTACTTGCAATGAAATATACCCCCGTCAAGTTCAGGGTGCTGCTTGGCCATAAGCCATTTGTAATCGTAAAAATAATGTATCTCTGCGCTCAGCGAAGTCGTCACAACGTCCCTCACAGAACATGAAAAATAAATATCCTTCTTTGCCGAGTATACACGTGAGGTTTAGTACAAGTGGGTCGTCTTAATGTTGTACTGAATGCACTTTCATGTCGCCCAAACTATAAATTGTGGCATGTCGTAGTGATTTCGGCAGTCAAAGAGGCGATACGATCAGCGTACAAGTAGGACGCAAGGTGTGATGCTCAGCTGAATATTTTCAGAAGCTTTAATGTTGCTCACCAAAAAGCACAATCGCTTGTCAGCACCCTTTTTTCTTCCCGAGGCATGCTTTGGTTTAGAAAGACCCTAATGAGCATCCACATGCAAATGTTTTAGACAGCTTGCTTAAATTGCGTCGTGTAGAATATCTCTCGAAGCACATGCAAGGAGAGACTTCAGTGCATTACATAACTCTTCTCACGCATTAATCTTAAATTAAATAGCGCAGTATATGTGTCTACAGATTTTATCGTATTTTACATGAAAGGTATGGCAAAATTCCGAGTGCCTTCTACAGCGGCATAAAATCGATTCGGTCTTAGTGGGGGCACTTTTGATCACATTCGACTTGCTGGAATTAGCATATAACACTTTGTACCAGAAACATCAGTGCTTTAGTGTCAATGATATTGAGCGTCAAGCGAAAGGTGCGCAACGCAATGGTGGGAAGCTAGAATGCAACCAAAGCCAAAGGCACATGGTTAACATACGAATATGGCGTGGCGAAAAAATTCAATAAAATTAACCTACCTTTACATATAGAGTCTGCAGCCTAAAAGAACGAAAAACGACCGCTCTCCGCCAGACCGATCACAGTCAAAGCGGTGAAGAGATTGGGACATACACTGAGCATCCAATGAGAATTTAAATCCATTCTCTTTTTTCCTGAAACGATACCACGATCCGCTTTTACGAGCTAGGGGCTCTGTCGTAGGCTCGTATCGTCCGTATCACATCGTACGGCTGGAAGTGTTTTGCACCAGTACATCAACACGGTTTTGAGTCGCTGTATGAGCTTCAAGCCGGGAAGTGCGATGGCAAAGCTCAGAAGGCAAACCCGAGATCCGGTTCATCTCAGGCTTCGACGCTCGCAGTGATTTCTGAAGACGGTTGATAGCGATAGCAGATAAAGCTCGAGAGAGAGGCCGACCTCCGCCGGAACTTATCAATGATCAAGAGGAAGCCCAATTCGACGCGGGGCGTTTGATGGGCCGGTGGGTACATCAGCACTGTTGAGAAGTGAAATGCTGCTTTCAGTCGGAAGCCTTGTCGGAGTTAAGATTTGCCTGGTGCCTTGGTTGCTTATGATTTGATGCAGGCTTTGCTTTCGCCTCATTGTGAGGATAGGTACGGTCGTTCGTTGGAGCACGCTTCCCGCTAGTGGGCTGTTACAGCTGATCTTGGAGGCGATCGGGGGCTTCAAGCGCAAGAAGTGATGGTGATGGATTGCCAGCTCGACGTTTGTATCGTGCTTTGTACGTAGAAAAATCAAATTTTAGTCGACGCTAAAGCGGACATTTTCCTTGCTTAGGCCAGCTTGTAAAGTCAGTTTGGATAACGGTGGCGTGTTCCCTTGCCCAGAATGCATATTGAGTGTGAAACTCTGCCGCACTTTCTCCAACTTCAAGTGCATAGATAGATATCCATCCACCTGGGAGAGATCAGTTTTTTTCTGCAGCTGGTTCGCAAAGTGCATACGGTTCACTCGAGTTTTATTTTTATGGGCTAATAAAGTGCTCGCGGAGTGACTTTCTCGCTCTCGTTTTGCTCATGGTGTGAGTGGGAGACGCATACATATAGGCTGATAGAATCTCCTGGCCAGTGGGCGAGCAAATTATTGGCCTAAAACTGAAGTCACGGCGTGATGATTCGGGTAAGTGCCAGCGTAATGAATTGGACAAGATTTGAAGTAGCTTTTGCGACTGCAGTAGAGCAAGCAGGGATTCTTGAGCCAGATCCAGCTCGTTTGTAAATGAGCTGTATATCATCAGTTGATCCTTTTCCTGTTTAAAAGGGCTCGGGATTTGTGAATATTGCAGCGGAAAAGCTGAGGGCAGTGAGTGCCTTCTATTGAAAAATAGCAAGACCGTGTATCACCTCGCGCTGAGGTGTTGATCGAGACGAAATGAAATATCAGGACCGTTTTGTCGGTGAACGCCTCGGCATTTTTCACCATATAAAATCCAAGCGTGTTGGTGACATAGACCACAGGTTTAGTAAACGCTCGTTGAGCCGTAATATCTGGCAAATTCCGGTACATAGGTGCTCAGAAAATTAGGCATGGTTTAGTGCTAAGAATGAAGCCAAAGTTTAGGTGCAGTAGTTGCTCGTGGACCGGTCGCTATTGCGCGGCCTTATGACAAATATACAATGTTGTTCACATCCTAGTGGGAGAGGGTGTGGTGGAGCAAATACAAAAAATTTGGGGGTTTGGCCCTTACACATTTGGCACAAATGTACTCAAACGATACGATACAATAGTACGAAATTCACTATACCGTTGGTGTAATTATTCAAAACTATCGATCATAAGTATCGAAAAAAACATCGGTATCTACGAAGGCTCCGTCAAGAAAAGACCGTGAAGAGACAGTTCCGAATGAGAGATATAAAGCTTACATTTTTAGTATTAGACTCAACACAAGTCGTTCTACATATATGTACTTTCGACACAGCGGAGCAAACAAACGGTCTCAGTTACCTTCAGCAGCTCTCGGTTCCTCTATCAAAATGAGTGGACGAACACAAAATCTGCGTGTTTGTGTTTGCTATCCAAAACTCTGAGAGTCAAAGATATGCTCAAGACACCTAATCATACCTAACGTCCTGCACGGATGTCTTGCATACCTTATGTCCTGCACGAATGCCATGCAGTTTTGTGCATGTATCAAAAGCGCTTCTGCTATTTCCATGCAAGCGTGATGTAATGCTTCACCAATTATCAGCAGAAAAGTAGTGAGATATACCTTCTATTTCAACTTCCAGACGGTTCATAGCTCGTAACACTCCATAATTATACACAAAATAAGAGTATTTCTAGACCATGTCAAACTACTCAAATCTAACCGGAAGAATTAGCAAAACCTTCGACATATCTACTGATGTTCCCGTCCCACGACTGACAAATACTGTGTCCGGATTTGTTACTTTCAATGCCTCCACGTACTGCAACTGTTATTGAACGTAATCTCAGAGCGCTATTGAATCTATTCAAACCATCCAGGATTTCAAAATGTCAAAAACGTGGATGTCAATAACCAGCTGTGAGCCACGCCTTTCTTAAAGTGTGTCACTTCGTTTAAGTCTGGGCCCAATCGACCCTGAACTTCACGAGATACAAACAACAGCTCTTATCCACTTGGCGTAGGGCACCCACTAAAACCCGCCGTTTTTGCGCTAGATGTTCGTCGGACGACCCTGTGTCAGATCTTGGTCGACAGTACCTTTCTGCCATGAGAGAAGAGGAGACGCAAGACGCAGATGTCTCAAACTCCACATGTGTAAGATCTGCAAATACCAGTAGCTGCTCAGCAGCCGAAACATCTCTGCCCTTTTCCTCAGCATATTTGATGTCAATCTCTCAAAAAGCTTCCCTCTCATGGTTGCTCAATCGCGGCAGAAGATGCATCCCCGACATGGACGCGATACATGCCCAAAGTTTTCGCGATGCGTAATCAGGAGATCAGTTTTGCACCATATTCAAATTTTCCACCAAAGGGACTGCGAACTCTTGTCGCCGCGATGACGGCAGACCCTCTTCCGGAGGCGGTGATAGTCAACGCTTTCAAGGAAGCATTCCGAACAAGTGCGGCATCTACTTGCCGTACCTCATTCGAGGAAGTACTAATAGTTGCGTGGATGCAGAGTTAAAGTCTTGTGCCACGAGTGACGATTGAGAACTCATTCTCCCGCGCAGCCTCCTAGCTTAGAGGCCGCAAACTATTATGCCAGCATTCTTTACAACGAGATAGATGTTCTCGTCCCTATCCTTAAAGTGTTGAGTGCTCAGCATTAGCGGTTTCACGGGGTGTGCCATTTATGCTGTCTCCGATGCCCGGTTGGTGCTATTAAAGTGTCTCGCCAGCAACATCAGAGAACGGTCACTGTTCCCGACCCTTGGTCCTTCAAGTTTCCTGATCCCTTCGAGATCACCGATAGACTTAGCTTACCATGCGTGTCTGATAATCTCTTCTCTTCATTTAAAAAAGATTTTGCTAACCTCGCAGATAGCAAAATCTTTTTTCGACTACTAGTAAGTGCGACGAGGTTGTTCAAAAAGCTGATTATATAGCACGCAGAGGTTGGGCTATTCAGGGGCTAAGATCTGGTACCGAAATTAATGAGGACGATAGGATGTCTGAGGTTCTCACAGTTTTATAAAAGTGTTATGTGATTTTGGACAGCCGAAAACGATATCACCCGCTACTGAATTAAATACAACTGAATCACAGCTTTTGTTTATGCTCAACGCGAAAGTAGTGTTCCGCGAAATGACAGTCGCATATAATCCGTTAAGAGAAGTGCCATGATACTTACTCTGAAATGCCGCCCCCTGATTGCTGAACAAAGAATTTATGCTCGACCATTCTTATGCTGGATTACCGTCTCAAACGTTATCCGAATTGCCTCCAGATTTCTAGTGCCATCTCATTGCAAGATAGCATTTGCTTCAAGTAATGATTGAGCAAGCATTGTTACATCAAATGATATCCGCTGGTCCCGCACCTTGACCAGAGACCTGATTCCAACGATCAGAAACATATCAATCATACGAAATAATTGCGTGAGCTAACTATCCTATCAAACCTGTCGACAACCAGCTGTATATTTCTTGGCTGCAAAGCCTCAGCTAAAACTCGAAACTTTCCCAGGACTTCAACGACTTTAAGACCATTTCTGGCAAGTATTTCGTTTCGAGTCGATTGCAGGCAAACTGCAGCGGCTTCCAAACAGTTCAGAGCAAACGAGATGTCGCCGACGTCCTGAGTCGAGAATAGATTGCTAGCCTTGTGCATAAATGACAAGATTATCTGGACAACCAAAGCAAAGATGTGGATAAAACGGTTAGCTATGTAATGTCATCTCATTTTTAATCATTTACCTGGAAGCCACCAGCAGCAATTTCTTCAGGGCATTTTTGTGTAGCCAAGACAATTCGAGTCATTAATCCATGTTTTTTCCAGCTTGCAAGAACACCGTGCTCTGATCGTGATATTGCACTGCGACACTCAAATATTAGGAATCTTTACGGGTCTAAAATTTATTGAAAGCCTACCTAGTTAAGACATCGCAACACCAAACACGAGCTTGTATTGGCAATTGATCCCGCCGAGCGTCACTCCACATTTTACCAAGCAGATTTATGACTCGTAAGTTGATTGCATTGGCAGCACTAATTTTCAAGCCTTCTTCTCTGCTCTGGTGTCCAAATATCCACATTACAAATAGATTTAATAATGCGGAGGCACAACCTGAACACGCATCGCTATCATGTGGCCCATTGCTTCTGGCTGCAAGGCTGGAAAGGATCAATGCCATGCACTCAATGCTCCCTCGTTTGAGATCGGTAAGAGGCAAATCATCGAATGGGATCGCCAATATTTGTATGAACAAAGCAATTGCTCTTAAAGTAGCCTCACAATTTGCGTAAATGACTTCGCCTCCTGAAAACACCCGATTAAGATAATAGACCATCAACTTGGCCGTGACCAATCCACAAGACATCGGCACACTGTCTTCTTGGACAATAAGCGAGTTATCTTGAACGTAATACGGCATTATTTCTCGCAAGAAAGCAACCACATACGACAGCACGAATGGCAGCACAAGTGAAAATGGGAGCGTGGACAAACACTCAATAGCGAGCATTTTGACCTCTTTAAATTCCAGCGGATCTACAATGGAGCGAGCTAAAATATGGAACAAAACTTTAGTTGTGTTGCCCGACATTGCCTCTAATTTTCTGCCATCGAGTTGTAGATGATGTTCGACGTATTTGTTGAGATGATCCAAATCCTCCCGTCCACACTACATAATAGCACGTTTATGATACAAGTCATTACACTGAACAGGGCCACAACGCCTGCATTGAATATACCGATATTTCTTCCAGGCCATTAGCTTCATAGTAGGTCTGAGGAAACATTCGTAACACCAGCAGTGGAGCTAACCGAGCAAATAGAAGATCTTTAATTGCGTTCGTGGCTGAAGATGAATCGCTGTTTAGAAGCTCTTCGGTCAAGCGCGTTGCATTCTAAAACAACTCATGTGTTATATGCAGTTCTAACCAATAATCCATAAATTCCTTATTGACCGGAACTTACCGCCACATGAGAGCAAATTTGTGTCGCCATCACGTCGAATTCTTCGTGACTTACCCAGCTACATACAATCACTTCACGCAGCATTCGCAAAATAACGTGATCACGAGGCGAACCAAGAAATTTGCGCACCAAGACACGTAATATTTCATGTCGAGCATGTGCTAAATTGACATGGTGACTCCATCTGCTCAATAGCGATCTCAAAGCGAATTGAGATCGATAAATATATGAAGGCAGCAATGTTATAACGTACCCAGGTGAGCGAAGGCAAGATGAAAGTAGCTTGTGTTGAACTGTGTTCTGTTCGTCGCATGCACCAGTCTTGTTATTATAACGCTCAAACAGGTGAACAGCGAATTCACTCCAATCATGAGGCGATGGTAGAGCCTTATACATTCCTAAATGGACTTCCATGTTGCTATACTGACACGCATCGATGAACCAAGTCGCAGTCGTTTCAAGAGAAGACCGCGTCGAAATTTTCAATAGGAATTCTAGCGAGGATGATATAACGCGATTATCAGCTTCGTAAACGCCGATTGCTATTAAGCCAGCTATACAGTGTACAGCGTCTAAGGTCGGCAAGCTCGAAGTCGCCTGAATGAAATGACGTTAGTTTACTATCAAATTGACAAACAGACGCGTCAAACTAACCAGCCGGTAAATTTTATGTTTCTGATGGGTGATAAGTTTCAAAATGCCTTGGGTAAGCAGTTTCCTGTACAGAACAACATACATTGAAGATTTTAGTAAGTGTCACTACAGATATTTCCTTACAGAACTTACCGCCAATATCGAAACAGCGGTATTTGAGCTGCCAATCCGTCCAATTGATATAAAAAAGTACGCACGAGCGAAATTGTACTCTATATATCAGAAGCGAATCGACAACAATGCTTTATGATAAATTTTACTTCTCTTCAGCGGTTTGACTCACCGTAAGGCTTGAAGTTTGAATTTTATCTAACGCCCATTGCAATTCAGTTATGAACAGTTCTCGAGATATAATGAAATCACTTATGAACAATTCGAGTTCTGTTTGAGCTTCCAGCTCACTACAGGATTCTCCGCGTGCCAGAAGCGAATCACCATTTAAGCGAATTAATTGCGACAGGAAGCCTTGCTCATCGTCTTTTGAGCTAAAAATTTTTAGTACATCATCGGGCAATAACAAAACTCGGAGAACGTTCGCACTTAATTGGGTTGTAGCGATGTTGCCGTCTTTCGTTGCTGTTGCCAAAATTTGCACAAAAAAGCACACAAAATCTGCTTTAGCTTCTTGAGAAATATTCTCGAATGCCTGGAGACATCCTCGTAGACCACCCATTGAATCCAGAAGAATGCACACATGGCGTGATTGTGAATATACGATCTCAGGATTACTACTGACGTCGTTCTGGTCAGATTTATCTTTGGATTTAATAAAGCTTAAATTACACAACTTGAGAATTTGGGTTAGAACTTTAAACGATCGATGCTTTGTTTTAGCAGAAATCGCGTGAGTACGCGTGCACAAAATTGGCACAGTCGTCACCCAATGCCAGCATAGCACATCCAGATTTACTCGATTATTTATAATTTTGCAGTCACCATCAGCCCACTCCACGCTTGAAAATACAATGTCACATGTCAGCACATATGATTGCAGATGTTGAAGTGCAAATCTAAGAAATTGTCGACGTATGGAGTGCGAATGCCACCGTCGAAGTATGTCAAGAGAAAATTGCATGCTTTTCACTATTTTGTGCATCAATTTGTATTCCACGAAAGTGTGCACCTTTGCTGATTCACAATAAATTAGATGCTGCATTGCGACGTCTCCACAAAGCATCCCAAGTGTTTCCAAAGCGATCAACCCAAGCTTTGAAAGTTTGATACGATGCGAGCCGGCACTTAGAGAAGTGCCTCGATGTACAATTCTATGCAGTGCATCGACATACGCATCGACTCGAATATCCGATAAAGGCAAAACCTCATTTCGTTCTACTTGACACATGAGCCTAAGACGACGTCGTCGAAGCAATTCAAAAAGCGTCAAACATGAGGCTAATTGATCCTGCTTTTCTGCCGTCGGCTGAATCCATTCTAGCAGTAGCTGATGCACATAATCACAGCTGACCAATGATTTTTGGTTCATTACGAGCTCACGACTCATCATCCAATCAAGCAAGACATGATATTTCCCCGCATGTGCCCCCCATATACAGCAATTCCGACTAGAAGCTGTACAATCTTGCATCGACTTTTTCATTGCAGCCCCAGCCACCACGTAGACCAAATTATGATCCGAGAGCGCCTCTGTTTTATCCGATGCATCATAGGCATTGCTGAGAATATCCAGACCAGCTTGTAGTCTTGTTATTCGTTTATGATCCATTAACGACAATAATTGACCCTTATACAAAAAGCGAGTGAGAACGAACAAATTAAAACAACAGCGCATCGTAGTAAAGTACGTCAGTTGAGACCTCATCAGCTCGTTCCTGCGTGTCTGCATCGTCTGTACAGTCAGCTAGTCCATTTTCTTGTGATAACTGCTTCTTGGCAACAGGTATAAGAGGTATAGAAGATCTGACTCCTGTCTTCGCACGCCTCACTCCGGCAACTGCTGCCTCTATCTAAAAACCCGTAGTGCATTTAAAAGCTTCAATCACATGAACAGATTGGTAGATCTAAGTAACACTATAAAGATACTTGAATTAGCGTGCTGTCTCCCACTAAGCGCAAAATTTGCCCCGCACTACCCCTATCGTGCGTTCTCGTTGTCATATTCAAAGCATCAGAGTGATGTAGTCCACACACATGGTAGAATTTTAGCCAATCCGTGATTGAGAGTAATCTTGGCTACCAAAAAAGTGCCATGTAAGTTAAAGAAAGAACGGCTATCACTATCGGTCTGAAGGATTACGGCTTAATTAGTCTCCCATGGTGTACGTTTACATTACGCTATTGTCTATCGGACCTCTCGGACTTTTAGCGAAGCTCATAAGTACCAAGGCTAGTATAGTATCATGGTTATGTATGCTCGGTACGGATGAGTAATATGGGGGGGTTGTCAAGGAAGGTCCGTGGGTTATATGCACTGAGGTTGTTATTAACCTCCCGAAGAAGATAGGTATTTCTTTGCTCGAATCTCGAGAGTTTACGCATAGGCATGTAAGAGCCCTGCCCCAGTAAGGCGAGTAACCTTTGATAATTTAAACCATATTCACGACATGATGAGAACAACTGGGACCGAAATGACTCTTCGCATGTAGACAAGTCGGATATCATCGTAAACTTACAGCGGGTACCGTGTCAGTCAACGCGAAGTTTCAAACTCGTGCAGATGGTAGGCCGAGCGCGGTCAGCGTCTTCTCCTTGCCGAACGACTCGATCACATATCTTTAGGGGGAATATCGTAACTCGGCGAGTCGCTGAGACCATGTAATCAGCGAGTGTATTAGCCTTCTCACTGAGTACTGCTCCAAGGGCGTCGGTCGCGAAGACCACACCTCTATCGAAGTTATGTGCACGGGAAAAAAACCTCGAGGCGAATATGCTATAATGGAGCACACATTGTGGAGAGAAAGTGTAAAGACTATAGGCAAGCGTAAACTATGCTCTACGGTGCTCTGAGGAAGCAAATACGACAATGAG
>NW_020187364.1:851562-852431 GCF_900000015.1 Plasmopara halstedii | reverse complement strand
ATATCCGTACAAGGGCTGTCAAATGCACCAGCAGCATTTAATAGTGCGACATAAACAGACAATACAGCTCGAATCGGATTCATATTCGCTACGGGCGAGTACGTTTAAAAACTATCAACGCCGTTTATTTGTTTAAACCCCTTTGCGCCAAGACCTGCCTTGTAGCAAATGACTCAGCCGTACTTATCACGCTTCTTAGCGAAACTCGTCGACATCGAATTAAACAAAAGGATAGACCAACTGCCGATCCGTTCATGTGACAATATTTCAGTCTTCATTGCTGCTCGCCATGCCACTGCTTCACCACTTGCAACTGCATCAGCATATGCTTGGAATGTCAGAACTCCATTTGATTCTTGCCGCAAACGCCAACACTGCGTCAGCAAGTAATCCATCTTCGTCGATTCATGGGCGCTTTGAAGGCGGTGATCTTTTGCTTTCTTTTGATCTTCTTTCATCATCCATCTCCAAACCGTCCTCCGGTAATGAATTTGACTCCCGAGAACGCCTTCGCCGCTCTTACCCGGACGATACACCAACGGCTATCCTCAATTATTCGCGAAAAGTGATATTCTGGCAACTTTTGCCCAGTTGCTATCCAATCTTTGTGTACAAGAGGTCGCTCCAGATTATTATTGCACTCTGATTCAGCCTCATCTATGTCAATATCTTGCGTAGACTCCTCGGCACTGTTCATGGGGATTGTCTACCACTGGCCGTCGCTCAGCAGGAAAAGGGGTCGCTTCTTTATCCATTTCCGTGAAAACATAGGAAACCGATAGCTGATGGTAACAGAGTGTGTCGTATATATCGTTAACTTCGCGCTCATCAAGCCGAATAGAGCGTGTTATCTTGCTTGTATATGATTC
>NW_020187364.1:849924-851533 GCF_900000015.1 Plasmopara halstedii | reverse complement strand
GATGGCTAGATGGCTATCCTTCTTTGCGGAATATAACTTCGAGGTAAAGTATAAGCCGCGAAAGCAGAGTTCTTTGGCTGATGCGTTGTTACGCAGACCAGGCTATGAGCTTGCTCATGTTACAACTGTAACGTCGTCTGTGACGGATTTGATCTGCACCGCGTATGCGGATGGTGGGATGTGTGTAGCGTTGCTACGGGCTCTAGGGAGCAAGGAATTTGGAGGCTCGGTCAAGAATATCACCAAGACTGCGTGCACGATTGCACCGATATTCGTTGAGTAACGGCTTGCTATATTATAGCACCGATTCAACGGATACACCACGAAGTGTGGTTCCTCATAATGAGGATTTGAAATATCGCATCCTCTGAGAGGCTCACGACACGCCACTCGGTGTTCATCTCGGTCGTGAGAAAACGTACATTTCCGTGAATCACCACTATCAGTGGTCCAAGTTGTACAAATAGACGAGCACCTTTGTGCGCACGTGTGAGACGTGTCAACGGGTGAAACCCTTTCCAAATGCGGCTGCGACGCTGGCCAGATTCCCAATAACCACTGGGGGCTGGCAGTCCATATATTTGGACTTTGTGTTTGGTCTGCCGGAATATTCGGCGTGCAACACGTGTGTCGTGGTATTCGTCGACCGGTTGAGCAAGATGGCTCATTTGGCGGCGGTGTCAGGCACCATCGACGGAGTCGGTACAGCAACGCTGCTTGTAGATCGTGTTTTTCGACAACACGAACTCCCAGAGTTTCACGGGAAAATTTTGGTCGACTATCTTCAAGGTGCTTGGCACCAAGTTAGATATGTCGACAGCGAGGAATAGCCAAACGGCTAGCTGATGTCAGCCTCCTCACCATCCGCAAAGAAGTCAATGACTTCTTGTCTACCAGACTGAGTGTCCTACGACACGTTCGCGATGCGATGGCTGAAAGCTAAGATCTGCAAAACAAATTTGCAGCTGAAGAAGGAAGAGGCAAAGTAGAAAGCATAAGGTCGGGGACACGGTTTTATTAAATTCCACAAATTTGCCTACACATGCAGCCTCTGCTATCTTCCGGACGAAGCTTCGTCCACGGTTTATCGGGTCGTTTAAGATTGTGGTCAAGCGGGGCCTAGCGTATACGCTGAAACATCCAAAACGGATGCGCACCCACCTGGTGTTTTACTTGGGCTTGCTCAAGCCGAACCGGGGTCCGGCGCAAGTGATGCCGGAAGCGTTGGCGCCGGAGCGGATCCCACGGGCCCTCGGCCACCCAGAAGCTGAACCAGCATCTGATTCTGATCACGGAGTGCAAAAACCTCCATTTCCAATGACGCCAAGCGCTTCACCGTCGAATGGAGTGACGCATTCGCCTGCTCCACGGCTAGGGGTCGCTCCGACAGAGCGCAGTAGTCCTCAAGGCGAGGCAGCCGGAGCACGACGTGCTTCAAATACCCCAATAGCGTCCGCACAGCGATATGCTACTTCAGCATGACGCTCAGCAGAGCTCGGATCACGAAGGACCTCGTCGTCAAGGGCTCAAAAAGCATCGCGAGTCACCAGACGGCGGTCGACCCGGTCGTCACCGCCCATCACCGACTCTTCTCGATGAGAACGGTGAG
>NW_020187364.1:849253-849762 GCF_900000015.1 Plasmopara halstedii | reverse complement strand
CGAGTGATATTCCGCTGACAGTGGTGAGCACTCCGAGCGGCATGCTCTGGGAGTGGCTCGTGATGCCCCAAGGGCTGTCACATGCACCAGCAACATTCAAATCATCTTGTGACGCAGTTGTTCAGGCCCACAGGGCGTATGCAGAAACATACTTTGACGACGTTTTCGTTCACAGTCGTGCGGAGCACGAGAGGACGGATTAGGAGAACCGCATCGTTTATTTAAGAGCGGTACTCAAGTGCATGCGCACGAACAAACTGTACGCCAATGCAGACAAGTGCATCTTCGGCGCAGAAGATATATTTCCTGTTTAGGGTGCTTTATTGGAAAGCGTGGCCTTCGAGCGGATCCCGCTAAGGTCAATGCCATTGTAGATTGGTCGGTTCCAAAAATCAGAAGGACTTGCGTAAGTGGCTTGGTCTCCCAACTACTTGCACAAGTACAGCGTAAATTACGAAAATTCCTCAAAAAGGATGCGGAATGGTGTTGGAACACCGGACATCAGAAGA
>NW_020187364.1:849128-849243 GCF_900000015.1 Plasmopara halstedii | reverse complement strand
ATCATGCAAAGGATTGTCGCTCTACAAAACAAGGTAATACATCGAAAGGCGACAAACAGGTCAAGTTCGCACTTTCACTACTTCATGATGGATGGTCAGAAGGTCGTGACGGAAC
>NW_020187364.1:848717-849118 GCF_900000015.1 Plasmopara halstedii | reverse complement strand
AGAACGAAAGTATGAGAACACGCGATGATCCGTCGGGTTGCTGAGCATTAACAAGTGCAGTCATACCATTAAGATGCTGTCCACGATCTTTTCATATATCGACCGGAACTACGAGGGTGAATTGCTGGCAAGGAATCAACTTACGGTTTTGCTAGCTGCTCTCTTTTGAGATTAGTCAAGCGCTTGCAAAAATTCCTCCTGCGAGACGCCGATATAACCACTTTTGGCTGCGAAAGCACGAGCTAGCAAAACTTTTAATGTGACGTCGAGGTGCTGTGGTAGCTGCCACGCGCCGCAGTGGAAGACGTACAATATCGGACTGAATAAGAGGAAGAATGAGGGAGTCTATGGTAGCTGTTGTTCTGTCAGCTATTTAACGTGTCTTTGTTGGAAACAAGTTT
>NW_020187364.1:848542-848707 GCF_900000015.1 Plasmopara halstedii | reverse complement strand
TTACGAGTCGTGGGGCGGATCAGAGTGTCTATGTAAAGCTCTCTAAGAGTGGGTACGTCTACGTTTGCCTCTACGTGAACGTTATGGTAACTGCAGCCACGATTTCGTGAAGTCAAAGATGCCCTCAAGAGCGCTTTCAAAACAAAGGTGCTTGGTGAAGCAAAT
>NW_020187364.1:848052-848532 GCF_900000015.1 Plasmopara halstedii | reverse complement strand
TTGTATCTCGGTCCTTGCATTCGCACAAGCCAATCATGTGCGGAGTTATGCGGGCGGTAATGCTACTGTCGATAATCCAAACTCCTGGTCGTCCTACGCCCACCGCAAAAACTACCTCATTGCTGTTAAATCGATTTTCCGGCCAGACAATTCCGCTTCATGTGACTAACATGATCAGACACTAAAATACTTGTTCTTAAATTTGCTATCACTGCGTGAATCGCTACCTCTCCGAATATTGCCTCATCCACCCCTTCGAATCTTTCAGCATTCCCATTTACGAAGACGTTTTCTCTGTAGCCTCTTATCCGTACGATTTTGTGGATTTCTTGAGCAGTTTTCCATGACTTCATCCAAGGTGATATTCCCCGCATTTTCGAAAAAAAAATAAATTGAATCATATCCCAACGTCAGGCTAGTGAAAAAAAACATTCGCAACTGGCTCATCCGTTGTCTAGAGTCTCACAACCCGCTCTTCAT
>NW_020187364.1:840384-848042 GCF_900000015.1 Plasmopara halstedii | reverse complement strand
CTTTACCGTTCCGTAAGTGTCTCGGTTCCTCCAGAACTTGCTCACACCGGCTGGCGACATACCTAGGTGCGCAGCAATTGCAGTAAACGTCCAACCTGCCTCGCGAAGCCCACAAATCTTGCCTGTTTCTACAGGCGTGAACTCAGAGCCCTTGGGCATAACTGCGGGGTGGCCAGGTTAACGACGAAAAGTGATTGTCTTCAACACTCCCGTAGCTACGATTTGTGGTCTGGTGGAAGCTCTAGAACCTTCTAGAAGTCTCACAATGTCACAAAGTTCACGCTGCTACGTACTTTTGTCCAGGGTCAGGGTGATGGTCACTTCTTTATCTCCGCAACGAAAAATCGTCTGTGAAAAAAAAGATATGCTCCATATGTGCTTTGTCTCAATAGCGTTTCCACACGGTTTTAGGGTATTTCGCTGGAAATTGACGTAAAAATTTGAGAAATAGTCATGGCTACATCTTTTTGGCCAGCACTGTATACAGCTGATCGCTGTGTAAAGAGAGGCAATAGCTAATATCACCTTGCTCGCATATTGGACGCAACGATATCTCCGCTATGAATGACTTAATGTATCAATAACGATAGAATTGAGCCCTCCGCAGTGAAAATGAATTTTCAGCTACTAGCTTTGTAAAAACACTCGCCGATGGTGTTTTTTTAGCAGCTTTGACGTGAACAGCAAATGTCGCCGACAGTATTATCAGCTCTACAAGCACAGAGAAGCGTGTCTCGCGCGTATTTTGGTCATTTTCGGATGCTAATTTGCACCTAGCTTTGGAAGCATAGGAGACTAGAAAGCTCCCATTTAAAAAAATCTTACGCGGTCTAGGCTTAGGAAAGGAAGGGAAATTGCATAAAATCTATGCTTAGGTACCCCAGGAACCAGAATTTATAATAGTTGTTGATGTGGTGTGCCATACAAACCAATGCACCCCATAATACTCGCAAGCTATAAAATTCAGCTTCGTTACCCTCACCTGAATTTTATATTTTTTGAGCAAATGCAGATGCTTCTCCTTTAGTTGACTTGAAGTGCATTTCTGATGCAAGAACACGAGCTTACAACGTGCAATGCATTCAACTACAAATGTATTTCAGAAGACCATCATATCAAGGATGATGGGTCGCCAAGGCAAACGGTCTTTCCATAAATAGCGCACTGTGACATCGCCACTACGGTCCGGACGAAGGCGAAGACGAAGACCAAAAGACCCGAGTCAATTACGAGCGGCTCTAATGCCTGGAGTGGGTCAAATTACTGTACAGATTCACATCACACATGGGGTAATAATTGATTTGTGAATGTACCCGAGTATTAGTATCCTCAAGGTCTTGGAACTTGGAGAAGGACACACATAGGTGCCAGCTTCAGCTCCACGTTCGAATCTTTTGTTGCGAAATTATTATAGTATATTTATAATTTGTAAAGATAACCTACTTTATACATTTGTGAAGTCTTAGAAGCGCAGAGCTAACAAACTAAATGTCTCAGTGGCTCTCTGCTCCGCTTCTATTAAAAGCGCACGAGACTATTCTCTTTGCGTTTTCAAACGCATATTTTAACCTTCCTCAATGCAAAGTGCACGGCAACTCCGTCTAGCTAGGCGGCAATTGTAGTCAATCCTTCGACCGAGCCGTGGCAAGACTGTGTCCTCTGCGAGAATGGATTCTGAAATGTTAGGATACTTGTCCTCGGGCAAACTTATCAACTTTAAATGCTTTTGTCTATCTTCGGTGTCGATGGGAGAAGGTATGGTAGCAGAAAGTCAGAAAGAATAAACGCTCGCCTCGAGGCACTCATTAGCTTTCAAAATGCGCTGATGAAGCACATTCACGAGCAAAGAATAGATGAAATTCACAGTAAGATTCGCTAATGCCAAGACTCATCATCGTCTTTATGTTAAGATTATTGAGATGGCCATGGATTCAGACTTCATCAAAGAGTGCGTCGTCGATGCAATCTTTAAACTAGGCGTTTCCGTGTAGGTAATCGACACTTACGCCAGTGTAAAGGGTTAGTTCCAACGTTGAATGATTTGAAGCGACATGTTTGGCGGGTGTTCGCACCACATTACCAGTCGTATCGGGTTTGTAACGGGGTTATACGTACCCTTGTATAAAGGGGTGGGTCAGACAGGATGGTGCGACTACACAGTGGTGTGGCTACACGATAACATCAAACCACTTCGTGACGGGGATGCCAGTAGCTATGCATTTTAATGAGGTTTTAAGGAAATCCTATAGATTTAGATACAGGCGGCTCTGCCGCATATCAAACAAAAAATTACAGTTTGGATTTTAAACAGAAAAGTGCATTTGCCTTGAGCTAAGGTTTCGGGGCTCTTGAAGTCAGCGGATTGCGGTTCTCTAAACTCGTACTG
This sequence comes from Plasmopara halstedii, assembly GCF_900000015.1. NCBI lineage: Eukaryota > Oomycota > Peronosporomycetes > Peronosporales > Peronosporaceae > Plasmopara > Plasmopara halstedii. The sequence continues at coordinate 845,656 of NW_020187364.1, read as the reverse complement.
GTTCTAATATAGAACGTAAGGTCGGTGACCTTAGTAAGCTTTCTCTAAGCAAAGAGCTACGGCAACCCCGCTGCAGGGTGCGCTCAAAATTCTTGTCTATCCGTCAAAGAAGGTAGGTTCAGAAGCAGTATACTCAGGTGTTGACACCCGAACGCCAGTACGGTGTCTGAACTTCTCCAGGTGGCGGCAACAGCTACCATGTTTGGTCTTCAAACGGATTCGGCTCGCAGTGACGCCTGTCGCTTAGAGCTCGTCGTTCGAACTGACTGAGTATGTCTTTGAGAGCACTCGCAGCGATTTCGGTGTGAGGAGCAGAATGTCCGCTTTCAAGGACCAATGAGAATCATTTTTGTTCTTTGTCGAAGATTTATCACGAATTCGTGACAAGAGGTCTGAAAATTGGTTTTGCTCTCGAATCCAAATATTGCATCATACGCCACTCCCTTGCGAAGGGGAACATGTATCGTCATTTCCGATTTATTCATGGGAACCAGAAAGTGGATCCGGTGATAGAAAGTAGACTTTCAAACTCGGCCCCAAGAGTCTAAGAGAGAAAGACTACAGGCACGCGACAGGTTGTGCATGCTTATTATAAGCTGAATGTAGCCATAATTTAGGAATTAAGGCCAATTTAAAAAAGGTTCTGCTGTCGAACAGAATGGTCGGCTGCGCATTGTTCAATGCTTTTGTCCTGGTCGATCATTATCATCAACTGTAAGTGATCCTTAGCTATATCCCCTTCAATGCGGTGAGAACTCCGAGCTGGATACTTCGGCAGCGGCTGGTAATGTCACAAGGTCAGCCTAACGCATAAGCAACTCTTCTGGTGACGCAGATGTTGAGATCGCATCAAGGCTATGTACAAAACGCCAACAAGGAATATCATTTCCGCGAGCCCGAAGATATTGGGCATCAGCATCATAACCAATAATTTCGCACAAATCATATCACCATTTTTAAATTTGACGCTACATTCGTCAAATTTCGTGCAGAGCAAAAGAAATCGGGTGTAAAAATCCATATAAAACACATACAAGCAGTGCTCGTGTTTATACATCTCGACATCAAAATTCTTAAAATAGACAAGTGTGTCTTTGATAGTGGCCGGTCCTGTTTGTGGGCTACTTCACTGCGAAGTATGCATCATTGTCAAGAAGACAATCAATCGTCTCTGCAGATTCAATTTTGGTTTTAAGCATTTCGTGGTCAATACGTATCATTCGTCGTTGCGTCGTTGCGCACAGAAATGTCGCTCCACAGCTCACACCAAAATGGTAAGACGATTATCCTTTAGCCAAGCACACCTTTTTAAATAAGGTACAAATTCGGATCGTTTTTTTTTGGTGACGGAAGCGCTTTGTTTCCGTCCCGACGATAAATTGTCGCATATCACGTTGGTGAAGTCGGCAATGTCAACGCTTGCTATATTATATCTCTGGATAATTTAAAACTCAGAGCGGGATGTGCCACATGATGGAGATGTTATACTGTATGAGAATATTATGCCATTTGTTCCTCAGTACCAGTTGCTACTTACGTACGACTCGGTAGTTGCCAATGAAGGTGTTAGCATTCAACAATGCCGTTAATATATCAGCGGGTTTATTCTAGTTGCACGAGAATTATGTATCTAAGAGCGCTGATCAGAACAGAACAACCCACAAACAGCGCATAGATTCTTCGACCACACGATTGACCCCCTTCAGTTGACCAATTGTCTATAGATGAGATACTGTGTGCATCAAAAGGCTACTTTCCAATGAATAAATTGCATTAGGTCGCAGCGTCAAACCTCATGTGCTCATTTAATAAAATGATATTTGGTCCACCATGATTCGATAACATCTTGATTAAATGACCTGGCTGTTTGTCCATGGCAGGAACTATCGCGAGATATACCATCGAGCTCTCGGTACACATAACGTTTACATACGTATGCGTCTTTACTCACGTCTTGGATGGCGTCACGACTTAATAGCATAAACTACGATGAAGCCGACGCGTGAGCTATCGGTTTGGCCGCCACCGAATCTCATAAGTCGGTATATCTGTGGATTCGGAAACGTCCATATGCAGTGACGAGACCAAGAAATAATATTTTGCTAGGCTGAAATTGCTCCCGGAGAGCGCATCTGCATGTCTAAACCTTAATCATACTTCAAACCCTCATCGTTTTCAGCGGCAACATTATAAAAAGTTCGGTCCTACTATTCTGGTGAAAATGTAGCTGTGGCGTCTGCCGATGGCTCACCCAATCGACTTTAGTTAGTGTGTCTGTGGTCAAAATATCTATCAGTGATTTCGAATTTGGCATGTTTCATATATTTCAGATAAATTGAGTCGACTAATAAATGTCAGCTCTTTTCATGCCGCCGATGTAGCGTCTACAAGCATTTCTTTTAGCATGCACTGCTTGTGTACAACGCGGTCGTTATGTGTCGCGGTGATTGACAGCCATTTGAGCGTTTGACAGGAAAATGTGGCATATGAATGGCCGTCGAGTACAAATCATGAATTATTGGTTCATACTGTATCACGAAACACTTTTATTTAGAACTCGCACGAGAACGGATGCCGCCTCTGGGCCAAAATAAATCCGGTTTGATCTTAAGAAAGCATGAGCAAGTAGCCGCATTCCATTCGGCACAAAATAGTGCGGTTTTTGGTTATTCCCACCATACCGATCATCGACTTCTCAGCACAGGAGGTGTCCTTTATCTCGCACCGCTCGCAAGGAAAGATCACTACATGTCATATTACTTGGATAATCATTAATGTTGTGCTGTATCATAATTCTGTGGTGAGAGTCGATACGGCGGGCCGCGGCTGTGCAGTTAAAAAACCCTTCGCCATTTCATTCGGATTCATTACAGTTAAAACGCATAATGCAGCGGGGCTGCTGTAGCTCTTTGCTTAGAGGAAGTTGAGCTAAGGTCACCGACATCACGCTCTTTTATATGAAAGTACAAGTGGAGCGGATCGCAATCCGCTACTTCTAAGTACTAAAACCTTACCTAGGCAAACGAACATCTGTTTAAAATCGAAACTGTATTAAGTTGTATTAGTTGCGGTAGAGCCGCTACTATCTAAAACCCTAGGTGTTACTAAATAATATCTAATCAATAAAGCAAAACCTAATAAATATAGGAATAAGCATTACTACTTGCAATTCTGCCACGTGGTGGCTTTTTATTACGGTGAAGCCGCAACCACTGTGTTATTACACTAACTGTGTTATACACACCTACGTACGGTCGCATAAGGTTGTGCGACCTCCTCTCTCTCACAACGGCTCGGTTAACCCCGTTACACCTAACAGCCCCTCAAAGACATCTTCGTCACAACGGTTACATATGTGATCTCTAAAAAATGGTTTTCAACTTCAATATCACAATTCCCATAGTTTTAGGAGTCTTTAGCTCTGTCAGATACTCAGATCGCTGAACTTCTCGCCTTTTAGCCTTTTTGATTATTTCTGGGTGCACTCAATAGACTGACACTTGGTCTTACACAACGACACGTCATATATCTTATGTAACGGGCTTATACGTATCTTCGTATGAAAGGACGGGTCACACAAGATATTATACGAGTTAGTGTAATAACACAGTGGTGTGGCTACACCGTAATTATAAGCCACCATGTGGCAGGATTGCCAGTAGTTATGCATACTACTATATTAATCAGGTTTTGCTATATTAGTTGAGTATTACTATATTAATTTGGAGAACCTCGGGTATTAGATATTAGCGGCTCTGCCGCGACTAAAACATATATATATATATAGTTTTGATTTTGAACAGAAGTGTTCGTTTGCCTTGGTAAGGCTTTAGTACTTAGGGGTAGCAGATTGCGATCCGCTACACTTGTACTGGTTCTCTAAAAAAACGTAAGGTCGGTGACCTTAGCTTAGTTTCTTCTAAGCAAAGAGCTACGACAGCCCCGTAGCCCTCGTAGTCAATCTACGGTTGAGTCGTTGCGACAGATCCCCTGTGAGAATGGAAAAATACTCCTATTTGCCCCAGGGCATGCAGGATGGACTTAATAAGCTGATGTCCCTGGGGACATGGAGCGCCTCGTTGCACAAGAACCCGAGGCCCGTCTAAAGGCTTTCTCAAACTCTGAAATGCTCTGGTAGAGCACTAACAGCATAAGGTGTCAGTATCGACTGCGTGTATGACGCCACCGTCGACAACGGATGTTTCATTACGACTTAGGTCGCTTATGGTGAGCGTTAAGACCTTTGAGGGTTAGGATGGCGAGAATCTCCTGCTTCAGATAAGAGAGGCAGAGATGGCGATGGCATACGCCATACTCTAAAACGAGCAACAGCTCGTGGCGCAAACTATCTCCAAGCTCGGGGGCCGAGCGCCAGAATGGGCACGAACGTGCGATTCTTCGGCTGAATATGCGTTCTCCTCCTTGAAAGAGCAGAAGAGGCAACTCATAATATTGTTCTCGCCGCCAAGTCACGCATAACGCGTGAGATCGCGTTTCTTCGCTACCCGACAGGGCAAGAAGGGGTTGTGGACTTTGTCCAAGCGTTGAGAACTCTGATTGCCAGAACGGCAGCCAATCCTTTCCCCAAGGCGGTCGCAATGACCGTCTTTATGAAGGCCCTCCGCATGGCGGGCCAGAATGGAAGTCTTCTGTGCGCTTCCGTCTTCTTTCGAAGAAGCGGCGAACGTGGCATTGAATGTTGAATTCAGCTCCAAGTCAGCACAAACTGTTTCGAATGTACACCTTCAGGGCTCACCGAGCGAACCTGAGCCAATGGATCTCAGCTATTCTAAGAAGAAGGAGGAAGAGCTTCGAGCTGCTGAGCAGCGTGTAAACACTCGATGGTTGTTTGGTTGTGAAGACACTCGTCACCTTTAGACGTCTTGTCACTTGCACATGGTGCGTAAAAGTTCTTCGAACCGACGTCTCACTACTAACCAGTCTGGTTTGTCGCGGGGAACGAGAGCACCCAGTAGGCGCGAGCCGCTCTACTAGGGAGGGGCTGAGTTATGTTGAGCCTCAAAGGGGTAGAGGAGGGCAGAGGAGCCCAGCATCAAAGCGCCGCGTGCTCTTGAACACGGAACGTGTATGCAGGACGGACTAGCTGGTCGTAAAAGCGACCGTGAAAGGCTTTGAGAAGCCATGGAATATCTTTATCAAACTCGGCGCGCCAGATCGAAGGAAGTCAGCGGTATGCTGAGGTTGAGTGACACAGTCACTGTTTGCTTAGCGACGTGGACTAGTGTCACTGTGCCGAGAATCCCTGTGGAAA